>NC_040905.2:136931617-137275369 GCF_004126475.2 Phyllostomus discolor
ACATGCTGCATGCCCCACCCCCTTTCAGGGCACCCCTGACCCATGGGTGGGTAGAACAACGTCCATTTCCAGCCGGAAGCAGTTACGAGAAGATGAGACCTTCGTCCATTGTCCTTTAGAAGATTATAAAGTGGGTGTAAGTGGGTGTAAGCCTGAAAGGAGGGATTGGAACAGGGTGCAGCCAAGAGGGGCGCCTCAGACAGGGATCTGTAATAAGATCCAGACGAGCCTGGAGATAATTGGCTCCACGCCACAGGGCCACAGCTGCCCAGAATCTGGCAGCTCTAGGCCATAGTGAGAGGAGCCGGAAATGGGGCCTCAGAGGACGATTGGCGTTGGGATTTAAACCGAGACGCGGCAGCCATCTGAGGGGGAGAACCAGGCGCAGCCCTGCGAGAGAGAACCACACAGCTTTAGCAGAGTGAAGCCTCTCGCGGCCCTGAGGGAGAGAACCACGCGGCCTTGACGGAGTGGAGACTCCCGTGGTCCGCGCAGAGAGGACCACGTGCCTTTGCCAGAGTAGGGACCCCCGCAGCTTCAGGAGATACGGTACTCTGGACTGGGCAAAGGGGGAAGGAAGGGAGAACTGTGTCTGTTTGTGGGTGCTTTAAGGGACTTGAGGATTTTTGGTGAAGACATCAGGTCCCTACTTTAAGTTTGCATAGCATTACTTAAACGTTTCCTTTCCTTTTCACGAATCTGTGGCATTGAGAGACGCCTTCCCTCTGGCGGCGGACATAACGGACCCGGGGGCCTCTTTATATCGTCCCAGACCGCCCCTTGTTTGTTCTGGAAGAGTTTTTGGCCACGCAGATGGGACGATCGTTGTCCGTGGCAGACCGACCCACTCAGGTGCGAGAGAGTGAGACTTCGGAGTTTCCCAGTCTCCAGAATTGCTCCGCATGCCTCCTGAGGGCATCGGCCGCCTCTCACGGCTGGAAAGGTGAAAAGGAAACGAAACGGAGAGAGAGCAGAGGCGTGAAAGTGTTTTGGTTGAAAACTTGGTTTCTGAATGCTTTTTTTGTTTGTTTTTGCAATAATGGAGCGGGGATTTTGGATATTGGATCTTGAAATACCTGGTCTTTACGCCATCTGTAACCTTTGCTTGCTTTGTGTGAACTTTTGCTTGCTTTGTCGGAACTGTGAGAGTAGTTCTGAGCCAGTCCCTAAGAGGGGCCCATTGGGTAGAATCCGAAGGGATTGGGAGAACTAGTGGGCTAAGTCGACATACAAGATTCCCCTGACTAAGCAGTTCAAGGTTTATTATTGTAACACGGCGTGGCCCACTCATGTTTTGGGTGATGAGCTGAGATGGCCAGTGAATGGTGCTTTGAGTTACTGCATCACTGCTAGATTGAAACGGTATTGCAGGCGGTGTGAACTATCGGAAGAGTTACGCTATCTTAATGCATTTATGATATTGCACAACAGCTTTGTGCCAGAGACAGAGAAGCGTGTGATGGTCCAGAAGGGAAAAGTGGTCTCAGAACCCCTCCGTGATAGTGGAACCCAGGAAGAGAGAGAGAATGAGGAGATAAGTCTCATGGATGCGCTGAACCCAGGGAATGGGAGCTCGCAGGCAGGGGGAACTCCAGTGGTGCTGCGACCTCCCCAAGAGGTGGGGGCCGCCACGCCTCCCCAGCCCTTGCAGGTGGGAGAAGTCTCCACCACAGATTGTCGAGTTGGCTCCTTTAGCTATCCCCACCAGCATATGGGAGGGGACCCCTGGGCTCTCGAAACCAGAGCCGGCTGGCCAGTGCCATCTTTACAGGCAGGCACATCCTGCGTTCTGCCCCGACCTTCACAGGTGGCAGGGGCCTGCGCACCGCCTGCCTGTGGGGCACCCCAGCCCCAATGGGTGGGGGTCGGCTCTGGAGTCCCGCTGCCCCAGCAGGTGGGTGGTGCCTGTGCTCTGCCTCCATCCAGCCCCCTGTGGGTGGGGGGCGTCTCCGCGGGGCACCACGCTCTGCAGGAGGGAGGGGCCTGGCCCCCGCTGCAGTGCGAGGTCTTTGGCCACCACCCTGTGCAGGTGGGTGGGGCCGGGGCCCCTCAGAAGCGTGAGGCCCTGGGGCACCGCCCTCTGCAGTTGGGAGGAGTTTGGCCCCCTCTATGGGGCGAGGCCTTGGGGCACCGCCCTCTGCAGGTGGGAGGGGCCTGGCCCCCTCTGCAAGGTGAGGCCTTGGGACACAGCCCTCTGCAAGTAGGAGGGGCCTGGCCCCCTCTGCAGGGTGAGGCCCTGGGGCACCACTCTCCACAGGTGGGAGGAGCCTCCGAGAGGGCACCCCCTACAGAGCTGGTGGAGGTTTCTACACCTCCAGCCTCACACGGGATGAGAACTACCACTGCTGGGGTACCTCCCCCTGCACAGGCAGTGGGAGCCACCTCAGTACTGTCTCCCCCCGTAAAGCCAACTGCTCCGCCTCCACCGGCTGAGCCATATGTGTCACCCTCCAGAACTCGCCAGGGCACCTCCTGTACCTGGGGAGCCTCCAAAGGTGTAGCCAGCCAGTACCCTTTGAGGCAATACGCGATAGGCGCAATGAATGAGGAAGGCCAGCCCGCTGGTTCCTATTGGGCTCATACTCCGTTCTCCACTTCCGACTTGCTGAACTGGAGGGACATGCCAATCCCTCATATAGGGGTGACCCTCGGAAGATGGCAGATCTCATTGCCTCTATTTTTGCCACTCACCACCCAAACTGGGCAGACGCACAGGCCCTCCTGAACGTTTCGCTAACAGCAGATGAAAGACGTTTGGTCTAAGTAGGGCTGATCAGGAGGCCCGGCGTCGCGGTGATGAGGACACCGAGGGAATTCTTAACCCAGTGGAGGCACTCCCTCGGGTACACCCTAAGGGCGACCCGAATAGCAGAGATGGCTTAACCTCTTTAAGACACTATAGAAAGTGCATATTGGAAGGACTTAGGAAAGGAGTGCCCCAGCAGAGGAGTCTGAATATGATACAGACTCTCCAGCAGAAGGCAGTGAGGATCCTTCTGAATTTCTAGAGAGGATCTCTCAGGCATATAGGAAATACACTGACGTTGATCCAGAGGCACCAGAGAACGTGAGAATGGTAACCATGTCTTTTATTGGGCAGAGTGCTCCGGATATCAGGAGCAAACTTCAGCGTGTAGACAGAGTAGTGGGAATGAGCTCCTCCCAGCTAGTGGACATAGCCTTGAAGGTCTCCAGTGCCCGCGAAGCAGGGAAGTCCAAACGGGCCACCGTGTTTGTGGAGTTAGCCCAGGGAAACCAAAAGAAGTGGGGCCCTAGGGCAGAAAAGGGAAACTCGTCGGGTGCCCGCCACTGGGCCAGAGGCAAAAGGGGCCCTACGGAGAAGAAAGGCGCACTAGGCCGTAATCAATGTGCCTATTGCAAGGGGGGGGGGGCGGCACTGGAGGAACGAGTGGCCCCATCGCAAAAGGGGAAAGGAGCCAGGGTTAAAAGAAAATGATGGTTACCTCTGGATGCGAAAATTATGTGTAAAGGTTGTCAAAGTTTTACACCTGGAGTAGAGGAAACCCGAACTACTGGTTTTATGGTTTCACGGAAAAAGAGCAAATTGCTCACATTGGTTTTGTTTCTGATCAGAAACCTGTCCCTGAAGACCTAGGAGAGGTCACCTGTAACAGGTTGGGGAGCATGCCTTTGCCACTCGGGACCCAGGAAGCGTCATTTGGGGCTGACGAGGGCTTCAGCCAGAGGCAAAGGGGGCATGTCTCTGCCAAGAGACCGGACCTGGGGGAGCGTGTCTCTGCGAGGCACCAGTGGACGCATTGGTGCAAGGGAATGCTGCTACCTGTGTATTATTCTGGAACTCTATGTTTTGGAGTTCGCTCTGTATCTGCTCTGAAAAGGAAATTGAGGATTCCAGGGAAGGTTGAAAGCTCGTGCTCTGTAGGAAAGTTTTGAGAAGCCTGGTGGATATCAGAAGGAAAAGGATTTTCCTTCACGCTTTGTATTTTTCTCCCTCCCTGACCCCTCCAGAATTTGGCATTCTGAAGGAGTGAGCAATGATATAAGGTTCCTTTGCATAAAACCTATAAGACCAGTCGGTAATAGTGGTTTGGTTAACCACCAAGACTTTGACTGGAATGTCACGCCTGCAGGAGGCGTGTATGGGTTCCGGTGGTCACCGGACAGCCCTGAGGAGCTCGGATTGACTTGTGAAGCGAGCGTATGCCCACGACAAAAGCCTGGTACTTTGCTTGGTTGTGTGGTTCATGGCAGTCTTTCCAGGGAAGGAACGACGGTTGCTTTCCTGAAAGATGGCCAAAAGGAACCTGGAAGCACAACGGAAGCCTCAAGGATTTGAGTGAAACGACTGGTACAGGCGAAGCCCGATGGCGGATGTGTGGCTCTGCTTCTGTGCCCCAAGGGGGGTCGGACTGAGAAGTCCATGTAAAGGCTGCCTGTGTGAGTTCCAGCAAAGTAGACTCCAGGATCCTAAGTGATCCAGGCTGCTCTTGGTGTGTTTATGCAAACGAACAATCAAAATTAAAAGCGGGACTCCAAGTAGTCCCTTTAATAACAGTGAGGGTGATCTTAAGGAGAAAAATGATGGCGTGAGGGAAATACAGTACTCAGCACTGAACATCAGAAATGGCGCAACTAACTGTCTTGAAAATTTGCTTTTCAATTTACAGGCACAAAGGATCTGTGAAATTGCCATTGTCAAATATCATTGTAGCAAGGGCCTTGGAACAAGATGCCTTCCCAAAAGACAGTCTCACGGGCACAGAGACCGGCTTGGGAATTTTTGTGTAAAGGAACCCGTGTGCCCTTCTGTTTTTGGAGGGCACATGCCTAGAACCTCATTACCTGAGTGATTGACGGTAATACAGACCTCCCTGCAGGAGCCCATTTTCATCATCTCCCCCTGAGATTCAGTGGCTTGGCTGAACTAAGTGGTTGGGCTGGTGAAGGGTTCGGGCGGCCTGTGGGTTTCCCTTTGAGCTGATGTTCCCATTTCTGTCTTGGTGGCTTGGACAGAAAAGGGCCCCGATATCTGAAAGGAGGGGAATCCTAACATATCCCCCTCGGCCCGAGGGTAGCATACTGGGCCACAAGAGTTTCGGGTAGGTGTAGCGCGCCTTGTACACCTTCCTCCTGATAAGCCATTTCTTACCTCAGCCCTTGCCTTTGCCATTTAGTGGCTAGGATTTAATTGTGCCTTCCAACTTTTTCCAAATCTGTCACCTCCAGAATAGGACCAGGATGCCACCGGTCCAGTAATGCCAGTCATGCCTTTGGGCACTGAGCCTGAGACTTCCTGGTGACAGCCAGCTGGCCAGGATTCTGTGAGGCCCTTCCCCTTACAGGAAGGACTCCCTCCATGCTGCATCCCCCACCCCCTTTCAGGGCACCCCTGACCCATGGGTGGGTAGAACAACGTCCATTTCCAGCCGGAAGCAGTTACGAGAAGATGAGACCTTCGTCCCTTGTCCTTTAGAAGATTATAAAGTGGGTGTAAGTGGGGGTAAGCCTGAAAGGAGGGATTGGAACAGGGTGCAGCCAAGAGGGCAGCCTCAGAGAGGGATCTGTAATAAGATCCAGACGAGCCTGGAGATAATTGGCTCCACGCCACAGGGCCACACCTGCCCAGAATCTGGCAGCTGTAGCCAATTGTGGGAGGGAGCCGCAAATGGGGCCTCAGAGGAGGATGGGCGTTGGGATTTAAACCGAGACGCGCCAGCCATCTGAGGGGGACAACCATGCGCAGCCCTGCAAGAGAGAACCGCACAGCTTTAGCAGAGTGAAGCCTCTCGCGGCCTTGACGGAGTGGAGACTCCCGTGGTCCGCGCAGAGAGGACCACGTGCCTTTGCCAGACTAGGGACCCCCGCAGCTTTAGGAGATACGGTACTCTGGACTGGGCAAAGGGGGGAGGAAGGAGGGACTGTGTCTGTTTGCGGGTGCTTTAAGGGACTTTAGGGTTTTTGGTGAAGACATCACGTCCCTACTTTAAGTTTGCATAGCATTCGAGAAACGTTTCCTTTCCTTTTCACGCATCTCTGGCATGGAGGGACGTCTTTCCTCTGGCGGCGGACATAACGGACCCGGGGGCTTCTTTCTATCGTCCCAGACCGCCCCTTGTTTGTTCTGGAACAGTTTTGGGCCACCCAGATGGGACGATGATTGTCCGTGGCAGACCGACCCCCTCAGGTGCGAGAGAGTGAGACTTCGGAGTTCTCCCAGTCTCGAGAATTGCTCCGCAGGCGTCCTGAGGGCATCGGCCGCCTCTCCCAGCTGAAAAGGTGAAAAGGAAACGAAACGGAGAGAGAGCAGAGGCGTGAAAGTGTTTTGGTTGAAAACTTGGTTTCTGAATGCTTTTTTTGTTTGTTTTTGCAATAAGGGAGCGGGGATTTTGGATATTGGATCTTGAAATACCTGGTCTTTACGCCATCTGTAACCTTTGCTTGCTTTGTTTGCACTTTTGCTTGCTTTGTCGGAACTGTGAGAGTAGTTCTGAGCCAGTCCCTAAGAGGGGCCCATTGCGTAGAATCCGAAGGGATTGGGAGAACTAGTGGGCTAAGTCGACATACAAGATTCCCTTGACTAAGCAGTTCAAGGTTTATTATTGTAACACGGCGTGGCCCACTCATGTTTTGGGTGATGAGCTGAGATGGCCAGTGAATGGTGCTTTGAGTTACTGCATCACTGCTAGATTGAAACAGTATTGCAGGCGGTGTGAACTATCGGAAGAGTTACGCTATCTTAATGCATTTATGATATTGCACAACAGCTTTGTGCCAGAGACAGAGAAGCGTGTGATGGTCCAGAAGGGAAAAGTGGTCTCAGAACCCCTCCGTGATAGTGGAACCCAGGAAGAGAGAGAGAATGAGGAGATAAGTCTCACGGATGCGCTGAACCCAGGGAATGGGAGCTCGCAGGCAGGGGGAACTCCGGTGGTGCTGCGACCTGCCCAAGAGGTGGGGGCCGCCACGCCTCCCCAGCCCTTGCAGGTGGGAGAAGTCTCCACCACAGATTCTCGAGTTGGCTCCTTTAGCTATCCCCACAAGCATATGGGAGGGGACCCCTGGGCTCTGGAAACCAGAACCGGCTGGCCGGCGCCGTCTTTACAGGCGGGCGCATCCTGCGTTCTGCCGCTACCTTCACAGGTGGGAGGGGCCTGCGCACCGCCTGCCTGTGGGGCACCCCAGCCCCAATGGGTCGGGGTCGGCTCTGGAGTCCCGCTGCCCCAGCAGGTGGGTGGTGCCTGTGCTCTGCCTCCATCCAGCCCCCTGTGGGTGGGGGGCGTCTCCGCGGGGCACCACGCTCTGCAGGAGGGAGGGGCCTGGCCCCCGCTGCAGTGCGAGGTCTTTGGCCACCACCCTGTGCAGGTGGGTGGGGCCTGGGCCCCTCAGAAGCGTGAGGCCCTGGGGCACCGCCCTCTGCAGTTGGGAGGAGTTTGGCCCCCTCTATGGGGCGAGGCCTTGGGGCACCGCCCTCTGCAGGTGGGAGGGGCCTGGCCCCCTCTGCAAGGTGAGGCCTTGGGACACAGCCCTCTGCAAGTAGGAGGGGCCTGGCCCCCTCTGCAGGGTGAGGCCCTGGGGCACCACTCTCCACAGGTGGGAGGAGCCTCCGAGAGGGCACCCCCTACAGAGCTGGTGGAGGTTTCTACACCTCCAGCCTCACACGGGATGAGAACTACCACTGCTGGGGTACCTCCCCCTGCACAGGCAGTGGGAGCCACCTCAGTACTGTCTCCCCCCGTAAAGCCAACTGCTCCGCCTCCACCGGCTGAGCCATATGTGTCACCCTCCAGAACTCGCCAGGGCACCTCCTGTACCTGGGGAGCCTCCAAAGGTGTAGCCAGCCAGTACCCTTTGAGGCAATACGCGATAGGCGCAATGAATGAGGAAGGCCAGCCCGCTGGTTCCTATTGGGCTCATACTCCGTTCTCCACTTCCGACTTGCTGAACTGGAGGGACATGCCAATCCCTCATATAGGGGTGACCCTCGGAAGATGGCAGATCTCATTGCCTCTATTTTTGCCACTCACCACCCAAACTGGGCAGACGCACAGGCCCTCCTGAACGTTTCGCTAACAGCAGATGAAAGACGTTTGGTCTAAGTAGGGCTGATCAGGAGGCCCGGCGTCGCGGTGATGAGGACACCGAGGGAATTCTTAACCCAGTGGAGGCACTCCCTCGGGTACACCCTAAGGGCGACCCGAATAGCAGAGATGGCTTAACCTCTTTAAGACACTATAGAAAGTGCATATTGGAAGGACTTAGGAAAGGAGTGCCCCAGCAGAGGAGTCTGAATATGATACAGACTCTCCAGCAGAAGGCAGTGAGGATCCTTCTGAATTTCTAGAGAGGATCTCTCAGGCATATAGGAAATACACTGACGTTGATCCAGAGGCACCAGAGAACGTGAGAATGGTAACCATGTCTTTTATTGGGCAGAGTGCTCCGGATATCAGGAGCAAACTTCAGCGTGTAGACAGAGTAGTGGGAATGAGCTCCTCCCAGCTAGTGGACATAGCCTTGAAGGTCTCCAGTGCCCGCGAAGCAGGGAAGTCCAAACGGGCCACCGTGTTTGTGGAGTTAGCCCAGGGAAACCAAAAGAAGTGGGGCCCTAGGGCAGAAAAGGGAAACTCGTCGGGTGCCCGCCACTGGGCCAGAGGCAAAAGGGGCCCTACGGAGAAGAAAGGCGCACTAGGCCGTAATCAATGTGCCTATTGCAAGGGGGGGGGGCGGCACTGGAGGAACGAGTGGCCCCATCGCAAAAGGGGAAAGGAGCCAGGGTTAAAAGAAAATGATGGTTACCTCTGGATGCGAAAATTATGTGTAAAGGTTGTCAAAGTTTTACACCTGGAGTAGAGGAAACCCGAACTACTGGTTTTATGGTTTCACGGAAAAAGAGCAAATTGCTCACATTGGTTTTGTTTCTGATCAGAAACCTGTCCCTGAAGACCTAGGAGAGGTCACCTGTAACAGGTTGGGGAGCATGCCTTTGCCACTCGGGACCCAGGAAGCGTCATTTGGGGCTGACGAGGGCTTCAGCCAGAGGCAAAGGGGGCGTGTCTCTGCCAAGAGACCGGACCTGGGGGAGCGTGTCTCTGCGAGGCACCAGTGGACGCATTGGTGCAAGGGAATGCTGCTACCTGTGTATTATTCTGGAACTCTATGTTTTGGATTTCGCTCTGTATCTGCTCTGAAAAGGAAATTGAGGATTCCAGGGAAGGTTGAAAGTTCATGCTCTGTAGGAAAGTTTTGAGAAGCCTGGTGGATATCAGAAGGAAAAGGATTTTCCTTCACGCTTTGTATTTTTCTCCCTCCCTGACCCCTCCAGAATTTGGCATTCTGAAGGAGTGAGCAATGATATAAGGTTCCTTTGCATAAAACCTATAAGACCAGTCGGTAATAGTGGTTTGGTTAACCACCAAGACTTTGACTGGAATGTCACGCCTGCAGGAGGCGTGTATGGGTTCCGGTCGTCACCGGACAGCCCTGAGGAGCTCGGATTGACTTGTGAAGCGAGCGTATGCCCACGACAAAAGCCTGGTACTTTGCTTGGTTGTGTGGTTCATGGCAGTCTTTCCAGGGAAGGAACGACGGTTGCTTTCCTGAAAGATGGCCAAAAGGAACCTGGAAGCACAACGGAAGCCTCAAGGATTTGAGTGAAACGACTGGTACAGGCGAAGCCAGATGGCGGATGTGTGGCTCTGCTTCTGTGCCCCAAGTGGGGTCGGACTGAGAAGTCAATGTAAAGGCTGCCTGTGTGAGTTCCAGCAAAGTAGACTCAAGGATCCTAAGTGATCCAGGCTGCTCTTGGTGTGTTTATGCAAACGAACAATCAAAATTAAAAGCGGGACTCAAAGTAGTCCCTTTAATAACAGTGAGGGTGATCTTAAGGAGAAAAATTATGGCGTGAGGGAAATACAGTACTCAGCACTGAACATCAGAAATGGCGCAACTAACTGTCTTGAAAATTTGCTTTTCAATTTACAGGCACAAAGGATCTGTGAAATTGCCATTGTCAAATATCATTGTAGCAAGGGCCTTGGAACAAGATGTCTTCCCAAAAGACAGTCTCACAGGCACAGAGACCGGCTTGGGAATTTTTGTGTAAAGGAACCCGTGTGCTCTTCTGTTTTTGGAGGGCACATGCCTAGAACCTCATTACCTGAGTGATTGACGGTAATACAGACCTCCCTTAAGGAGCCCATTTTCATCATCTCCCCCTGAGATTCAGTGGTTTGGCTGAACTAAGTGGTTGGGCTGGTGAAGGGTTCGGGCGGCCTGTGGGTTTCACTTTGAGCTGATGTTCCCATTTCTGTCTTGGTGGCTTGGACAGAAAAGGGCCCCGATATCTGAAAGGAGGGGAATCCTAACATATCCCCCTCGGCCCGAGGGTAGCATACTGGGCCACAAGAGTTTCGGGTAGGTGTAGCGCGCCTTGTACACCTTCCTCCTGATAAGCCATTTCTTACCTCAGCCCTTGCCTTTGCCATTTAGTGGCTAGGATTTAATTGTGCCTTCCAACTTTTTCCAAATCTGTCACCTCCAGAATAGGACCAGGATGCCACCGGTCCAGTAATGCCAGTCATGCCTTTGGGCACTGAGCCTGACACTTCCTGGTGACAGCCAGCTGGCCAGGATTCTGTGAGGCCCTTCCCCTTACAGGAAGGACTCCCTCCATGCTGCATCCCCCACCCCCTTTCAGGGCACCCCTGACCCATGGGTGGGTAGAACAACGTCCATTTCCAGCCGGAAGCAGTTACGAGAAGATGAGACCTTCGTCCCTTGTCCTTTAGAAGATTATAAAGTGGGTGTAAGTGGGGGTAAGCCTGAAAGGAGGGATTGGAACAGGGTGCAGCCAAGAGGGCAGCCTCAGAGAGGGATCTGTAATAAGATCCAGACGAGCCTGGAGA
Organism: Phyllostomus discolor; assembly: GCF_004126475.2. Lineage (NCBI taxonomy): Eukaryota > Metazoa > Chordata > Mammalia > Chiroptera > Phyllostomidae > Phyllostomus > Phyllostomus discolor. The sequence goes on from NC_040905.2 coordinate 136,942,504, forward strand.
TAATTGGCTCCACGCCACAGGGCCACACCTGCCCAGAATCTGGCAGCTGTAGCCAATTGTGGGAGGGAGCCGCAAATGGGGCCTCAGAGGAGGATGGGCGTTGGGATTTAAACCGAGACGCGCCAGCCATCTGAGGGGGACAACCATGCGCAGCCCTGCGAGAGAGGACCGCACAGCTTTAGCAGAGCGAAGCCTCTCGCGGCCCTGAGGGAGAGAACCACGCGGCCTTGACGGAGTGGAGACTCCCGTGGTCCGCGCAGAGAGGACCACGTGCCTTTGCCAGAGTAGGGACCCCCGCAGCTTCAGGAGATACGGTACTCTGGACTGGGCAAAGGGGGAAGGAAGGGAGAACTGTGTCTGTTTGTGGGTGCTTTAAGGGTCTTTAGGATTTTTGGTTAAGACATCAGTGTTCTACTTTAAGTTTGCATAGCATTACTTGAACGTTTCGTTTCCTTTTCATGAATCTCTGGCATTGAGCACGTTTTTCGTCTGGCAGCGGACATAACGGACCCGGCGGCTTCTTTATATTGTCCCAGGCCCCCCTTGTTTGTTCTGTAACACACTCAACCCACTGGGCTACACCAGGCAGGAACAGATTAATATATTTTTTTCAAATGTGGAAAGTGTAAGAGACAGAAAATCATAAGTAATTAAGAAAAATATCACCTGTCATAATTAACTTAATCTTCACAATTTTGAGATTTTCTTCTAGTCTTTCCTCATGTATATATTTTTAACATATTTTCTGTATTATTTGTAATTATCTTTTGTAAGTATAGTATTGATTTACACACATCACTAAATAACTTTAGATTACATTATTTAAATGGCTGTTATTATGCCATATGCAAGCATCATAATTTACTTTACTATAACTCTCCTTTCTGTAAATTTAGGTTTCTAGTTTTTCTAGAATTCTAGAATTCTAGGTTTCTATAGCTAAAACATGACAAATATCTCTGATGTTATTTTTTGTGTGAATCTCTGATGTTTTCTCTAGTATACTAACTCTTTAAAGTAACTACAAACAATATATAAATATCAAAACGGGGAATACTTCTTTAAAGTTTTGGAAGAGATGTTGACAAATTTCTTGTAGTAGAAAGTTTGCATTGATATATACTATCAGTAGTATAAGCAAATATAAATTATTCTGCATGCTTAAAATTATTTTCATTTTAAATTCACCAATTTTATAAGTAAAATGATAGAGTAATTTTAATGTTCATTTCTTTGGTCACTAGGGTGAAATTATTTGTAATCCACTTGTCTTTTTACTTTAGTTATTTGAATAAAATTGAGGTTCTTATAGCTTTCTGGTCCTTTGAATTGCTCTTTTATGAATTCCGTATTAATGGTTTTTGTCAATATTTATATTGCCATATTCATTTTTCCCAACTGAAATTTATGTAGGAACATTAAAACTGCCATATGTGTAGAAAAGTTTCACCCCATTTTTTTTGTCTGTAGAAGAAAGGAACAAATCTATAGAGAAGCAGATGTGAGAGACTGTGCAGACCCTGAGAATGGTAGAAAGAATGCCTATGATGTTGCTGCTGTTCTTATTCCCATTACACAGATGAGGGAAAGAAGGCTTAGAGAATCTAAAGACTGTAAATCTCAGAGGCAGCCAGTGAATCTCAGGAGAGGGACTTCAGCCCAGGTAGGTAGGATGCTAAAGTCTGTACTCTTAATCAATATGCTATACTGACTCCCTTATTTTCTCTTTGTTGCTATAGAGGCTGCCAAGATCATTCTTTTTTTTACCCCCTTGGTTTGCCAGTCACTCATACCCACCATAATAATGTGGGTTCGAATTGTAGAGGAGTGGGTGTGACATAACTAGATATGTATATCTTTATGTATCATTTAATTGTATTATTTCACTGGTTACAATTAACAAGTATTTATTACTCTGTTTGAAAAATGTCAAATTGAGAAAATATAGTAAATATAGCAGATGCTTTAGGGTATGTATAAATCCTCATTTCCATGAAAAAAATAAGTGTTGTGTTCTGCTGTTGGTGTGCAAAGTGTTTTATAAATGTCAATTAGACTCTGTTAGTTGATAGTGCTAAGTTCTATGTCCTTGCTGATTGTTTGTTTAGTAGTCCTATCAATTGTCAAGAGGAGTTTTGAAGTCTCCAACTATAACTGTGGATTTCTTTATTTCTTCTTTTAGTTCTACTTATTCTTGTTTTACTTCTTTTGTAGCTCTGTGGTTTTGGTGCACACATATTTAGAATTGCTGTGTCTCTTGGGTGGAGTGACCCTTTTGTCATTATGTAATGCACCTCTTTTTCCCTGCTAAATTTCTTTGCTCTGATAAAGTCTACTTTATCTGATGTTAATATAGGCACTCTCTCTTTTTTTTTAAATTAATTCTTAGTGTACATTGTTTCAGTATTTTATGTTCAGTTATAATTAAAATGGGTTTTTTTCTTTTTAGACATCACAGAGTAGGCTCATTTTGTTTTTATCATTCTGGTCAATCTTTGTCGTTTAATTATACATTTAGACTATTTACATTTAATGTAATTTTTGATTTGTTGATGTTTCAGCCTGCCATTTAATTGCTGTCTGTTTTTTACTCTTTTTTATTTCTCTGTTTTCCCCCTGCCTTTTAGTGAGTTACTTGAACATATTTTATGCTTTTTAATTTTGATTCCATTTTGATTCAGGTGTAGTTTTTTTTAGTGTATCTGTATAGATTTTGTAGTGATTGCAGTTATGAATGCATAAATTATCACTGATGGTGTCAACATTGTGGTCGTTCAGTTTTAAGTGTAGAAACCTCGGTTTATGTCTCTTTATCCTCCCTTTTTATAAAATGCAATATGATATGTAACATTTTATATTATAATATACTACACTTGTCTTAAAAATAAGAAATAAGACACCGAAAGTGGAGAGAGACAGGCACACTGGTTAGGGACCTCGAGACCCAAGGAACCACAGAGTGGTGAGCTCCCTGAGAATCCTTTTTGCCTCCCATATATCTCAGGTTCGGTGTGGGAGAAGACTGGACCCAGGAAAGATCAATCAGAGAGATGGAAAACACAAAGAAAAACCTGCTCTCCATAGCTAAAGACCTGGGAAAAGAGCAGTTTAGCGAGACAGAAAACTTTTCAACAATGACCACCTTACTTCAACCAAACATGGAGACACACAGGTCCCCTGCTAATGCCAGCTAGCAAGACTGATCAGGAAGCATAAACCACTCTTATTATCACCACTCTCATTTGGTGATAATAAGTAATTTCTATTCTTCTAAATTTGAAGTTTGTTTATGGCTCAGAATATGATTGATCTTGGTGTATGTTACATGTGCACTTGAAAAGAAAGTATATTTTGCTGTTGTTGGGTGGAGTGTTTTATATATTAATTAGGTTTAGTTGATTGATAATGTTACTCAGTTCTTTCATTTCTTCATGATTTTGTGTCTTGATCTAACAATCTTTAGGGAAATATTGAAGTTTTCAACTGTAATTGTGGATTTTCTTTCCTCTTACTTTTATCAGTTTGGGACTCATTTAAAATTCTGTTGTTTGGTGCATACATAAATTGTTTTCTGTCCTTAGAGGACTGACCCTCTTATTATATAGTGTCCTTTTGTAACCTCAATATTATTTTTTGAAGTTTACTTGGTCTGATATGTATATACTTACTCTAGTTTTCATTTGTATCATGTTTGCATGGTGTATTTTTCTCCACCTTTTTCCTTTTTATCTATATACATTTTTAAATTTGGAGTAGATTTCTCAGAGTATGTTTGGGTCCTGACTTTTTATTTAATTCGAAAGTTATTGTATTTTAACCTTATTCTTTTTTTTCTTTTAAAAAATTTTATTTATTTATTTTTAGAGAGGGAAGGGAGGGAGAAAGAGAGAGAGAGAGACATCAATGTGCGGTTGCTGGGGGCCATGGCCTGCAACCCAGGCATGTGCCCTGACTGGGAATCGAACCTGCAATACTTTGGTTCGAAGCCCACGCTCAATCCACTGAGCTACACCAGCTAGGTTAACCCTAATCTTTAAATCATTCCCATTTAATGTGATTATTGATATAATTGAATTATAATCTATTGTTTTTGTATTTTTCATTTCTTCCATCTATTCTATGCTTCCCCTCTTTTCTGCTTAGAACAGTTTTTATGATTCTAATATAGCTCCTCAGTTACTATTTATACTTCTCTTAAATTGTTTTAATAGTTAACCTAGGGCTTATCTAAAGAAGATATGTGCATTAATAATATCTTAGGGAAGATATTATTAACTGTGTGTTAATAGTATCCTCCTATGGTATTATACTACTTCATGTGTGGTATAAAGGCCCTACAACTGAATTTCTCAATTCTTCCTTCTTGCCCTTTGTGCTGTTGTCATGCTTTTAATTTTGTCATGTGGTATCAACCTAAAACGTGTTGCCACTAGTTTCTGGTTTAGAGTAATTAAAAATAAGAAAAGATCAAATTTCCTTTCATTTATTCCATTTCCTTTACTCTTGTTTCTTTTTTTCATATCTGTTTTCAGTCTGACATGTTATTATTTTTTAACATTATACTAATAGGTACTTTAAACATAATACATTTTGGACTAATAATAGTGCTAGCTAACACTTAGTAAACATTTGTTATTTTTCAGGCTCCATGCTAAAAGCTTCTCAGATTTATTTCATTTAATTTTTACCCCCCCCCCCCAAAGAGCTAAAGCAAATCAAAATAAAGCAAAAACAAAGAAGACCTGGAAAATGAGTATTGTTAGAATGTGGAACTAAGGTTCAGAGATGTGCTATAATTTGGCAAAGTCCCACAGCTAGTGAGTATCGTGGCCCAGGGAGCTGAAGCCAGACCTGCCCGACTTTAGATCCTAGGCTTCAAACCAGCAGACCATACTGCCTCAAGGTGAATTTTGTCCTACCCACCATATGGTGTCTTTTCTATGACGTGTACCCACAGAATGTCTTGTCTGTATACCTCTTTAGAACAAAATACTTCCAGCTGTTCTAAAATTCTGAAATAGCTTTCATTAGTATAAGCACACTTTTGAGATCTGTATTAAACCCAGGAAATCTGTTGCCAGTTAGTAGGATCTGCATATATGATATGCCACTCAAGATGAGCTGCCTCTGGGAATAAAGGAAAGCAGTAGATACAGTTCCTATCTTCAAAGACCATGGTTTCAGTGGACAGTTAGAACATTAAAAGAGAACTGTAGATTCTGTTTTTATGGGACAACTCATGAACATAAGGAAATGAAAGTAAATAATACATGATGTGAGCCAGTGGGAAAAAATGGACTTTGTAATATTATTTTTGCTTGAAGAACTTCTAACATCATATTTGTAGAGTAGGTATGCTGATAATAAATTTGTGCCATTTTTGTGTGCAAAGTATTTATTTTTTCTCATTTTTGAATATTTTCACTGACATAGAATTCTAGGTTGACAGGTTTTTTTCCCACCACTTTAATGTCATTGTCTTATAGCTTGGATGTTTCTGATAAGAAGTTCATTATAATTTTTGTCTTCCTCTGTATACATATTTCTTTTGTATCTGGCTATCTTCAAGAATTTCTCAGTTTCTGTTCTTAGCAATGTGAATATAATAGGCCTAATTTTTTTTGTATTTGTTCTACTTGTTGTTTGGGATTATTGGATCTGTTGCTTCATGACTATCATTAATTTTGGAAACTGTTGGCCCTTATTTCTTCAACTTTATTCTTCTGGCCCCTCTCCCCTTTTTTATCTTTCTTGTCCTCTGGAATATTGTTCCATAACTCTTGGATGTTCTTTTTTTAAAATTTTCTATTTTTTTGTTGGGTTTCAGTTTGGATAATTACTATTGATATTTCTTCAAGTTTATTTATTTTTTCCTTGTCTGTGTTGATCTACTAATGAGCAATTGAAGCCATTATCTCTGTCTTACTTCTTTCTGTCATCTTTCTGATGCAATTACTCCACTGATCTTGTATGTTTTCTACCTTTCAAATGGAAACTTTTAAAATAATAATCAGAGTTATTTTGAGTTCTCTGCCAAATAGTTCATATCTGGGGCACTGTAATTTGCATAGTTTTAAAGTTGTGCTCAGAATTGCTTACACTATGTAAGTTTATAGGGAAACATGACACACCAGCAAGCTCACTTGGCCAACTTTCTAGGAATAAATTGAAATAATAAAACAGAAGAAACGCTCTGGCATTGTTAGAATATTATTCTCCCTAGAATACTCTAATGTGGTACATCTAATTCCACAACTCTAAATTCATAATCTCCTCATCACAACACTTTACCTCTCCTCTACCTTTTGTATAAATGTACAAAGCAATAATTTGTATCATTTTGAGTGTAATTTTTAAGAAGGATAGTATGGATTATTTTTGATTCCATTTGTTTAAAATGTTTCTTCTTTTTCTCCTATCATAATCTTCCCTCACTAATTTCTATAGTTAACATCTCTTTATAAAGTGCTCTTTAGGCTCTCACACATGCTTTGATAACTAATATCAAGATTTTAAAAAATATATAGTGGTGGTTTTAATTTCGAAAACAGCTACAAAAATTAAGTGGGTAGCTTTGCAAGATAAACATAGCCCCCCCCCCCCAAATATTGTGACAGTTCTTTAAAAAAAGACTTGGACTATTTTGCTTATTTTGATATTAAGGAGCATGTTCTTATGAGGGATTTTTTTTTGACATGTGAATAATATAAGCTTTATTTCACAAGTGATTCACCCATCCACCCATTTACTACCCATTTATCCACTCATATGATTAAATGAATGTATTTATTCAGCAAACATCTTCTGAATGCCTGTGAAATATTTCATAAATACTAAAGAGATGCTTCTTGCAGGAAGTTTATGACTTAATGAAGAAGATAAGATGTGATAATAAGCAACAATAATACACAATAAAATATGGCATTCTTACTTCTCCCTAGAAGTAGAATTTGTGTAGAATATCTTTAAATTGCTACTTAATTTTCTGCATGCACACCATCCTGTGCTCAGTTGCACAGCTCAGGCTCACTAAAAATGATATTTCTGGTGTTTCTTTCATGTTCTCTGGGGTTAATATTCTCTCTCTGAAATACATGCAAAATCCCAGTAATATTTATATTTATAAGAGTTACAAGCTCTAGTATGAGGCTCTGCTCCTGAAACTGTTGGAAGTCATTTGAACAGCTTTTCAGTGAAGATTAATGGTTTTAGAAAAGAAGAAAAGAAATCTAAGTCTGTCAGCTGGAAGTTAACTGGAAGGGATGTAACAGAAAAAAACCAGCGAGGATACTTCGAAAGTGAGGTGTGTGTGAAAAGTATATGTTGGAACTGAAGCTTTGATGAATTACATGTGTAATGCTACTGGCAGGGAGGTGTCAAAGTTTGTGAATAACAACAGAAAATATATTGAGGGTTACTATTCTAGAGAATAGTAACCAAAGGCATTTGTTTGAGTTAAATTCATTTGCCAAGACAGACTTAGAAAGTAAGCTGTCCCAAGTGGAGCTGTGTTGCTATAAAGAGACACAGATTGCTGAAATAGAGAACAGGCTGACAGTGACCAGGAGGAAGGGAATTTCAGGGGAAAATGGGAAGGGCTTGCAGGAACAAGTATAAAGGACACATGGACAAAAACAAAGGTGGGGGGTGAAAACAGGAGGGAGGTCTGGAGGACTGCGGTGGTGGGCTGGGATGGCATTAAAAGGCAGGAAACTGTACTTGAACAATTAAAATAAAAAAAAATAAAACACACACACACACATACAAAAAAGAGACAGATTGCACTTGCAATATAGACTCAGACATTCAAACTTCCAGTGAGCATATGACCCTGCAATTAAACAGTTTTGCTCTCTCTGTCTTTCTGGTCTTTCCTTATCTCCTTGGGTCAAAAATCTGGTGGAACAACCGAGTGAAAAATGAAATAAGTAGAAATTTGCTTCAGGAATGTTAGCTATTCCTCAAATACATATTACATTTCGATCATTTCTTAAAACACAATTGAGACAGATTTCACTTTGATTTTCTTTGGAATCTTACCTCTTTTGAGACGCTTATGACTCCTTGTATGTAAGTCCCTACAAGCTCTTCTGTAAACTTTGACTCATCATTAGGTGCTTTACTCAAGGATCCCTTATTCCCTCACTCATTTTAGGGGTCTAGAGTCTCAGACGTTCTGCCACATTTCACATTATTGAAAGAGGCAGGGAGGGACAAACAGGGTGCCATCTCTTTATGATTAAAATGGAGTTCTCTGTAGGGAGGATAAATGGTAACAGAAGGAGAATTAATTTGGGGTAGTGAACATACAATACAGTGTACAGATGGTGTGTTACAAAATTGTACACCTGAAATCTATATCATTTTATTAGCCAGTGTTATCCCAATAAACTCAATGAAAAAGAAAGATGAAAAAACAATACATAAGTTAAAAACAAAACAAAGTTCTCTGTCACTTGCCCAACTGTCAATATAGTCTGCCTGGGAAAGCCATTACTGAGTGAGGATCTGTAGACAAGGGTCCTTATCCTTCCAGAACAAGGTGTCCTACTCCACTGTCCTGAGACAAGGCAGTGTCATCTTGGGTCTGAGATGATTGCCCTACTCCTCAGAGATGGTCTAGTCTGTGCTATTTAGCACATCTTTTTTAACAATTTCATCAGAACAAAAAATTCTTTCTGAGCAATAAATTTGAATGTATTTCTGAAGCTATAGATCTGTATGTTTTTCACTGTATTCAATGAACCTTACTGAGGTTAATGTACTTAAGAAGAGGGAAAAAATATTAGCTAGGCTTAGAAGATTATGTACTGTTAGAAAATAACTGCATGCAAGGTGAAAATTTTATTCTTCAAAGTTTGGATTTCGGCAAGACAAACTCTGAGTGATTATAATTCCTTGAATGTTTAAACAAGTTGCTGTGAAATATAAGTGCACTAGGAATTGTTTTTTAAGCATAATACTTAAAAATCATAATGAAAATAATGATTATATTGTACTACTATTAATGTACTATGTGCTATGGTTTTTATATGCATTAGCTCATTGATTTTCATAACTCTTGAGATTAAGTTTTATTTTGTTATACATTTTGTAGGTTTAAAAAAGTTTAAGTAATTTACTAAAATCACACAATGTTGAAACTTTAAGAAGACATATCATCTTAGAGTCTCATCCTCTAATATATAGATTTTGCTATTTGCTCCTTTTTTCTTTTTAAAATATATTTTATTGATTATGCTATTACAGTTGTCCCATTTTCCTGCTTCACTCCCCTTCACCCTGCACACTCTCTCCCACCCATATTCCCTCCCTTTAGTTCATCTCTATGTGTCATAAGTTCTTTAGCTTCTACATTTCCCATACTACTCTTGCCCTCCCCCTGTCTATTTTTTACCTACCATTTATGCTCCTTATTCTCTGTACTTTTCCCCCGCTCTCTCTTCCTCCCACTCCCCTATTGCTGATTCTCCATGTGATCTCCATTTCTGTGGTTCTGTTCCTGTTCTAGTTGTTTGCTTAGTTTCTTTTTGTTTTTGTTTTAGGTGTGGTTGTTAATAATTGTGAGTTTGCTGTCATTTTACTGTACAGTTTTTCATCTTCTTTTTCTTAGATAAGTCCCTTTAACATGTCATATACTAAGGGCTTGGTGATGATGCACTCCTTGAACTTGACCTTACCTGAGAAGCACTTTATCTGCCCTTCCATTCTAAATGAAAGCTTTGCTGGGTAGAGCAATCTGGGATGTAGGTCCTTGCCTTTTATTACTTCAAATACTTCTTTCCAGCCCTTTCTTGCCTGTAAGGTCTCTTTTGAGAAATTAGCTGGCAGTCTATGGGCACTCCTTTGTAGGTAACTCTCATTTTGTCTTGCTGCTTTTAAGATTTTCTCCTTATCTTTAATCTTGGGTAATGTAATTATAATGTGCCTTGATGTGTTCCTCCTTGGGTCCAACTTCTTTGGGAATCTCTGAGCTTCCTGGACTTCCTGGAAGTCTATTTTCTTAGCCAGAATGGGAAAGTTCTCCTTTATTATTTTTTCAAATAACTTTTCCACTTGTTGCTCTTCCTCTTCTCCTTTTGGTACCCCTATAATTTGGATGCTGGCACGTTTAAAGATGTCCTGGAGGTTTCTAAGCCTCTCCTCACTTTTCTGAATTCTTGTTTCTTCATTCTTTTCTGATTGGATGTTTCTTTCTTCATTCTGGTCCACTCCATTGACTTGAGTCCCATTTTCCTTCCTATCAGTTCCCTGTACATTTTCCTTTATTTCACTTAGTGTAGCCTTCATTTTATCATCTAAATTGTGACCAATTCAACCATTTCTATGAGTGTCCCGATCACAAGTGCTTTGAACTGTGCATCTGATAGGTTGGCTATCTCTTCATTGCTTAGTTGTATTTTTACTGGAGCTTTGATCTGTTCTTTCATTTGGGCCATTTGTTTTTTTGTCTTGATGTGCCTGTTATGTAGTGGGGGACAGAGCCTTAGGTGTTCACCAGGATGGGTCAACCCAGTGGCTGGGATGTGATGCTGTTTGTGGGGTAGGGGTCTGACAGGGAACAATGGCACTTGTTCCGCTCTCTGCAGGATTTCAGTCACTTCCCCCACTTCCCACAAGCAAATTGGGCCATTCTGGTGCTGATTCCCTTGTGGGTGGGTTTGTGTACATCCTGGGACCCTGTGGGACTCTCCAATGAACTCTCCTGTGAGGCTGGGAGTTTCTCCCAGCACCTCAATCCCCACAGGTGTTTTCAATTGGTGTTTTGAGGCTTTATTGCCCCACACTGGGACCCAGGGTTACACAGTCTGTCTCGCCCCCCAGTTTTGCCTGGTTTATCTGCACATGAATGTGGGACTGCCTGGCCTGCCAGCCACCTTGTGCGCCCACCCCTGCACAATCTGCCAGCTTTCTGGGTCCTCCGGCTGTCGTCTTGCTTGCCTTGGGTCCATCAGCCCTGCCATGAGCCCTCTCTGTCCTAGCTCCCCGACTCCACCCCTCCTACCGGTCCAGATAAATACATCTACTTTAACTCCTTGGTTGTTGGACTTCCATACAGTTCAATGTTCTGTCAGTACTGGTTGTTTTTTTTGTTTTTAAATTGGTGGTGTCCTTATTTTGGTTGTGCAAGGAGGCACAGTGTGTCTACCTTGGCCTCCATCTTGGTCGAAAGTCCTAGATTTTTCTATTTGTTCTTGAACAATAGCCCAAGGCAGGATTATTCACACACAAGTTCTTTGATATATTGGGAGGGATTGCAGACAGTGGCAGGCATGCATTGTTTTAAGTTTAGTGGCTTTTTAAAATATATATTTTTATTGAATTTGTTGGGGATATATTGGTTAATAAAATTATATAGGTTTCAAGTGTACAATTCTATAATACATCACCTGTATATTGTACTGTGTGTTCACCACCCAAAGCCTAGTATCCTTCCACTACCATTTATCCCTCCCTTTGCCTTTTTCTACCTCCCCCAGTCTCCTTTCCCTCTGGTAATCACCAAACTGTTGTCAGTATCCATGAGTTTTTTTTTCATAATCCCTTTACCTATTTCACCCAGACCCTCAAACTTCCTTCCCTCTGACAGCTGTCTGTTGCCTGTACCTATGAGTCTATTACTGTTTTGTTTGTTTGTCTATTTTGTTCATTACATTCCACATATATGTGAAATCATGTGGTATTTTTCTTTCTTTGTCTGGCTTATTTCAGTTAGCATATTACCCTCAAAGTCCATCCATGCTTTCACAAAAGGTAAAATTTTCTTCTTTTTTACAGCTGATTAGTATTTCATTGTGTAAATGTACCACAGCTTTTTAATCCACTCATTGAATAATGGGTACTTGGGCAGCTTCCAAACTTGGCTATTGTAAATAATACTGCAATGAAAGTAGGGGTACATCTATTCATTTGAATCAGTGTTTTGGCTTCTTTGGGTATATACTGAGAAATGGAATCACTAGATCATAAGGCAGTTCCATTTTTAATTTTTTGAGGGAACTCCATACTATTTTCTACAGTGGATACACCAGTCTGCAGTCCCCCCAATGGTTCATGAAGGTTCCCTTTCCTCTGAATTCTTACCAATACTTGTTATCTGTTGATTTATTGATGACAGGGGCTTTTTTTTTAATGCTCTGGAGGTCACTTATGAAGGTCATATATATATATATAACTGAGAGTATATTAAAAATATAATTCTGACGGTAAAATTGATGATAACAAGTTAAAGGATTGTAGTAGAATAAATTAACTACAAGATAAGAGAACAAGGAAACCTGATTTTGCATTTTGTCAGTTTTAAATAGCTTTTTATTCAGTTTAGTTTCACCTGTGTTTTCTTTGAACATTTTTGGCCACACATACTGCTCTGTAGTTGATAGACTTGCTCATTTCAACTTCATGCCTTCCCTCAACCTGCACCAAAGATAGTTTTGTAGTAAAATATCTAAGGTACATGAAAATTTTAGGTATTAACATGCATGCATTATTTCCGAACTAAATATGTTTATTCTGATCTTAGAAGCCTTTCAAAAACCTTAGTGTTTTTTACTAAAAAAATGCTCAGTAAGCCCTGCTACAATGCTGAAAGGATACCTCTGAAATGCAGACAGTGTTCTATTGCATCATGTTTAAATTTGCTATCCTCAAACTCATCACAATGTTTAGATCCTTCCCAGTGTGTTAAGATTCTTTTCTTCAGTTGGTGCAAAATGTTGATTAAAGCTGTTTGACTTCTGCATAAGGGTTGACCAACTTTTGGAAGCTGTATGTCTGTGTTCATCATTCATCTGTATATGACATTTAAAATATTGTATAACAGAAATACATTTTAATATCTTGAAGCTCTCTTTAAAAAAGAAAGTTGTCCCAGCTGATCTACTTACTCAACCACTTGCTGCAACTTAGGGTTTTTTCATTCTCAGCCAGTTGCCTCACCTTTTCTTAGTAAGAGCTCATTCTACATACCTTAATACATTATATATTACTATAACACATTATACTTATTCACTTGTTTATCAATTCCTTCACTCATTTGTGGTTTTGTTTATTTCATTAAGCTGCATTTCTTGAAGGATCTTCACCCATTGCAGCTATACAATCAATATCAAATGAATGATAAAAATATTTTCCTCAACTTTATTGAAGAATAATTGAGAAATATAATTCCATATGTTTAAAGTGTTCAACATGCTTATTTAATATACATACACATTGTGGAATGATTACCAAAATCAAGATAATTAACACATCCATCACCTCACATAGTTAACTCTTCCTTTGTGTGTGTAGCAAGAACATTTAAGATCTACTTTCAGCAATACTTGAGTAAACAACACCATGTTGTTAACTGTGGTCACCAAAGTTTGAGCACGTTGACCTGTATCTCCCCATTTCCTTCTCTTCCCAGCCCCTGGCTACCACTATTTTTTTCTGTATGTATGAAATTGGCTTTTTTAAAAAAAAGATTCCACACATAAGAGGTATTTGTCTTTTTCTGTCTGGCTTATTTCACTTAGCATAATACCCTCCAGGTTCATCCACGTTTTTGAAGATGTCAGGATTTCCTTTTTATAAATGGCTGAAAATATTACATTGGATACCATGTTTTCTTTATTCATTCATCCCTCAAAGACATTGGGTTGTTTCCAGATCTTGCCTATTGTGAATAATGCCACAGTGAACATGGGAGTGTAGATACCTCTTTGAGATACAGATTTTCTTGGAGATACAGATTTTATCTGTATCTCAAAGAAAATATCTATTTTTGGTGAAATATGATAGAATGATTGCTTTTAACTTTTCTGGTAAGAATGCATGTTGGGATGAACTTTATTGAGGAAAACAGACAATGTGTGACAAAATCCTTAACAAATTTTTTAAAAAATTCTAGGGCTATATCCAATAAAAATCAGGAGCTATTTGATCAAAGATTTATGTTCATCACACAATTGCCAATAGTTGAAATTAAAAGCAACCAAGCATCTGATAATATGTTAACATGCAATCATTAAAAGTGTTATTTTGGCCCTGGTTGGTATGGCTCAGTGGGTTGAGCACAGGCCTGCAAACCAAAGGGTCATCGGTTAGATCCCAGTCAGGGCACATGCCTGGGTTGCAGGCCAGGTCCCCAGTTGGAGGTGCATCAGATGCAACCACACATTGATGTTTCTCAGTCTCTTCCTCCCTTTCCCTTTCTCTAAAAATAAATAAATAACATGTTAAAAATGGTAAAACGTGTTATTTTGAAGGTATTTTATAGAATGTTAATGATATTGTTAAAATTAAAATTATGTATATAACTGGAAAAATTTAAGTTTGTAGAAAAACATTACATATACACATATGTATACCATTGGACAAAAAGCTGGGAACAAATACAGCAAAATGTCTAAAGAGGTTATCTCTGGGTGGTAATAGTATATGTGATTGTGTGATTTTAATAGTCTTTTTAAAAATTTTCTCACTTTTCATTCTAGAATTGTCAGTGATGTCTATTTTATATCTTATGGTTAAATGTGCTATATTTAAAACACTATGTAAGAATACTGATTTAATATTACTTGGCAGAAAATATTTCTTCTAGGCCCATTGAACTTTGAATGACATATGCAATCTAGAAAGCAAATACGGAATTTCAAAATTGCTTTGGACTATTTGTTGGTCACTCAGCAATTGAACATCCAACAGAACAGATGTTTCTTTAAAGCTATAACAAAGTCTATGCATCATTCTCAGTATCTCTTTGAATAGTGAAAATAATTATACTTATGATTATAAACAATCATTTCATGAAAATACCAGGCAGGTATTCTTAATACCAGGCCTATATTCTTAATTAAATCAAAATCTTCAAATTGAAGAGGCTGGGTTGACCAAGTCACACATCATACAGACATAGATCCCACAGGGACTGCAGATGTATCTGTATATACCAGGTTCAGGTCATTTTCATGAAGAACAGGATTGTTTCTAGCAATATGTGATTCACTGAATAAAATGTGGCATTTTTAGACATGTCCTTGTGGTCTATGTGAATGACGTTCCCTAAGGCTGTCAGTGCATAACTGGTGTATAACCATACAAGGCAGCCTTGAATGCTCAGGAATTTTATTGTCAAACCTGAAATGGCCAACAAAATTAAGTTCATGTGCATAAGTTTTGGAAAAGAAAAATGCTTAACAGAATATGGCAACAGATCAATTAGAAACATCTTTAGATTTTCAATTAAAGATGGCTTCACTTAATTTTATTTTAGGATACTAAAGAACAGAGTGATGTATAATTGTATAAATAAATGTAAACTCTTAAAGGTCAGTGATGTTTTATTCACATTAAATTCACTGTTCCTACATTAAAATATAATTGCACTTTAGGATACAAATATGGTAACATCTAGCATTTAATCATTGGAAACTTATTTCTCCATTTTGCAAGTAAGAAAACTGAGCTTCAGGAATGTTGACTAATTTAAATTGCTGGAGGTCACACAGCACTTTAGTGAAAGACCCCAGATTCTAATTTTGCTTGCTCTCTAAGCCACATGGCTTATCCTATACTCCATTTCAACCCTTTGAGATAATGTAACCCTTTCAAGGTCTCAGAATTGGTTCTTCAACCTACCCAAGGAGGCCTACTTCTCCAAGGAGGAGCTCAAGTTTAAGGTCACACAACCTGGACAAAGGAGGAGTCCCTGGATACCCTAAGAGGTCCAGGGACATGCAGATCAAGAGGAAGCCAGCCAGGGATCCTCCATGCAGCAGGGACAAATGCCCTGGCTGGAGTCTGGGGCCTGCTTTGGTCTCACTTAAGAGTAGAAATTACAGTGAAGAGATGTCAGTAGTCCTTCCTCTACTTTCTCACCAATTAGATTCGTTAGCCAGATATGAAATGTGCTAGTTGAGAATTACCTCTTTGGGTGACACCAGGAGTGTTTCCTTTTAATTTATAAAACTGAAATTTCCAGAAACAAAGCATGTTTTAGAGTCAGTAATACTTGGAAAGAGCTGAATGAATCAGGACTTTATTGCTTCTTCTATTTTAAAAAGCTTATCTTGGCAATGACCAACATGATTATAACCACAGTGGTACAGAGGAAAATCAACAACTGTTTTACCTTGAAGGAGCACTAAAATATAGGTT
Organism: Phyllostomus discolor; assembly: GCF_004126475.2. Taxonomy (NCBI): domain Eukaryota; kingdom Metazoa; phylum Chordata; class Mammalia; order Chiroptera; family Phyllostomidae; genus Phyllostomus; species Phyllostomus discolor. The sequence goes on from NC_040905.2 coordinate 136,958,647, forward strand.
CCACCACATAATGTGGTTCTCACTGCTAAGAGAGATAAAACATTCATGAGTTACTTGTGGATTATTGCTTGGCTGATAAGTAACTATCTGGAGGCATTTTTAAAAACAATAGATTCAGGGGAGAAATCTGGCTCTTGACTAATAAGAAAAGGATGATGGATTAAACAAGATTTACCTTCCCAGGGAAACCATTAAATATTTATGTGGGACACAGCAAATAAGCATAATAAGAATGAATTTTGGCAAGTTACAGCACAATTTATCTTTTGTAAAAAGTGTTTTACAAAAACAAGCTGATTAATCCTCCCACCCTCTCCATGATAAAGTGAAAAAACTGTTAGCTTCCTTTTCTTAATTTGGATTATCAACTTAGTTTTAAGTAACTTTTAGTTTGAATGTGTTTTTGATCTTACTTGATCTTCCCCAGTGACAGATTCATTGGTGTTCCTTTGGAGATCCATCTGATGTAGTGACACTCCTAAAGAAGAGATAAACTCAAATAGAGCAGGCCAATCACAGTGTGGGAGCTCATTTATGAACCTTCTAAAGTTGTAAATGACTTGGAAATACCCAGACGTCTGTGACAAGTAAGTACTTGCTACCAAGCATTTTTTCATTGAGAGGAAAGTTAAAATTTAGATTCAGTAAAAGTAACTTTCATGATTTCACTACATCATCCTGTGTCTTCCTGCTGACTGGCTGCCTTATTTTTACATGAATTGACTTCATGGCTAGTTTATCACTTACCAACTTTACCAACTTTTTTTCTCACAGTTTTATTGAGATATACCTGACAAATAACCATATAATATTATATTAGTTTAAAATGTACAACATAATAATTTGATATTAGCATATATTACAAAATAATTACCATAATAAGTTTAGTTAAATCCATCACTTCACATAATTATGCTTTTTGTTGTGATGAGAACGTTTAAGATTTAATGACTTTAAACAACTTTAAAAAATACAATAATGCATTATTGTTAACTATAGCCACCATGTTTCATGCTACATCCCTAGAACTTATTTATCTTATTACAGAAAGTTTGTGTCTTTTAACCCATTTTCCTTCTGCCTTTAGCAGCTATCAATCTCTTCTATGTTTCTATGATTTCATTTTTTTAGATTCTACATATAAGTGAGACCATATAGTATTTGTCTTTATCTGTCTGACTTATTTCACCTAGCTTAATGACCTCAAGGTCCATACACATTGTTGCAAATGGCAGGATTTCCTTTTCCATAGCTGCATAACATTCCATTGTGTGTGTGCATGTACATGTGCAAATCTCACATTTTCTTCATTCATTCATTAATGGATACTTATGTTGTTCTCATGTTTTGGCCATTGTAAATAATGCTTCAATGAACATAGAAATACAGATATCTCTTCAAAATAGTGATTTTATTTCCTTTGGATGTGTGACCAGAAGTGGAATTGCTAGATGTTATGATGGTTCTATTTTTAAATATTGTCATTTTTTGGGGGTACCTTTAATTTTGATATTGCTTTAAGTTCACCTGGAAAAGTTGTAAGAATAGTATAGATAGTTCCTGAACTACAGTGGTTTAACTTATGATTTTTTTACTTTATGATGGTGCATTGTACAGAACCTGTACTCTGAATCTGGATCTTTTCTGCACATGATATGCCGTGTGATATTGTCTCTTTATGCTGGGCAATGGAAGCAAGCTTCAGTTCCAGTCAGGCATGTGATAACGAGGGCAAACCACTGACACTCTGGAGTTCAGTGTTAAATGCACTTTCAACTTATATTCAACTTATGGTGGGTTTATTGAAGATTTGTCAGGATATAACCCCATTATAAATTGAGAAGCATCTATAGGAAGAACTCTCATAGTTTCTGTTACCTGATTCTGCCAACTGTTTACATTTTGCCCCATTTGCTTCATCATGTTCTCTCTCCTCTCTATCATGCTCTTTCTTTTATTTTTTTCTGCTTCTGAACAATGGATAATATATAATCTGATTTTCTCAGAATAATTCTCAGTATTTAAACGCTCTATATTTAAAAGATTGGCATATTCTTAGAAGAATATTATTGGTTTGTTTTAAATACAAGAATTTAAATATCATTAATATTTAATACAGCCAAATAACTCAACAATAAAAAATATACATTTTGCATTTTAAGTAAATCTCTTAAAATTAGATCCAGCTCTGCCACATAGTAGGCATTCAAGTATTCAGTGACTAAATGATTACAAATTATTTAAATATGTTACTTTATTTTTTATTATAGAGAAAGCAGAAGGGAAGGAGAAAGAGAGGGTGAAAAACATTGACATGATAGAAAAACATCAATTGGTTGCCTTCCTTATGCTCCCTGACCAGGGATCGAACCTACAACCTAGGCATATACTGTGACCAGGAATTGTGTTAGTAACCTTTCAGTTCATAAGATGATGCCCAACCAACTGAACCAAACCCACCAGGATGGATTATAAATTATTTAAAAGTGTAAGTATTCTGAAATTGTTTCATATTTGTTCTTCCCATAATACTTCCTTTCTGCAACAAGGAGACTGATGAGAGGAACCTTTATTTTATAAATTGGAACTTGAGTGTTTAACCTTTCAAACTTGCTTAATAGTGCACACAAAAAACTAATAGGTTATCTTCACATTAGTGAATTAAAATGTTGTGTCTTTAATTCTGCTTAAACTTAGTACTGCAAAAAGTCATCATATCCACAACTGTGGTAAGTCTTAATTTCTATCAGTTTGAATTTGGAATCAGGGCACACATATATCTTTAACCAAGAAGAATATGATGTCATAAAAAGTCTAAAATCTTTAAATAAATCTGAAAGTATCTAAATCTGAGGAATTCCCTCATCATTACTTCAACATCTTTGGCAAAGAAATGAACAGAGTTACTATTGCTGAAGTCTTTTTTGAGAGGAATCTGTGATCAGTTGGACTCTAGACATGCTGTTGGGTCAAGGCATCTGTTTGTCTTCTCACTTTCCTTCCAAGTAGATAGCAATTAGTTTTATATTAACAAAATTTGATCATTGACATTATTTATATTGTTGTAAGAAATTAAAATATGAAATGAATATTCTAATTATGTCTGTAAGGTCAGATTCCAGAATAGACTGTATTGTTTGTGGTGGAGAACACCTGTGATGATCAATTTAATGTGTCAACTTGAATGGACCATGGGGTGCCCAGATCCTTGGCCAGGCACTATTCTGAGTGTGTCTATGAGCTCTGTTTCTGGATGAGATTAACATTTGACTTGGCAGAGTGAGTAAAGCAGACTGCATTCCATAATGTGGGTGGAGCCCATCCAATCAGTTGAAGACCTGAGTAGAACAAAAAGTCTGAATAAAAGGGAATTTCACCTGCTTGATGATTGAGCTGGGACATTAGTGTTTTCTTGCCCTTGGACAGGAATATATACCACCCAGATTTGGACTAGAACTGAACCATTGGCTCTCCTGAGTCTCAAGTTTGCTGACTATAGATCTTGGGACTTCTCAACTTCAGTAGTTGTGTGAGCCAATTCCTCATTATCTATCTATCTATCTATCTATCTATCTATCTATCTATCTAATATATCTTGAGCCAATAGTGTAATGCTTCTGTTTCTCTGTAAAACTCAGACTAACAAAATGTCCTTTAGGGCATCTGCCCATTTCACAGTTACTCCCTCTTTTTTGGCATCTGTCTTCCAACCTGCACTGATGAGCCTCATAGCCATTTTTTCCTATTTGACCTCACTTCCCAATCACAGTTGAGTAGTTCACAGTTGGACATATGATTCTGGTTGTTCTTTCACATTATTATTCTTGAGAATTTGAAACTGGCCCTGGAAAGGGGGAGAAAGCATAGTTTTCTATTCAGGCAACATGTATCTTTTAGACTTGAGAACTGTGAGTGACCATTTTCTGTCATGTGGGTGAAAATCAGAGAAAGCTGGTCTGCAAACAAGAGTAGAAAGTGCTGCAGGTGAAAAACAGAGAAGGGGTTCATGACCCCCATCTCATTCCTGTTCCCCTGATTTCCTCAAGCCTGGGTGCTCCCTGCCTTTGGTTTCTTGTAATGTCCCTATATCATACCACCTACATTTCACCATGTATTTTATTTTTCACTTTTGTTAGTTGAAGTTGTTTTCTGTACTTACATCAATAGTTCAGCTGATGCATCAGGCTAGCACATTTTTATTTCTTCTACTTGTTTGTTAACTAGCACCAAGGAAACAGTCAAAGAAAAAGGTAGGGTGGGATCCTGTTTAGGTGTAGCTCACTGAGAAACAGCCACAAAGCATTATTTTTAAAACTTTACTTAGTCAATTCTAGTTTAAAGCCAATATTTTCATGAAATAGCTTGAAGTGAAGCATCAATTTCTATATTAAGAAAATAATGCCCAAGCTAATATGTATTCCTTAAGTTATTTTTAAAATGTTTATTTGATATTGTCAGACAAGACAACAACTGTGCTGCAAAAATTAGTTTTCTTTGTAAATTATTTGGCATTGTGAATTCATGGTTAGGGCATTGTTTTGTTAAAGTATTGCTCATTAAATGTGGACATGTGTAGAAATCCTTCTAAGGTATTATGAAGCCAACACAGTCTTCATTGTGAGAGTAACTGTAGCACTCACATTGGGATTAAATAAAATATGTGTTCAGTAACTGGCACATAGCAAGGTCTCCTTAAATGTTAGCTTTCATTTTCAGATTTAGAAGTAAACAGCCTGAGACTTTTTTGAAATTCCTTGTGATTCTCCCCACACAATTTAAGCATTATTATTATTTTGCTCTGTACCTATCTGCATGGACAAGTATAATAGACATAGAGAAATAAAGCAGTGGGGCTTCTTCTCAACCTCTAAACAAAGGCATCCCTGGTGCAGAATCTTCAGAGCAGGGCTGTTGAAGACCAGAACATAAAATAATTCCTTTTAACAGCAAAATGAGTATAGAATTTTGGCAGTCCATCTCCAGCTACCACCTGGAATAGCAGAGTCCTTACCTGCTACACGTAACTAGTCCTTGCCAGCTCCTCCTGCTGCCAGTTTGTTATTGATGGTTGTGAATGAAGCTGCTAAAGAGAGGAGGGAAAGGAAAATGCAGGCTGAATTTTTCTTAAGGTATTTCTATTTTTGGAAAATCACCTCTTGGTTATGTAGAGCAACACATTTATCTGGAGGCCTTTTCCAAAAAAAGGTGAACATTGTCTTATAATGAATACTAAATAAAACGGATAGAATCCAGATTAATTTTTAATGAGTAGCAGTTGTGTACTGTATGTAATAATATTGAAATTAATACATAATTAAAGTAGGTTTGTACAGAATAGTTCACTTGAGAGCTGAGTAGTGGAGAACAAAATTGAACATCACCAAATACGGCCCACAGCTCTGTATTCAGATTTTTCAGTTACAGAGAGAGATCTGTGTTTCCCTGAGGCAAAGTCACTTTCCCCAGAGGCAGGAGAAATCTTGGAAACTTTGACCAAAGCTTATACCTACCATGTTAGTTCATAGGAGGTAGCACTGGACCCCAATTGGGACAAAATACACAAATGCCACAGCCTTGTCCAGAGTTCTATCACCACTGCAATAAGTTTTCTTCTGCACTTTCAGGGCTAATGATTTTCACCTTTCCTAAGTCATTAGGTAGTTGGATCAGGCCTTGTAACTCTGAAAAAGTAAACAAGCAGTGCTACCAATTGACATGGTTTTAAATGTATTTCAATTTTATTATATTGTGGATATTGTAATAGAACAGTGAACACCCCTAAAATGACAAGAAAAATACACTTTGCTCTGCAGACCTACTGTGACTGCTTTAATAGATGGCCATGCTGTTGCTTCTGGGGAGAGAGCAGTTGTAGCTTTCAGTTGAAAAGTGCCCTACTAAATAGTTGTTTTTTTTTTCTTTTTTAACTTAAATCAATCTTTCCTTCCTCTGCCATCAGCTCCCCAATTTTTCTTGGGGGTAGTACCTCTCCCATACTTTTAGTCCATGTACTTCAGACAGATTTGACCTCATCCTTGGTTCTAAGAGGAGGCTTGTGACTAAGAGTCACATCAAGTTGTCCACTGTGATTGGTTTAGGAATGAGCGTGTGACCCAAACTGGAAAAAACACAGCCAAGGGAACAGTTCTAGAATTTTGGGAACCTGCTGAGAGAGAAGCCTTCTCTTGTTCTGTGGACTTGGATCTGAGAAGAGGTAGACCTAGAACTGGGAGCTGTGCTAAGGCACAAGCCTTCCAGGGAAAGCATCCAACAGAGAAGAAAACAGATGTTGAAAAGGAGTGGGTAGCTTTCTACACCATTGCTTAAGTACATGGACCCAGCTGTGCCTAGATTTGTTCTACACAGGTTTTTTAGTTACATGATCTGATAAGTTCCCTTATTTGAGCAGTTTAGTTTGAGTTGGATTTTCTGCTACTACAACTCATGTTCTTGACTAATATGAAACTCTAAGAAGTCTGTGCCTGTTCTCTAATATTAGCTTAATATTTAGGACTGCTGAATATTAGAATTCAGGACTGACCCTATGCCTCCCAAGTTTTTGTGTTTGCAGCTGGAATTTGGGCCCACAACACTTAATTTGGTCTTTGGAACTGCCCCACTCCATACCTTGGGAGGAGAAGCAACTAGGAGGATGCAAAGCTGGAGAGATTAATGATCCCACTATCTCACTTTCCTATAACCCCCAGTTAGAGAAGAACCCTCTGGGGCAGACCTCTCAAACACTGAGGATCTTGTTATAAATCAGGTTATGATTCATAAAGTCTAGGTGGTCATGTGATTCTGCATTTCTAACAAGCCTGCAGATGTTTCTGGTCCAAGATGCTACACTCTGAGTTGCAGGGTACTTGGTATTGCTTCAGCATTGTCTCTGTCAGTGCATTTCATCTCAGCTTCAATCTAGAGTTGAGACTGAGACCTCAGACTTTTAGAACTCTTCAAGGAATTCTAAATAACAGATTTTCCTTGAATTTTTTACTCACCACTTGGCAAACCTATTGAGCTACAGAAGGTTTTGCTTTGAGTTCATGGGTTATAGTTATAGATAAAATGCCTAGAAATCTATAGTTATAGATAAAATGCTCCAGTTTCTTTTTACAAATCATTTTATTCTTAAATAATTTATATAACTTATTTATCTAGCTCTAAAATAAAAACTCCTACATTCTTGCTGTTAATCTTTAAGTTTCACAGAAGATAGAGAACTTATTACAGATGACTGAAACCAGTTTTGCACTGACCAAACAGACATACAGTGTCTTCCCTCCTTTCCCCAAGGCAACTTTGAACATCAATATAGTTTCTAGACAAACCACTAAGTGCTCCTGGAGGAACCCAAAACCTACATTACAGTTTTAGAGAAATTAGTCAGAGATCAGCCCTTTATTTAATAAACACATCAATTCTTACTTATTATTATTAATTTATTGACAAACATTAATTCTCGTGGGCTTTTTCTGAGCTCATGGGTTTTGCTTTTAATTTTTCTTTGTGAATTACAGGAAAAGTATAGGAATAAGGATAAGGTCATATCAGTACTGAAAGAGAGGGAAGAGTGACAAGGAAGATTCAAGAAACTTCTGGAACATGTAAAGCAAATGGAAGAGGGCTGAAGAAACACAAGGACCCTTCACTATAAGAGGTCCACTGCAGAAGGGACTGGCTGATTCTGTCCCAAGCTCGGAAGTGACTATGGGAGTTGGGTCACTTTGTTGTGGGCATTAGATTGCAAGCTAGAATGGGTGCTGTTTTTGTCCATCTACAGAGATATTTTAGAAAATTGGTAGCAAATAGTTAAAATAGAAGTTCAGTGCAAGTGAAGGCTTTAAATATAGTAGATGTTTTTGTATATATTTTAATGAAACTGGAATTGGGAAAGCAACTGAAGAACCACTGGAGAGGGAGGGCAGGACAGTGAGGCAGACAACTAGGTAAGCATGGAATAGTGAAGTGAGGTGTGTGGGGGTGTGTGGCATGTGCATACGTGTGTATTTAAAGTCAGTGACAATTTCTCAGAAAGAAGGTTAAAAGGAGGCAATGCCATGATAATTAGACTTCAGGAGCCTGTCTCTTAGAGTTATTAGAATAAGATACAAGCTTGATTAGTATTCCTGCTGGGTCTTTGCTTAACTTCCAGCTAAGGGTTTTATTTCCCTGAAATATGATTTCAATATGATGACATAAGGCCTTGGTTAATTTAAGACATTTCTCTTCACTTATGAAAAAAGGCTCATCAGCAGTCCCTGCCCAAAACTCATTAAAATACCTTTTACGTTTTATTTTAAGGCCATTTTTAGTATTCGTTGCACTGTTAATTAGAAAACTGTCATTTCCTTTACTCTTATTGGAAGCCCTCTGCAGGAGCATCATTGACTCTGGCATTTTGCTGACTGTCCTGTTTGCCTGAATTTAACTCCAACAGAAAAAACGGCTCTATTTTTGCTTTGCTATATTTTCTGCAGCTATTAGTTTTGCAGCCTCAATTGCTGATAAACCAAAAGCTGCCACTTATTAATGTATTGAGATGCTCCTCACATTCTCCAGAGTCAGAGAAGATGCCAATTAAATTTGTTCCTACAAAAGCAAGATCGCAGAAAATGAATTTATGTGTTGAGTACTAACTTACATCAAGTTAAACCCGTTTCCTAAAAGTACAAAGTGTCTCATATATAAATTCAATATATACTTATTGCTGCATTTTTGCAGACATTCAGCAAATATAATTCAGTTACTGCCTTCAAGAAAAGTGTTGGAGGAAAAATGTAAACTTTATGTTGCATGTGAGAGAGAGACCTGAGGAGGACACAGGAAATGTTGCTTCTGGTTCCGGTCATGGGCCTCGTTTCCACAAGTCAGGGACAAACACTAAGCCAGAGTTTATAAAACCTGGCCATGCCTCAGAATCATCTGGGGACTCTCTAAAAATACAGTTTCTTGGACCCCACCAGAACCTATTGAATTAGCTTCTCTAGTGTTGAGGTTCAGGGATCTCTATGTGTGCAAAGCTCCCTACAGCTTTTGATACCTTTACCCTTCTGAACACTGTTTGACAATCAGAATTGTTTGCTGGCAGTATACAGGGATAGTAAAGTGGAAAACTTTGGCCTATATTGTTTAATGCCAGCAAAGGTACAGGTCCAGTCTATTGAGTCTGAGGTGGATGGAAGTGGAGCACTTCTTCACCTGCAGATGACGGATGTGAAATCATCACATCCCAGAGAATGGGGGTACTCTCTGGGAAAGTGGTCAAAGTTTAACTGGAATAAAAGTCCAGAGATAGTAATAGAAAACCAGTGAAGGTGGGAACAGTGCTGCCATGTTGCATAACTCCAGGAAGCATTCACATTGTAGTTACCTTAGTTATCTATCGCTGTGTAACACATCTCCCCAAATTTAGCAGCTTAAAGCAATAAATATTTAGTACAAAATAAATACTTAGTATGTCACAGTTTCTGTGGGTCAGACCTATGAGTCTCTCAAGTGGTTTCATTCCAGCTGTTGATCAGGGCTAAAGTCATTTCATGGCTTGACTGGGGGCAGATCTGCTTGAATTTTCACTCACGTGGTTGCTGCCAGCCTTGGTGCTGTGCCCTGTGGGCCTCTCCATAGACTGCTGAGTGTTCTCATAATGTGGCAGTCATCTTGCCCAGAGTCAGTGATGAGAGACAGAGAGAGAGAGAGAGAGAGAGAGAGAGAGAGAGAGAGAGAGAATGCCCCTTCAACTGAAGCTGCACTCTCTTTATAACCTATGTCACAAGTGACGTCCTATTAATTCTGCACATTCTATTATCACAGTGAAAACTCCAGTCCACACTCAGCAGGGGAGTTAAGCACTTTGAGAGGACGAGCATCAGTGAATTTGTAAACCTGTCTTTAAAGCCTCCTGTGTCCTTTCCTTCCCCTAGTTGTGCAGGGCACAACTTACCAGCACATGGCAGTCCTGGTAGAAAAACAAAAGATCAGGGACCCAGTGTAGAAGATGGACAAACCTGAGGCCACCTGGAGAAAATCTAAATAAGGAGTAGGGGTGTGTGTGAAGCAATGACCTTAAGGTCTTCAAATTGAGTACACCTGTTGTAATTCTCAGTGCTTTCACTCTCGAGCTCTTGCCAGTAATTTCCCACAAATTTTACTGAGATAAAATTGACAATAATTTAAGACCTTAAGTTCTAGGTTTTTAAAATCTATGTAAAGGTATAATAAATGGGCAATAAATTTTCCAACTAACCCCATAAGGTCACTTCCCACATCACGTTCTTCTGTGAGCTGTGTTGGTTCCACTATCACAGATACCTCAGATTTATCCACTTTTCTCCATATCCACTGTCACCCCCCAGTCCAGCCTCCACCCACTCTGACTAGATGGCAGTAATACCCTCCCATTAGTTTCCCCACTTCCACTTTTATTCATCTTAGGTTCATTTCCCACACAGCAACCAGAATCATCTTTAAAAAGTACAGATCAGATCATACCGTACCTCTGCTTAAAACATTCAGTGATTTTGTGTGGCTTTAAAATAAGTTGAAAATTCCTTGCCATGAACCATAAAGCCCCATATCATCTGACTCCTGCCTGCCTTTCTGAATGCACGGTGGACCATCTTACCTCTGGTGTCTTTTCTGCTCACCCATCAAGCCAGGCCATTTCCCACCTCTTCCTCCATGGCCGTTTCCTTCATGTTCTCCAGGCATTAGTTTGGATGTCACCACCCCACAGCGCCTTCCCCAGTTGTGCTTTCTGACTTAGGTAGACATCCTCCTTTCAGAGCATTTTTATCTCCTCATTTAATTGTTTTCTTTCCAAGTGCTGTCATCATCTGTAATTACTTTGCAATTATTTTTTTCCTTGTTTTTTTGTGGCCTCCACCCACTGGAGAGTAAGCACCATGAGGGTAGTGCCCTGCCTTTTTGGTTCGCTTGTTTACATACTCACAGGTTAACACAGACCCTGGCTTCTAATAAGCTCTTAATACATAGTTATTGAATGACTGAATAAATGAGAAAAGCTATCTTAAATGCTTAGTACACTGCCTGGCACATGATTGCCGAATATATGTTAGATAATTACATATTGGGTGTATGAACATCCATTTCACAGGGCTGGTGAAGCAATTAGTGACACGATATGCAGAAGGCACCAGCTGCAGCACTTGTTTCATTAAATTGCCAACCACCATTTGTTAAATACCTAGTGTTGTCATCACATAGTGGACGTGGAGTGGGTTGACATGTGGCTACTCAGCATGTATACATTTGGGAGCCCCTGGAAATTTAACCAAAGTTTCAAGCTTTCATGTTGATATTATTCAAGTTTTAAAATCTCAAGCCCAAGTGTTGTGCTCCATGTAGAGAAGTATGAGACAAGTGAGCATATTTTTTTTTTGGTGGGGGGCACAGCTTCTACCATGAAGTAAGATATCAAATCAGCTGTACTATTGGAACCATCATTTATTCAAATATTCCATTAGCTTTCCCTTCCTACACTTGACACAATCAGTTTTGTTTGTGCTAGAATATTTGTTCTCTTACAACAAGGATATGGATGGAAGGCTTCTTAGATAATAACAGAAAAACCATCAGCTGAAAAAAATTCTCAAATATAAGGGTCAGTCCTGGCAGGAAATTCATTCTGGGTGCTGGATCCTCCATTGTAGCACCCTGGAGCCCCATCTCATGGTGCCTTCTGTAGTAAAGAGCCTCCTGGCACATGGACAATGCTCATAAATGCCCATTAAGAGAACAGAAAAGCGAATTAAAGTCTGAACCAACACCTTATGCACAGTCTAAGAGGAAAGAATATGGAATGGAAGCCTTTGAGTACTGGCTTCAAGTCACTATCTTATTGTTTACTAGCTGCTGAACCAAAGACAAATTAGTTAATTCCCCGAAGCTTGCATTCTGAAACTAGAACACGGGAAATACTTTTACCTTTGCAGCATAGGATTGGTGTAGCACCAACTGGGAGATAAGCTGGATACATGAATGAAGTTGCTTATTTTTATTTTCCTCCCTTGCATCTGGCCCCAGAGAATTAGCTCTCTTTTCCATCTTTTCTAATCTTCTCTGCCTCTCTGTAGCTAAAGGAGACCCATAAGCAAGAGTGGTTGTTAGTCTCTATTATACATTCTGCTTCCCAGAGACAAATCCAGACATTTTTTACTTTATGTGTTTTAATATTATTCAAAATAGGAGATAGTGTATACAATAAACACAGTCACTGATATTTTGTAATTCCCCCTGAAATAGCTAGAATCCCTGTAGATTCCCACCTAATGTCCTTATTCTTGGGGAAGGGCTCATCAAGTCTGCTTTTCCCCTCAATTCCTGAACTTCTTCCTTCTGGAAGGGATATCCTTCAAGCAGTTATGAAGAAACATGCTTCTTCCTTGTCCAAAGTGGGTAATCTTTGAGGGTGTTTAGCCTGAGCAATTTCCATTTTTAAAAAAAGATTTTATTTATTTATTTTTTAGAGACAGAGAAAGGGAGAGGAAGAAAGGGTGAGAAACATCAATATGCGAGGGAAACATTGATAGTTGGCCTCTCACATGCCCTCAGCCAGGGACCTGGCCCACAACTCAGGCATGTGCCCTGACCAGGAATTGAACTGGCAACCTTTTAGTTTGTAGGATGATACCCAACCCACTAAGCCACACCAATCAGGATGAGATTTCCATTTTAACTGACTCTCTCTCCCACCCAGAAAGAATAACCTTGAATATCCCTCACATTGGATAATGATGTGGCCAGGCAGGGTTGTCTTTGAATAAAAAGGAAACCTCTAATAGGGTTTTTTGCTACCCTGATAATTCCCAGCACAATCCCCTATACTTGAAAGAAAACAAATTTGACTTGCAAACTTTTTCATTTCTGAAACTAGGTTATTACTTAATTTACTCAATTCATCTGTTCACAAACATTTACAGCACCCTTCCCTGCACCAGGCCTTGTGCTAGGATCTCAGGATTAAAAGGACGAAGGAACCGTTCCCAGTCTTGAACAGCTTCAAGTAGAGTGGGAGAGATGGAGCTGTCGACGTCACATGCATAAAAATCCTGTGAGAGGCACAGGAAAGGACACAATAGATTAGAAAGGAGAGAGGAGGTAATTCTTTGTAGACCGGTACTAGAAAATGAGTGTTAAGAGATGCTGTATTAATTATTTATGGCTTCAAACAACACTTACCAGAGTTTCTGTGCGTCAGGAGTCTGGGCATAGTATAACTGGGTGGTTCCTGCACAGAGTTTTTCATGAGGCTGAAATTGACATGTCTGCTGGGGCTATAGTCATCTTCATCTTGACTGGTTGGCTGGTAAGGATCTGCTCCTGGGCTGTCGGATGGAGGACCTCATCACAGCAAACTTGAACTGGTGGAAGAAGAGAGTCACATTCATGGGAGAGGACCCTAAAGGAGCAAAGTCATAAAAGCACAAGCAAGGCCAGACCCAAGAATTTCAAATATTTAACTGGAGTTCAGGGTAGAATGAGCAGTAGTGATGATAAAGGTAGTGGTTGAAAATTAGGGTATAAAAATAGGAATAGAAGGGACGTGTTATGAATGTGTTTGTAAAGAGAAACAGAGAAAATTGAACTTTATCCCAAGGTGCTGGGGAGCAATTAAGGATTTTTAAGGAGACTCTTGATCACACAGTTACTGCTGAAAGATCACTCTTATGGACTGCTGAAAGATCACTCTTATGGCAGTTTCATAAAGGGGTCATGTGTACCACTTAACAATTGATCTCTTAGATTTTCATGACCAACAGATATGTCAGTTTCTCTGGTCTGTGAAAACAAGGGGTGTGAGGGCTATGAGACTAACCATTAACCTGTCACTAGATTTCTGGGTCCGTGTGTGGTGCTGGCTGTGAAATGGCAGAAGAATGGACAGCTGATTTCTTTTTCTTGCTCAGGAAAACTGGAAAAATGTAGATCAGGAGCAGTTTCCGGGTTATCCCTTAGTGGGATAAAATGTGATCAGCTTTTATAGATTGCTCACTTTAGTCCCACTGATTGTGAACCACCCCATCTCTATCTTGAAGCCTTCTTGTTCTGTAGCAGGAAAGTTTTGAAAAGCCATTAGCAAAGCACTAAAAGACACAATGAATATGGGCACACTCTGGTGACCTTTTAGAGACTGAGAACATTTCTGAACTGGAACACAGTAGAGCAATCATGCCTCAGTTCCCTGTTCGTAAAGCACAAGTCTTGAGCACAGTGGAATGTGAGGCCCTGGAGTTTCACATTTCTATGGCCTGTTTATTTTACTTCCAGGAATTAATCTGATGGTAGGGTATATATTCCCCAAGTCAGCTTTTTATTATTGCAAAATATGTAGAAAATATGTAAGAGATTACTAATATAACTTTGGAACTTGTAAATGCATTTACTTCCTGCTATACTGCTGACTGGCTGAACTTTTTTCTTCCAGGTTAGAATTTGCCAGTTCCAAAGGGGAGTATGTAATGCATGAAAGGGGACAGCCTAGAGTAATTCAGTGGGAGAGCCTGCCCCACTGTTGTCAGTCAGCTGGAGAGTAGAAAGAGGCTGGGCATGCACTTGAGTTCTCAGTCATCTTTCCCCGACTCATCTGTTTATGGAACAGAGTAATGCTGAGGCTGTGCAGCTGATTCAGACATGTTCCTATTGAGCTGAGAGGAGGCCTGTGTAGTTAGACAAAGGGTCTCTCTATTTACCACTACACACAGGGGGTTCTTGAACTTGACCTCACGTGAAGATGGCAAAAGAATTTGTGGAAAATGCTTTAGATGTTTACTATGCAGTAAGAAATACATATAATTCATGGCACCCATTTTTTCATCAAAGGAAAATGTGGGATTTTGAGATATCACATTTGACGTAGGTCTTTCTCAATAAGAAAATGGTGAGATCCTCTAACCAAGGTAAAAGTTGTGTTTAGGGAGCTGGGGCTATTTTTTTATTTCTTGTAAAGCTTTTTAGATTTGGTACACAATGAAAAATTTACTGTTAACTGTTTTTTTTTTTTTAATTGGGTTGGCCAAAAAGTTCATTTGGTATTTTTCCATAATATGGTTCTAGTAGCACTTAGTAGTTTTTAACTTTATTTGAAACAATTTCATTAGATTGTCTCGTGACAGCTTTCAAATCAGCATGAATTTTTAAAAAAACCCGAATTGGTGAAGTTTTGTGCAGCCATTTTAATATTGAAGATGGAAGAAAATATTCTACATTTTCAGCATACTATGCTTTATTAATTCAGAAGAGGTAAAAACACAACTGAAACATAATAAAAGATTTGTGTAGTGTATAGAGAAGGTGCTATGACTGATCGAATGCATCAAAAGTGATTTGTGACGTTTTGTGCTGAAGATTTCTTGCTGGACAATGCTACACAGTCAGGTAGACCAGTTGAAGTTGATAGTGATCAACTTGAGACATTAATTGAGAACAATCAACATTATACCATGTGGTAGCTGACATACTCAAAATATCCAAATCAATAAAGTTATTGGTGAAAATAAAAAATGTGTCTTTTATTTTACAGAAAAAAAATAAGACTTTTGGGCCAACCCAACATTTTAGTGGATCGTATGTTCTAGCTTTAGTCAATTAACTTCTTACTTAACTGTGAGAAAGTATCCTCTTGGATCTGTTGACCTGTTCTCTGTGCAAGAATCTGGATGGTCATTAAATGTGTGTACTAAAATAGGTGAATTCAGAGTATTCAATGCTAAGCAGATACATGGTACTCTGCTTAAAAAAATGTATGCAAACCTTAGAAAACTGTAAATGAGAATTGAATTTGGAGCGTAGAGGTAGAATATATGATTAAAGTGAATATGAGAGTTTCTAATTTTTTCTTTTCCTGGGCAGGAGTAAAAAAATAATATACAAGTCTTATTTGCTTTTTTTCTCTATCATATAAAAATACAATACAAAGTTGCTTTTGGCATTTAAATAGATTTTTGGCAGATAATATAGTAACCCTTGTTTAAGTCAGCAAAGTAGTATGGAGACATCGAGTTAATAAATTCTTTATACATATGATTTGACGTTTGATAAAATAGAAAGAAAACATTAAATGTGAACATATTTTTGTTTCCACCAATATTATCTTTTTTTACTGTATTGAATTGACCTCTTAAAAATCTAGTCTAATTTAAACCACTTTGGTCATTTGAAAACATATCAACTCATTTCATTTAAAAATTTTGAATATATAGATAATCTTTTTTGGAGGAACTTATTTAAATGGATTGGGAAAAAGGTCCATGAAGGCAAAGCAGGATAAAACAATAGTGTTTATATTTATTCTTCATTTTACCACAAGAGGTTTTTGTTTCCTTTCATTTGTTCACACATGAAATATAGCTGGCTTATGCCCCATAAATAGCATTAACCTTCTGCAACTGAGAAAAGAGTGGCAGACTAATGGCAGTTTAAAGTCTCTGATGCACAGTGATCAAATTAAATAAGGCTTCTGTGTTGTCAAGATTTAGAATCCACTGATGTGCCAACATTTATTCATCTGCTTTTTATTTTGCTTTGAGGGCTTTCAGGTCAGCTGCTCTTATCACTCTGGTTTCTTTCCAGGACCAGCTGAGGCCAAAGGAAGAGACGCAGTTACAATTCCACTAGGTGGCAATCTTTGTTGGATAACCCTCCGGCCCCTCATTTGCAACCAGTGGTTGCTATTTCTTTCCTCTCGCCCTCCGTCCTGCCCCTTTTCTCTTTATGCTATTTTTGCCTTTTATTCCCAAGAAACATTTTATTTATGTCTTTATGAACATATTTATTATTTACTTTCTTACTGTCAGAACCTTCATTCCCATCTCTGGGATAGTGAGTTTCTGAATGCTGTAGCAGCAAGAGGGAACATTCCCTCACACTTAATAAATGTGCATAAAATATATAAAAGGTGACCACATTTTAAAAATCAAACATACAGTGTTCACTAAAAAGAAAACTACATAAAATAACCAAAGACCAAATGTGAGTAGTGTAATTGCCCTGCTCTCCCTTGAAGAAAAGCCATGGGCAAAACCAGCTACATTTGCTTCACTCACTGGTCAAGAGGGTTTGTTCCTGGTTGCTGGAATAAACAGCTCAGACTGAGAACTGGAAACTTCCTCATGTCCATTTTGCTTTTAATCTTGGAAGGAGCCAGCCGTGTTCAGCTTTGCTGACAGTTTTATGGATGAGGATTGAGGGTGAAGGAGGCCTGGTCCTCTTCCTTTTTGCTTTTCCTGGAGTGGGTGATCTCAGCATGGCCTACAGCAGGAGGGAGAGTTGCATTAATCAGGAAAAACAGTTTTATTAAACTTTGAGGCTCTGTGCAGAGCCAGGGATGGAGATTACAGAGCCAAATGTATTGTTTTGTTCAATCCTTACAACTGTACTTTGAGTTGTAAAGGAAAAAACTAAGAATAATAAAAGGCAGTAGCTTTCCAAGGCTGTGTAAGGTGTGACATGAGAGGAAAGATTCAGATCCAGGTCTATTTCAAGCTAAGACCCAAAGGGCCATCTAGGCTGCCCACAGTTCAATTAGGTCAGACTTTCTCCCTGATTCCTTTTCTTTCCCTGTTGATCCCTGTCCATCCCTGTCCCCACGCTTTCCATCTTATTTTCTTAATCTTAAATCTCATTTCTTACCTCTCAGTTCTTTATCAGATTCACATGTCACCACTGACATGACCCTGATTATTATCA
Source organism: Phyllostomus discolor (assembly GCF_004126475.2). Taxonomy (NCBI): domain Eukaryota; kingdom Metazoa; phylum Chordata; class Mammalia; order Chiroptera; family Phyllostomidae; genus Phyllostomus; species Phyllostomus discolor. Next base: position 136,976,353 of record NC_040905.2, read on the forward strand.
ACCTCAATATTGTTTTAATTTCCATGACTTTGGTTATTAGTGATGTGAGCATTTAAAAAGAAACGCACATTATTTCTTTTGGGAGTAGCCAGTTCATGTACTCTTCTTGTATTTTTTCCCATTGGGAAGTCTTTTCTTGATTTCTAGAAGTTTAAATATATTAAGTACATTACCTTTTTGTCACATTCATTCAAATACTTTTTAAAATAATTTTTTTTCAATTGGTTTATGGAAACTACTTTTCCATGTAGAAGGTTTAATCTTTATATATTTGAATCCGTTATTTCTGCCACGATTCCTAGTTTTGTTGTCATGTTACACAAACTTTTTCTCTCAAGATTGTAAAATATAGTATCTTTTCTTTCACCCTTTTTAAAAAGCACTTTATTATGGTGTAATTGACATACAAAAAGCTGTATATGTTTAATGTATAAGATTTACTGAGTTTGGAGATAAGTACATACACACACATGAAGCTGTCACAATCTGTGCCATAAACATATCCATGTCCTCTAAAAGTTTCCTCTCACCATGTTTGTTTTTTATTTTTGTCACTTTTTGGTGATAAAAACACAACAAAGTCTAGCCTTTTAGAAGACTTTGTTATGATACAGCATTGTTTACTACACTGTGCTATGTAGTAAATCTGTAGGACAAATTGTTGTGTAACAGAAACTTTGTACCCTCTGAAAGGGATTTTTAAAATTTCCTTGTTAACTTTCACATCTTTTTTTAAGACTTTATTTATTTATTTTTAAAGAGAGAGGAAGGGAAGGAGAAAGAGAGGGAGAGAAACATCAATGTGTGGTTGCCTTTCATGCAGCCCCCACTGGGGACCTGGCCTGCAACCCAGGCATATACCCTGACTGGGAATCAAACTGGTGACCCTTTGGTTCACAGGCCCGTGCTCAACCCACTGAGCTATACTAGCTGGGGTCATATCTTTAATCCAACTATTATTTTTTTATATGGTGTAAGGTAGAAATCTACCTTCATTTTATTTTGAGAATAACATACCTTTTGAAATAACAACAAAAGTGTATTAAGTACTAGGCACATAATCAACTTATTCTAGGAGGCAGGGTACTATTTTTATTTCCATTTTCAATAGAAGAAATTGAAGCACAGAAAGTTTACATTATTGAACCAAGTCTAAAGAAGAATATTTGACTTCAGGAATCATGAAACTCAGAATCTTTCAGCAGGTAGTCTGATTTTTGAGACTGACCAAAAACTTAAGAATTTATTCTAAGAAATTTAAGTCGGATAATATTTTCCTCATAATTGTATTTTAGCTTTATTTTTTCCTTTTAAACATTTTAAAAATAGGACAAAACTTAATGCAGTTTCAGACTGAATTATGAACAAATACGGGTATTAAGGATAAATATATTGTCTAATATAGAGACTGTAATATAAATATAAGTCTGTGTCTTCCAAATCCACTTTATATATCTGAAAACGCTTCATCCCTTTCTGTGAAGTATCTAGTCATGCTATCATTTGAACACTCTACCAAGCCATTTTTAGTTGACTTTCCTCCAAAGATGATGGCAGTTACTGACTCTCTTGCTCCTGTTCCTTCTTGTGACAAATGACCTAGATTTGCTGGTGTCTGGAATGCAGTCTGTTGCTTTGGAGCTTGCCCAAACTCACTTTCCTAAACTATTCTTACATGTTTCAGGCTCATTAACTCTCTGCTCTAACAAGTTAAGTTCATTTGAGTTACATTTGTTAATTTACTCTGCTAGGGAATTACTCACACTGTGTGTGTGGCTATGCCCTGGTGGCCTGAGAGAATGATCATTGTTTATTATGGGAGAGTCACTTTAGTGAGGGAAAAGATTTAACTTCATCAATTTTACCCACAACTCCAGAGTTCATCTTTCTACACTTGACTTCCTACATCCAGAAACAACTTGTGAATGAAATAAAAATCTTCAAAGCAGAAGAGAAAACCACTGTTCTCGAGACCTGGTGTTGAGATATGGATATTACAGCATATAAATTATGAAGCAATTGTTTTAAACAAAAGCAATAGTGAAGTCAGCATCTCTTCTGATTCAAACAGAATTGACTTTCAAGTTTTTCAGGGTGTAAATTGTGTTCATGTTTTAAGAATCAGATATTTAACAACAACAACAAAAACAAACCCTGAAACACATATAAAATGAAAGAATATTTCACAACCACTTTAAGAGTGCATGTCTTATTGGAGTGAGTTCTGAAAGTGGTTTTGGTATTTGTTTGAAGACCAAATGTAACTTCCATTTTAAAATCTTGCCTTGAATTTGGGTTCTGATGCAGTGGGTAATATTGGGCATGGCCTGAATTAATCAGATTCTGTTTAGAGCTATGGAATTTGGTAGTTGTCTCTTAGCAGCTTTTTTTGTGCTTGCATCTCTCTGTCTTTCTCATCTCACACACATGTGCACACACACACACACACACACACACACCATAGCTGGAGCCAGAGTGAAATGAGAGCAGCCATTTCTGAGTAGCCATTTTGGTTGCTTTTGCAGACGAAACCCACACTGGAGAAAATTAAACCTCCTTTAGTACCAGCAATGCCTGAATCTGAATAGTAGTTTTGAGGAAGAGTAAGAAATGTAGTAGGTAAAAGATACTTAACTTAAACTCTGAACTGTAGGCAGTTGTAGTAAAGTATGGATGACTTCAAAAACTTGGATATAATCAGAGACATTGAAATTAAGAACAAACTGACAGTAACCAGAGAGGAGGTGGGAGGGGATATTGGGGGTAGGTAAGAAGGGGAAGGGTTTTCAGGAATATCTACAAAGGACACATGGACAAAACCAAAGGGAGGTAGGATCAAGTGTGGAAAGTGGGAATGGCTGGGGTTAGGGGAGCATTGTGGGGAAAATGGAGACAACTGTATGTGAACAACAATAAAAAAAAGAAAGAAAGACATTAAAAAAATAAACCAAGTCCAGCTTTTCTAAAAAAAAAAAATAAAAAAAATAAAAACCTGGGTATATCAAAGAGTCGATATCTCTATGTACAATCTGGGAAATGGAACAATACAAACTCAGGAATTTACCAAATCAGGGAAAGTTACAGAATCATTAAGGGAGGAAAAAAAAAAAGAGGATATCTGGACCATATCAGGACAGTGCTATTTCTATAATTTGTTTTTAACTAGGGATTTCCCCATATTTTTAAGTGAGGAGGAGGTGGAGGCTTCCTTCAAAGGACACACCAAAACCACATTGCACATTACATGTAGTTAGTTCATTGTGTACATAATTAAGCTTAAATTAATTCTAGTAAATTATCAAGTTTAATCTATCGTATAGAGTCAACTTAACACCTGTACTTTCTCCTGTTACTTTATGTCTTAATATAATCCTTTTTTTATGTATTGTTGAAGAGAAATGGCAGAACTTGGTGGAATCTCTGATAATTTTGTTTAAGATTTCTAGAGGGCAGAGCAGGTCAGTAGCCCCTTCCAGAGGATGATTACTTAAGGCCGAGTGCTTGGATTAATTTAGAAGAAAGAATTGTATGACATTACAGGTAGTGAAGAGACTTTATATTGCCTATGTAGCAAAACATTCACATCTGAAGGAATCTGAGGCCAGGTCAGTAAATGACGTGTTCAAGGCCAGGACAGCAGGGCCAGGACTGGAAGGTAGGTCTCTAGGTCCTACTCCTTGGTTCTTCACCTTCTGCTCCCTGACTTCGCTGAATTTGCTTGTTCTAGCAAGGGATAAAGTCTGTTTTTATTCTGCTTGGACTAAAACTTCCACTACCATTTACAATGCTCCAGAAAACAGAAACATAACAACATCATTGTTTTGCATTAATACTTCCATTTCCAGCCATCTCAGCAATCAGTCAAGACTTTTATCTTCTTGCCTGAAGAGACAAGGACATTTAATTCACAGCAGTATCCTTTTTTCTTTCTCTCAGTGACTCTATTAAATAAAACATGATGGATCACACTCCACAGTTACATGCCAGCAAAAACAGGGCCAACGCTCTGCCAGAATGGAGAGGGTCCTGCCCTTACCTAGACAACAGGTCAAATGGAGGTTAGCCCTGGGAAATGCTCAAATTCTGCACAAGTGAGCACTCTTCACTTAAGGAAATGTTCCCAATTAAGAGCAGGAATGAAACTGGAAACTTTGCTAAAAATTAATAAATAAATTTCAATCAGCAAAGACTGTAGTCCTGCCTAATTAAAGCTAGTTTTTAATAACACTTGATTCTTAGAGAGCTCAGCTGGGGTATATAATCTGGGCAAGTATTCATATTTCTACACTGGACCTTTCAGTTTGTTCCCTCCTTCCCATAACACTTAGGGAAGAGATTTTTTTTTTGAGTCTTTGTGTTTATAGAGACTGTTCGTATTTCCTTTTCCTCAGAGTTCCCAGGGGTGCTTGTCTTTTATGTATGTTAGCATCCCGGTGTTCCTTGCAATCTTTTGCATATGGAGGTATTGACTACAGTGTTTTGACAGGACCATCAGGGCATTGTGCAGCCCCACCACATGGTTTTGTGCAGACTGAAGATCACTTTTCTGCTTCTACATTCCCTTCCATGGGGAGTTTACAGTCAGCTGAAAACTCAAGGTTAAATAGTGAGGTGTGGACTTGAGTGCGGGTTTCCTGGCTCTTGACGACAATGCTGTTTCCATGGATTCATTTAGTCATTCAAGAGATCCTATTTTATGCTGGGAGTGTAAAGATAAACAAGATACAGTATCATTCCAAAAGAACTTTACAGACTGGAGAGGGGTTATGGATAAGTTAGCAATAATAATACAGCATGATAAGTACCATGGAATGACGATGATATTCTGTGGGAGCATATTGGAGAGGTTTATAGTGCAATAAGAGGGTTAAGGAAAGTGTCCAGAGTAAGTAAACTCTAAGGCAACCTGAAGGATAGAGAGGAGTAAAGTTAGTGAAGGCCTGGGGGAACTAGGCAGAGGGAATAATCTGACACAGGGAAGCTGGGCTCATTTAAAGAAAAATGTGCCATTTATGTGCAGGTTGGCTATATATTGGTAATGATGAGAGAAGAAACTGGAAACAGACATTCTTTAGACTTGATAAGCCATGTTAAAGATTCTGAATTTGCTATTCATTACAATGAGAAATCATCAAATGAGTGTCAGAACAAGAATGACAAAAATACATTTATGCTACAGAACAATTACTCAGGTTAGGGTGTGGGTGATAGATTAGATAAGATCAAGAGAACAGACCACTCCTACCACAGCCTGAACTCTTTATCTACAAAATCTGTAGCTACAATTGATTAGATGGAGCAAAGTTATTTAGGAAATGAGCAAATTTCAAATTTCTACTGATTTGGTAACTAAATTTCATAGTCTTTCCAAATTCTAAAAGTAAGATTCTTCTGTCACATTACCTAGTGGGGCAAAAGTGTGTCACTTGGCATGGTTTATTTATTATAGCTAGACTTGTAGAGGTCTTTCTCCTTAGAACAGGGAATCTGCAGCTCTTCTTAAATTTTCAGTTTCTCCCTACATGCTGGCTCATGACTACAGTTCTGGTAGCAATGCCCACAGCTTTAGCAATACACTTCCTCATCCAAGGTTCCCCCAGAGGACTCCATCTCTCGTGGTTTTAGTTTATAAGCTCTTGGACATTCAGAGATCCATCTAGTAGCACAGTCCTTTTTTCCTTTTTCAACATTCTCTATTATTTGACCTTTAACTCATATTTCCTGATTTTAATTCTCTATCATATTAGAGGAGGAGACTATATGTGATTCCAAACCTGTATTTAATGTATTATCAAAGAAGGTTGGTCATCCTTCCCCAAGGGTTCATGACCATGTACCAGGGGATCTGCCAATTCATTTTAGGGATCATTATACTGACTAAGTCATATATATATGAGAGTTAAATAGTCCCCACTCATTTCTGTGCATAACAAAGGAAAAATAGATTACATCTTGCCTGGGCCACTAGCTCCTCATGACAGGAACCCAACATTTTGCTACATCTAGTTCAGGCCTCACATTAATGGCAAACAGTATTGTTCTCAGAAATAAAGCTCACCCAAATCATATGAGGGGGCTGTTTGTAGGCCCTACCCACTTTTTTTCTTTCTTTTTCCTAATCACTTTGCAATCCCAGTGTGAGTTTGAATATAGAGGTCTGGTTAGGTCACCTCTAAAGTCCAGAGAGAGCAGCTCACACACGTTCCAGGAGGAGCCTAGAGAGTAACCTTGCAAGGAAGGAGATGACAGGAGGGGCTGGCTGCTCTGGGACCTCTGTCTCCCACAACTGGCCTCTCTTCTTTTATTTCAGGCAGTTTTCGATATTGAACAAGAAGTGTTAACTACCACTTCCTATGTACTTATTCAGGCTCAAACTCGAGTTTATCAGTTCTCAAGAGCTCTTATCTTCCCTTACTCTCACATCACTTGCTGTGGTTTATTGTCTCACAGAAACTTTGATCTGACATTGTATCAACCTAGATATCAGAAACTCCCCCAGAACATGCCCAATTGCCTCCAAGGAAAGAGTTTAGGCAAAGTCATCCTAGGATCCCACACCTGTTTCCCCAGAACCTATAATATTTGTTTAATTAACATTTCCTAAATTGATTTGAACTTTTAAAAGAGAAAATGGCTCAAAATCTCCGCATGCATTTTGTCCTTTGCAAACAGTGTCCCAGTGCTGTCAGGGAAGTGTTGCAGGGTGGGTGGGAGGCCTTCCATGTGGGATCCAGAGATGACACCAGACCCAGGCTGACTGGCCATCAAGGTGAAGGTGATAGATGTATTTGGACAAGACATGTAGTTATTTCAGTAAGGGTTATCTGAGTTAGCTCAGAATAACCAGCTGTCTATTTCTATGGGGAGCACCATTTGACTTAAGTGAAGACAAGGACAATGATCAAGTCTGAAAGAGAGTTAATTGAAAAGGAGTAGCTGCTCTGATCTGCAGATTGAGCTTCTTAGGAGGATTGGGGAAGTCAGAGCAAGTCAAACGATTTTACATGCACAGATTTTCCGTGGGAGAAACCACAGTATAACTCTATTGACCTCAAATCAGGAAGGGGCCAACTTCACAGCAGTTCAAAGGATGTTAGTTTCCAAGGGATGCCTGTCTTAATTGCGATGTTCATTAAAATGCCCTTTTTTTCCTTTTAGACCTAGACAAGCCTTTAAAAAATATCAAAGGAAAGGAAAATGAAAGAGTGGGGCATTTAGTATTTGACCTCCCCCAACATTAGAAATTTTGTTGAGCGCTTATTTTTTTATTAACTCTTCAGAGAATCAAGAATTAATAAGCATCTGTCTTAGAAGAACCAGCATTTGTTTTATCTCAATGATTATGAACTTTATACTCTTAATTCTCTATGATGTAATTAAAATCTCTGCTCAACTGTCATCTTTTCAGACAACCTGTCTGGGGCCACTACCCTATCTGCATGTGTCCCCATCAGTTTCTATCAAAATTACCCAGATGTATTTTCCTTGCGGTATTTAGTAGTATTGCATAATATTGTATTACATACTTATTTGTTTATCTTTTCAATCTGGTTGACTGTGACCTCCACCAAGAAGGCAGGAACTTTGTTTAATTTACTATTGTTTCTTTTGTACCTATAATAGTAACTGGCACTATTAAAATAAATGACCAAACACCCTAGGCAAGAATTTTTGTGTTTATTTCTAGTAAGCTATTTTACTGTTGTCTCTGTTTGGAAAGTTATCTTATTACATATTTAAATGTTTTTATGACAAAACAATAACAAAGAGATAAAAGTATCACTAACAATAAAGAACAAAAATGTCTATCATACTGATGGGAGAAACACCAAAAATTAAGAGCTAAAGAAATGAATAAAGTGTTATATCAATGAATAGCCTAAATATAAATACAATTGACCCTTGAACAATTCCATCTTGAACTGCTTAGGTTCATTCATGTGTGGAGTTTTAAAAATTGACTGGCACAGTTCAGCAGATATGAAAGTTCAGTTGACCCATGCAGTTGAAACCCAGGCTGTTTAAGGGTCAACTAGTGGTTGGGAATCTGTGTACATGGGACACTGAATTAAGTTACATGCAGATTTTTGACTACATAGGCTGTGGGTCGCCAACCCTCAGTTGTTAAAGAGTCAACTGCATATTCCAAAAATAAGTTAGATGGAGTGAACTGTGTAAGAGCTGTAGCATAAATTTCATCATGCAGCTGATATATATGATATTATTAGGGTGACCAACTTTGATGAATGAACTCTGTGACTTAGTCATGCATTTTCAATTGAGGTTTTTGTTGTGATAAATATCAATTCACTTGAAGTTGTAAGAATTAATAAAGAACCATCCTGGAAGCCTTATGCTAGCAGAGTTGGTCAAGTACAACCTCTCTTTAAGGTCAGAGATTCACACTATTGATTTAAGAAATGAAAAGAGGAGACCTCCAGTCCAACATGGCAAAATAAGAGGCCCCTGAACTTTCCTTCTCCCCTGGGCACACAAAATCTACAGCTACATATGGAGCAATTCTTTCTGAAAGAAATCTAGGAACCAGTGAGCAACTCCTACACCCTAGGTATATGAGGAAAACACCCACATTGAAATGGCTGGGGAAGGCTGAGATCCAGTCTCTGCATAAACCCCACCCTGGCATAGGATATGCAATTGCCAGCTTCTCACTTAGGAGGGAAGGGTTTTGGACCCAAGATCTAGTGTCCCAACTTTTAAGACTTCCATCTGAAAAATGGGTTCCCCAAACACCTAGCTCATGAGACCCACAGACTATAGCAAGCAAAGAAATTGTTCCATTTTTATAAAAAATAACTTTATCAGAGTAACACTGGGTAATCGTATTAGTTTCAAGTGTACAACTTCATAATCAACGTCTCTATATGACATCGTATGTTCACCACCCAAAGTCTAGTCTCCTTGTCACTATGTATTCTACCACCTTTACCCTCTTCATCCTCCCCGCAACCCTCTTTCCATATGGTAAAGTCCCGTTGATTTCCTGTGTCTGTGAGTTTGAAAACACAGTTCTTTTTAAAAAAATTTTATTTTAATCATTGTTCAAGTACAGTTTTCTCCCTTTTACTCCCAATCCAGCCCCCCCTCCCAACCCTCCCCATTTCCCTCCCATTACCACCTTTCCCCTTTTTTGTCCATGTGTCCTTTAAATGAAAACACAGTTCTTAATGGGCTCATGAAGACTCTTTATGGCTATCTTTCAGGGCTTAGCATAGAGGAAGCAGACCAATACTCCCATCTCTCAATCTTTCCCTGAAAGAGGCCTATGCATTCTTCAAAAGCTGCTGTCAGAGGGTCAGGCTTCTAATTGAGCATACAACTAGGGGCTGAATACATCCTCCCTGAGATTAGTGAGGTCAGTGAATACAGCATTCTCCCTCTGGTTTTCTCTAAATTTTAGGTGTCTCCCTGGAAGGGATTAGTATTTCCATAGAGATGTCAAATTGCTCTTCAGAAAAGTTTGGAAATTATTTTACTCCCTCTTCAGCTGCAAATGATAATGGTGGTTTCCTCCTTATTTTGTTTTTGCCAATACTGGTGACATTAAAAAAAATATCTATAGCTGTTGGTTATTTTTTAATGTGATGGTAGGCTTTTGTCTATTTGGGACCAGTAGTTCTTCACTCTGGCTGCTTGTGGATCTCTGGTGAGCTTCTAAATAATGCTTGAGTCCAAGCCTGCATCCTGAGTCATTCTCTGCTCAGGGTCAAGTGTTTAATGAGCATTTAATTTATTAGGGATAGGGACATGGCTTTTTGTCAAACTGTGTATTGTGTGTGTGTTTGGAGATAATTGTAGATTCCCTTGTAGTTGTAAGATACAGTGTAGCCCTGGCTGGCGTAGCTCAGTGGATTGAGCGTGGGCTGGGAACCAAAGTGTCCCAGGTTCGATTCCCAGCCAGGGTACATGCCTGGGTTGCAGGCCATAACCCCCAGCAACTGCACATTGATGTTTCTCTCTCTCTCTCTATCTCCCTCCCTTCCCTCTCTAAAAATAAGTAAATAAAATCTTTTTAAAAAAAGAGATACAGTGCAGAGAGATCCTGTATCCCAAACTACAGGACAATATCATAACCAGGACATGAACAGTGATACACTGAAGATACAGAATATTTCCATCATCACACACAATCTCTCATGTTGCCTTACTTAGCCACACCCCCTCCCTCCCACAGCAATTACTTCCTTAATCCTTGGCAACAACTAGTTCAATTTTCTATAATATTCTTTAATTCAGCAGTGTTATTATATAAATTGAATCATACAGCATGCAACCTTTTCCCACTCAACATAATTCTGTGGTTACTCATCCCTTGTATGTATTAGTAGTTGTTTCTTTTTTATTGCTGGGTAGAATTCCATGATAAGGATGTATTGTACTAGAGTTTGTTTAACTGTTCACCCAATGAAGGACATCCGAGTTGTTTCCAGTTTTTGCTGTTACAAACAAAGCTGCAATATACATTCATGTACATATTTTTTTTGTGTGTGTGCATGTGTGCCTAGGCCTTCATTTCTCTGGGATAGTAGGAGTCCTGTTGCTGGGTTATTTGAAGTTTGCATGTTTAGTTTTTGATGAAACTGCCAAATTGTTTTCCAGAGATGTTTTATCATTTTATCTTCATATCAGCAGTCCATGAGTAATTCAGTTTCTCTATATCCTCACCTGAGTTTATGTTGTCACTATTTTTTTTTACTTTAGCCATTCTGCTAGACATGTAATGGTAACTCACTGTAGTTTTAATTTCATTTCCCTAGTGGCTAATGATGTTGAACATTTTCTCATGTGCTGATCTGTAATCTGGATATCTTCTTTGGTGAAATGTCTGTTTATGTCATTTTCCCATTTTCTAATTGGGCTTTTTTTTTAGTTGATTTTGAGAGTTTATTATATACATGTCATTGTCATATGTGGTTTGCAAATATTTTCTTCCAGGTGGTCTTTTCATTCTCTTAACAGTATCTTCTGCAAAGAAAAGATTTTCCAAATTAAACCCAACTCATCAAGTTTATCTTTTATGGATCATGCTTTTGGTGACAAGTATAAGAATTCTTTGCTTAGACCTACATTTCAAAGATTTTCTATTCTATTTTTTCCTAAAAGTTTTACAGTTTACATTTAAGTCTGTGATCCATTTTGAGTTATGTTTGTGTGTTTCTTTTCTTACTTTTTTTCTATAGATGTTCAACTGCCTGAGCACCATTTATTTTAAAGGCAATCTTTTCTCCACTGAATTGTTTTGTACCTTTGTCAAAATCTGTTGGGCATATTTGTATGAGGCTATTTCTGGGTTCTACCTTTTGTTCAATTGGTCTATGAGGTTATTCCTCTGGCAATACTACCATCTTGATTACTGTAGCTAACTAATATATAAAGTATACTAATTCTTTATACTTTATTTTTTCACAATTATTTTACTTTTCCAGTTGCTTTGCTGTTTCATATAAATTTTTTAATGATTTCGTATACATCTACAAAAGGTATTACTAGGATTTTAATAGTAATTGTGTTAAAACTATACATTAGTTTGGAGAGAATTGACATCTTTCCTATGTTTAAGCTTCCAATTCATGAATACAGTATGTCTCTCCATTTATTGATTTTCTTTCTTTGTTTCATGAGTGTTTTACAATTTTCATCATGCATATCCTGCACATGTTTTGTTAGATTTATATATAAGTGTTTACTTTTTTGAGCAACTGGAAATAGTACTGGTTCTTAAATTTTAGTGTCTTCATACTCATTGCTTGTGTATATACAGAAATATAATTTATATATATGTATGTATACATATACACATATACATATATACACATATACACACACACATACACATATATAATATATAGTGCTTTGTGACCCTGCTGAGATCATTTATTTGTCCTGTGATTTTTCCTTTTTTTTTTTGTGCAGATTCCTTGGCAGTTTCTATTAGACAATTATGTCATCTGCAAATGCTTTTATACTTTTCTCTTTATCTTATTTTTTGTAATACAGATATTTCACTTCTTTTTCTTGCCTTGTTGCCCTGACTAGAACTTTTGGCACTATGTTGAGTAAGAGTAGTAAGAGTAGAAATCCTTGCATTGTTTTTAATCTTAGGGGGAAAACATTCAGTCTTTCATCATTAAGTATAATGTTAGCTGCAGTTATTTTACTGATGCACTTTATCAGGTTTAGAAAGCTCTCCTCCATATTTTTCTGAACTTAAAAAAAATCATGAATGGGTATTGAATTTTTGTCAATTTCTTTTTCTGCATCATTGTTAAGATCATGTGGCTTTTTTTCTGGTAATATGATGGATTACGTTGATTGAGTTTCAAATATTGAAGCTCATAGCTGGGGGTGGGCATGGGGGTCATGACCTTATTACTAGGCAGTGGGGATGAAAATCCTAGTTTCCTACTTGGCCTTTTCTAACATCACCCCTGTTGGGGCCCCTTGTTCCAATCTCCCAAAGGTGTGGAAGTGTCACCTCTTTTCTCAGTCTTTGCTGGTATGACTGGGAGTGGGACCACTGTTTTTTTCTGGTCTTTGGCTAAAATAGAACAGTTATTATCTAAAAGTTGTCTTAGGCTTTGCCTGATATAGTCCTTTGGTTGAGGGAACAGGCTTATTTTTGGAGGGTTTTTAAAAAAATTTTTTTATTCTAACTTTTGATGTTGGGTTGCTAGCTATTTAGCTTGGGGTATTTGAGGCAAAAATAAAACCCAGGGAACTCACCACCATGTTCTCCCACTAGTTCTGTTATCCCTAACTGGTTTTTCTTCTCTCCATCTTTCAGAGACTTCTTGTGTTTGGTGTAGAAATCTGCTATAAGCCAATGTTTAGGAGTTTGAGTTGTACTTAGCAAGAAGAACAGGGAAATGTGCCTGCTCCCTCTTCTCAGAAGTGAATGTTCCCTATGCATATATTTTTAGATGTGGCTGCATTGGCTGCCTTGTACTGATGAATCAGGAGAAATCATATATTTATATACAGCAGCTTCCCTTCTTTGCTGTTCTGAATGATTGTAGTATTATTTGCCTGCTTTAGCAAACACAATTTATTTTACTTTTTTCATTTTTTACTGATAATTTTTAAAAATTGTTGTTCAAGTTCAGTTTTCTGTCCTTTACTCCCATCCCAGTTCACTCTCCCATCCCTCCCCACTTCCCTCCCATTCCTCCCCACTTCCCTCCCATTTCCACCCCCCCAGTTTTTGTCCATGTGTCCTTTAAATTTGTTCCTGTAAACCCTTCCTCTTTTCCCCTGAAATTCCCTCCCATCTCCCCTCTGGTCACTGTCAGCCTGTCCTCTATTTCAGTGTTTTTGGTTATATTTTGCTTGTTTGTTTGTTTTGTTGTTTAGGATCCTGTTAAAGGTGAGATCATGTGGTATTTGTCTTTCACTGCCTGGCTTATTTCACTTAGCATAATGCTTTCCAGCTCCATCCATGCTGTTGCAAAGGGTAGGAGCTCCTTCTTTCTTTCTGCTGCATAGAATTCCATTGTGTAAATGGACCATCGTTTTCTGATCCATTCATTGACTGATGGGCACCTAGGTTGCTTCCAGCACTTGGCTATTGTAAATTGTGCTGCTATGAACATTGGGGTGCATAGGTTCTTTTGGATTGGTGTTTCAGGGTTCTTAGGATATAATCCTAGCAGGATTATATCCTAAGGATATAATCATGGTGTTTGCAACTTGCCTTCAAATGGTTCAGGATAAAAGCCACTTTGAATATTTGTTCCCATGTTCCCTTTACTTTTCCATCATCTTCTCCCTTAGACACAGTATGTAGGGTCCAAAATGCTCTTGGGGATCCACCATAAATGATTTGTTTTAAAATTAAAAGGCAAACAATTATTTTCCAGGTCAAAGAAATGTTTTAACATATAACATTTAATAATTTATGTTTATGGCAATATAGCATAAAGTATAATTTTAATTTATTTCTATGGAGGAAAAGGCATACACATTGCCTAGGGCCCACAAAAGCCATGTAGCAACCCTATTTGCTGCTTGATGTGGACTCCGGCCAGTGGTGTCCGTGGTGTTGGGTATGCAACAAACAAATTCACATGGACTACCAAAGTCCTGTGGAGAAAAAGGGAGGGCATGGCCACTCTCTGAGAGAGAGAGCACCTCAACCCTTGCTTGGGCAGGCTTTTATTGCTTTCTATTAGCATACATCAAAGAAGGCTTTCATTCATTATGCTCAGGTTTGCTTTAGGTGATTAATTTTTACAAATAACACAGGATAGGATGCTACTGATTACTTCTTACAGATTAACAAGGAAAAAATGTTGCAAATGCAAGGGAACAATAAGAGTGATTGGTTTGGTTATACTCCATCCTTGGGAGAATTAGCACAGACTTTAGGAAGTTATTTTAAAGATATGCAGTAAACATTTGCAGATTCAATTCAGGATGAGGGAATTTTAGCAAAAGCAAGCCTCAAAGCAGCCTAGATTTAATGCAGGTCTGGTCTCCCATGGGAAAGCTGATCTGTGGATTTGGCTCCTGTGTACCACTTGTGCCCGCTGATTTTGTGATAGGGCTGGGCTACATTTGCCATAGCCAGGCAGATCAGTTCCCTATAGATGCTGTTAGAATTTTTTAAAAAAATCCTTAACTGAGGACATTTTCACTGCTTTTGGGGGAGGGCAGAGAGAGAGAGTGAGAGCAAGAGCTGTATTGATGTGAGAGACATTGATTGGTTGCCCCCATAGGTACCCCGACCAGGAGATCAAACTGCAAGTAATTATGCAGTTATGTGCCCTGACTGAGGATCTATCTCTTGACCATTCATTTTATGGTGTAGTGCTCCAACCAACTGAGCCACACTGGCCAGGGCTGGAATTTAAGCTCTGTGAGGCAGAGATAAATGCTGTTGTCCCTCTCCGTATTACAGACTGTCAATATAGTGCCTGGTAAGGGACCTAGTCTCAATTAGCATTTGTTGATTGAGAGAAAGGATCACTTTGACTGAGTTTTATGAATGCTGGACATATTCTTCTATTAAAAGTGTATGAACCACTCTTCTGTAAGCCAAGCATACATTAATTTTGGATTATCAAACATTTCTTATTATTAGCATCTCTTTCCCTTCTTATTTGTGTGGAAAATTGAAAACTGACTGCATTGGAAGGAAGGCATAGATCGAGGAGTGAGCAGTCATTTGTTGGCCACTCACTACATAGTAGGCAGTGACCTACATTCCAGACACTTTTTTCATGTTGTAAGTGCAATGTGTCTACCTCTAGGAGGAAAAGACATGATAATTGAATGAATATTTTTCTGTAGATAATTTGCATACAGCAACAGCAACAACAACAATGTAATAATAAATATTTGTTGATGCTTATCATGTACCAGAAAATGTGTTTAAAAATATTTGACCAGAATGATCTAATTTATTCCTTATAAAAGATCTCACATATAAAAACTAACAATATCTCACCTTATTTATTTTACTTTTTAAAGATTTTATTTACTTATTTTTAGAGAGAGGGGAAGGGAAGGAGAGGGAGAGAAATATCAATGTGAGGTTGCCTCTCACGTGCCCCCTACTGAGGACCTGACTCCTACCCCAGGCACTTGACCCAATTGGGAATCAAACTAGCGATCCTTTGATTTGCAGCCCATCCTCAATCCACTGAGCTACACCTGCCAGAGGTAATAATATTTCACTTTAGATAAGCAAACTGGGGGCTGAGAAGTTCAGTGACTCTATCAATACTGCACAGTGGTATTGGGTGAAAGTGGTAGGGCCAGGGCTTGAATCCAGGTCACTGGACTGAGGAGTACATATGCTTTGTTCTGTCCTGCCTCCCATGTGTCTCAGTTGTTAGTGTCTTTAACAAGCTGCTGTGAAAGCTTGGGCAATTATTTATTTATTTTTTTTCCAATAGCTTGCACTTGTGTGCATACACAATTTTGGATTATGTGCCTTACCCATAACTGTCATCAGTAGTGATGTCTGGAAGTGAGGGATCTGAAACCATTTTGTGATTCCAGGAAAGAGAAAAGAATGTTGAAAGAAAGTTGTAAAGATCCTTTTGCTACAACCTCATGCCTTGGAGTCAACGCCCTAATGGAGAGACCAGGATGTTGTGGTGTCCCTGGTGAGAGTGAGCATTACTGCAAAGCCTTTCATGTGTCCATTGGCCTGGCTGTAGTAGGCAGTTAGACAGCCTGACTCAGGTTCCATTAAGCTTACCCTGAGTTCCAACTTCTCTGTCTTTAGGACAGGCAGAGCCCCAAATTTGGGTCTGCTAACCTGAAGTCTATCTCTAGGAGGTAAGCAAGAGCCTTTAACACCAAAGTATCTAAGACTGAATGAGGCTGTTGCTATGCCTGGCCTGATCACAACTTTGACCATGGGAAAAACGGGGAGGTATCTAAGATCTGCAGGTTGCCTGTAAGCCCTAATCTCCTAAAACAATGAACAAGAATAGTCATATTTTAGGCAAGATTAACAGAATAGCTGCTGGATTATGAGCCCTGTGAGGAATAATCTGTTTTTTTGGTTTAAGAGATTAATAGACACACAGGGCCTATATTTAGGCAATGAGCAGACACATGAATGAATGAGTAAATGAATGAATCCCTCCCTGTGGAGACTGGTCTTCTTCCCTAGGTGAAACATTGGGAAAGCAGTGGAAATTAACAGTGGAAAATTATAATGGTGGGAAAGTGTAACCTGCCCCACCATTCTTTGGACATTGTGTCTGTAATTACTGACTCTAATATGTAGCTTGTAGATGAACAATATGTTTGTATAAGAATCTTAGGGACTAACTTCAAAAGATACAGACTCCAATCTTCAAGAATCTCAACTCTCAGAAATTTGCTGACCTTCATCTATGAAGTCAGATGACAGTAAATCAGGATTACACACATACTGGACCATCACTTGCCTTATCAGAAGGGACTGTGCTGGTCTGCATGTAGAGAACTTTTCAGTCCCCACCCTTGATCTCTTTGTTCTGTTCCTTTCCCCTTCCTCATAAAAACCTCTGCCTTCACTGGGATGTGGAGATAGGCTTTGTGACATGAGCCTCTTACCTTCTAGGAGATGGGCTTTGTGATATGAATCTCCCATCTTCCAGGAGATAGGCTTTGTGACATGAGTCTCCCGTCTTCCAGGTGGCCAGCATCTTTAAATAAACCACTTTCCTTTACATCAGCACTTGCTTCCCGAGTATTGGCTTTCATAGCAGCAGGCAGCTGGACCTGCATGTAATTACATAAGGATTTGGTAACATTTAATCTTTATTTTTCTTGTACCTTCTGTGATCTATTATATTTGCTGGCTTTATTATATACTGGGGAGCCTGAAGAGGGCTCACAATTCAATCAGGAAGGCAAAACAAATATGCAGCTTGTTAAAGCAGAATACTAGACAGAGGGAAATAGAGGTATGAAGTGGGCATTATGGGAATAGGACTGGGATAGTAATTGATTTATACAGGAAGAAGCTTAGGGTCAGTATCTTGAGAGAGATTGTTTTGAGCTGGTCTTAAAAGAAGTTCACCTGCCAACTGCAAGGCAGAGTGTCAGGAAGAAGGTGTACACATGTAAGGTTACTGAGTAGGGAGAAAGTGTGTCCCACTTTGGAAACTGCAAGAAAGGATGCATAGAAAGGATGGGGGCAGGGAAGGTGGAAGCTGGCCAGATGAGAAAGGGTTTTATCCAGTATGTAAAGGTATTTGCACTTAATATCACTGGGCTGAAGAGCCGCTGAACAATTTGTAGCAGAGTAACATTTGACTTCAGGAAAGATCTCTGGGACAAACTGGAGTGGAGTAAGATAGCAGGAAGGAAAACTCTGGAGACTGTTGGAGGTGCCTGCTGCAACACTTCAGGATGTTGGGGCTTGAAAAGCTATTGGATTGGCCAAAAAGTCCCTTTAGTTTTTTTTCTGTAAAATAGCAGACATTTTTCACTTTCACTAATAACTTCATTGATCTGGATATTTTGAGTATGTTGGATATGTACTGTGTGGTATAATGTTGATTGTTCTCAACTAATGTCTCAATTTGATTGCTATCAACTTCAGCTGGTTTACCCAGCCATGGAGCATCCACCATCCAGCAAGAAATATCTAGCACACAACTTCCCAAACCACTTTTGACATGTTCGATCAGTCACAGTACCTTCTCCATACACTGCACAAATCTTTTTTTTCACATTTCAGTTGCATTTTTACCTTTTTTTTAAATAAAGTATAATATGCCAAAAATATTGTGTACTTTCTTTCATCTTCAAAATTAATTGCCTACACAAAAATTCACTAATTTTGATGATTTTTTTTAAACACACACTGACATGACAGTGGTCACAATACAATCCAACAAAATGGTTTCAAATGAAGTTAAATATAACTAAGCACTAATAGAGTTATCTTACAGAAAAGAATGAATGAACTTTTGGCCATCCCAATAGTACAGGGTGAGTATTCTTTCAGGTTCAGATGGAGGAATAAAGAGTGTCCCAAGCAGCAGAGGCAGCATGATCAAAAAGCCCCATCAATTCTCAGCAGAAAACAGAAAGATTAAGCTGTTCAATTTGCAAGAGGCAATGGGTATATCAAGCAATTATAGGAAGGGGAGGCTGGAAATGTAGGTTGGAAGAAAACCAGTGAGCTGTTGAAGGCTTTTAATGCTAGGAGAGTTAATACAAGACAGTATAGCATCCCAGTTAACTGTCAGCATTTCTAATGAAGGAACCATCAGATCTCTGTTTTAGAGACAAAGGTGATCCAAAGTATAGGGAGACCTGACTGGAGGAGAGGAAGAGGGGATGGGAGGAAGGGGAGGGAGAAGGGGAAGAGGGGGGAGGGAAGAAAAAGGGGAAAGGGGAGGAGAAAAGGGAAAGGGAGAAGGAAAGGAAGAGGAGGGGGAAGGAGTGGGGAAGGAGGAAAACTGCAATAATTCAGACAGGAGATGATAAGGCTCTGTACCAAGACATGGCTATAAGAATAAATTTCATCTCTTAGATCAAAAAGCAGATTATTCTTTATAGGGCTCATACTGGGGACACCGTTTAGTCCCCAGTTTAGCTGTTCTGCCTACAATATGACTGGTTCTGTCCATTCTCTTAGCAGATTTGGGCTTACAGATAACCTGCAGATCTTAGATAGCTCCTAGTTTTTACATGGTCAGTAGTGTAGTTAGACACTTTAAGTGGCAGTATAGTACATCATCAATGTTTGTATAGCAGAAACTTTCTCCCCAGAGCCAGAGTTAGTACAGGACCCATGGGTATGGATTGCAGAATTAAGGGGAAATGTGCTCACTGTACCTCTTTATAATTCTGGCACCCAATGTGGAAAAATGATCTTTAGCATCAATGTCCAAAAGTAAACAAGATATCAAGATCTCACACTTCATTATTTAGAAGTAA
This sequence comes from Phyllostomus discolor, assembly GCF_004126475.2. Taxonomy (NCBI): domain Eukaryota; kingdom Metazoa; phylum Chordata; class Mammalia; order Chiroptera; family Phyllostomidae; genus Phyllostomus; species Phyllostomus discolor. Next base: position 136,995,766 of record NC_040905.2, read on the forward strand.
GAATCAATTTGTTATTTTTATATTTTTGTTGTGGTTATTTGTATATTTCCTTTAAGCAGATGGTTGGTTAGATTGGTCCAAATTGTTGTGTTCTTTTTAACTAAGAGGAGGTGCTATTCAAGGGCTCTCCTTTGTTTTACTCTTTTGTGTTCAAATTCCTTTGCACGAGTATGTGTACAAGTGTATCACTTTAAGAGCTGGGCTGGAGTAGGTGATGTGGTGATTATTTTGAGAAGCAAATGAATTGAAATGTGAACACAAAACACCTATGCTGAGTGTACCAGGAATTCACTCTTGTTCAAACTTTGCAATTTTTCTTAAAATTCTGGAAGAGATTTTAGTAAAAAGTAAGTCTAATTTATGCAATGACACAATCATGGTATCTATGATACCCAGTACTAGTTAATTCTACAAGTTTAATAATCGATTCTCATTATTTGCAAATAGAAGTAGCAACAAGAGTCAAGTTAATTCCCAAAGGCCCACTTCTTTGTTGTCCCTGATATGCACTATAGTTACTGATACCAACTTACTTTACAAAATAAAATGTAAAATAGTGTGGTAACCTGGGTTAATGTTTCCATTTCTTCACTCCCTCTCTGTATCACCATTACACCTCCCACAGCCTTTTTCAAGTGACTTTGCAGAAAATTTCACTAGAAGTTGTGGGTATTCTTCCAGTCCCACTGGTTTGTGACAATGTCCATTTCTGAGAAGAGGCCTTAAAAGATACTGTGTGTTTCTGTTTCTGCCACTTACACTTCTTTCATTTTTTTTGAGGGGAACATATTCCAGGTAGCTGTAGCTACAAAGAAAATGAAAAATGCATGGGGTTCTTCTTAATCTTACCTGTGTCCTGAAGCAGAACTTTCCCAGGCTAGTCTCAGGCCTATGTGAAAAACAAATAAACGTTTGTGGCTGTAAACTACTATATTTTTATATATTTTTTGTTACACAGCAAACACTGACTAATATCAATAGGAATTTCCAACTTCCTCAACTGGCCTCACTGTGGATATGCACAGGCAGAACACTGCCAAATGTTATGCCTAATCTGTGTGCCTGCACTTCAGAGTCTATTTGTCAGTTAACTCACCACTACTCTCAAATCAAATCCATCAAAGTCAATCTCAAAGCAAAAAAACACAAAAAACAAAACCCACTAATTTGGAAGTATCTAGGCTTTGAACTTTAAAAGCTATATTCAAGTCTAAAATATATAACACTTTTTGTGGTTTTGAGAAACATCAAATAAGCATAATGGGAAAAGAAAGTCTAGAATGGTCAGAGGACCCACAATCTTTTAATTTTATTTACTTAGGTCTAGTGGTGGGTATCTCAAAGAGAGTGGCACAGATATCACACAGTACGAAAATACAACATCAGAAGTCCAGTTCTAGTCCAATCTACTTGCTGAGACATTATGGCATTTAACTCTTTGAGTCACAGCTTATCCATTTGTTAAACAGGAAAAGTCATAACTGTTCCAGTGACCAAAGAGTTTTGTTACGGTGATCACATTGGAAGGAGTTCCTCAAAAACTCTAAAGCATAACACAGATGTCAAATACACTGATTCTCATCATCAAATATTCTTACAGGGAGTTTCAGTGTTTTTTTTTTTTTTAAATGCCTTCTCTGTGTTATAAGTTTTGTGGCCATCACTCATCAGAAAGTACATTTCAGAGATCTGGATCAGGAGCTAGAATTCATGAGTTACAGCTCCCAAATATTTTCCACATTTTTTTTATTTCACTTGGCTGATATTGTGGAGCTTTTATTTTTACTTTTTTCATCTATTTCAGAGTGAGTATAACCAAGCTTGACTTTTCTTTTTTTTAAACATTTTTTTTATTGTTGTTCAAGTACAGTTTTCTGCCTTTTCCCATCACCCCTCCTCACCTTCTTCTGTTGTTACCTGTTGGTGGGTTTCCTCTTCCAGCAGGTATACTGGTGTTCACAGCTCCCACCTATTCTTTTTTGTGATCAGTTGGATGGGGACAGCAAAATGGTTTAGGACAGCGGGAATGTATTCTATGATATTTAAAGTACCAACCCATAGAGAAAAGATAGGTAATCCTTTGGATAAACATAGTGTTAACTGTGATATTTAACCCATCTAGCCACTTTTTAGAAAGGGTGGGAAAAATAAGCCTCTTGTTAGGGGTAGGGAAGGATTATGAGTTGGATCTAAAAAGCAGTGAGCTTGGGGGAGGTCAGATTCTGAGGTAAAGTGAGAGTAAAGGCTAGAAAATAGGTGTAGTGTGTGAGATAATAGAGTTAACCACCACAATAATATAGTTCAGGAAACAGTGAAGTGAGCTAAGATTCAGGAGGGGTGCTGTGTAGTATTTACAATTGTGTGGAACAGCAATAGTAATGGAGCAACAATCATATGACAGAATCTATGTGATCTGAGTAACAAGAATAGGAAGTACAGGACCTAGAGTGGTGTGCTATTAGAACACAAGTGAAGTGAAAGATGGAAAATTAAAAAATACACTATGGAAGAGAGTAGAAGGGAAACAAAATAATCCAATTTAACAAACAAAATGAAGAAGAATAAACAGAAAGAAGATAAATACAAAAATACTAATAAAATAAAAGATGTAAGAATAATGAAAAAAATAATAATACAAATATACAATAACTTGCAAGTTCTCTGGAGTAGCAAAGTGAAATTTGTCCACTGTCTCAGTTATTGGGATGACCTCTCTTTGTGTCTAACTCTGGTCCTTTCACAGCTCCAGGTTTTATTGTCTCACTTGTGGGAATTTAAAAAAAAAAGGGAAGAAAGGAAGAAGGAATAAAAAAGGAAAGGAAGGAAGGAAGAAGGAATTGAAAAAAATAAAAAAGAAATAAACCCAAGTCTCTATGGTCAATTAATATTTGACAAAGGAGGCAGCAACACAAAATGGAGTAAAAATAGCCTCTTCAATAAATGGTGTTGGGAGAACTGGACAGCTACATGCAAAAAAATGAAACTCGAGCACCAACTTACACCTTATACAAAAATGAATGCAAGGTGGATAAAAGACTTAAATATAAAACGTGACACCATTAAAGTCCTAGAGGAGAACGTAGGTAGGAAAATCTCAGATATTTCATGCAGAAACTATTTTACTGACATGTCCCCTAGAGCAAGGGACATAAAGGAAAGAATAAACAAATGGGACCTCATCAAAATAAAAAGCTTCTGCACAGCTAAAGAAAACAGTATCAAAATAAAAACGTAACCAACTGTATGGGAAAACAAATTTGCCAATGATACTTCAGACAAGGGTTTAATCTCCAAAATATATAAAGAACTTACACAACTCCACTCTACGAAGAAGAGCAACCCAATTAAAAAATGGGCAAAGGACTTGAACAGACATCTCTCTAAGAATGACATTCAGAAAATCCAAAGTCACATGAAACAATGTTCAATATTGCTAGCTATCAGAGAGATGCAAATTAAAACCACAATGAGATACCACTTCACACCAGTCAGAATGGCCATCATAAACAAAGCAACAAACAAGTGTTGGAAAGGTTGTGGAGAAAAGGGGACCCTAGTGCACTGTTGGTGGGACTGCAGACTGGTACCACTATGGAAAGCAGTATGGAACTTCCTCAGAAAACTCAAAATGGATCTTCCTTTTGACCCAGCAATTCCACTTCTTGGACTATATCCTAAGAACACTGAAACACCAATACAAAAGAACCTTTGCACCCCAATGTTCAGAGCAGCACAATTTACAATAGCTAGGTGCTGGAAGCAACCTAGATGCCCATCAGTAAATGAATGGATCAAAAAACTAGGGTCCATTTACACAATGGAATTCTATGCAGAAGAAAGAAAGAAGGAGCTCCTATTTTTTGCAACAGCATGGATGGAGCTGGGAAGCATTATGCTAAGCAAAATAAGCCAGGCAGTGAAAGACAAATACCACATGATCTCACCTTTAACAGGAACCTAAACAACAAAACAAAGAAAGAAACAAGCAAAATATAACCAAAGATACTGAAACAGAGGACAGGCTGACAGTGACCAGAGGGGAGAGAAGAGGGAATTTCAGGGGAAAATGGGAAGGGTTTGCAGGAACAAATTTAAAGGACACATGGACAAAAACTAGGGGGATGGTGGTAATGGGAGGGAAGTGGGGAGGGTTGGGTGGGTGGGCTGGATTGGGAATAAAAGGGAGAAAACTGTACTTGAACAATGATTAAAATAAAAAAAAGAAAAAAAAAAGAAAAAAAAGCCTTCTGCTTGCTTTACACTGGCCAAGCCAGTTCTGCTGGTCTTCCTGCCTGCAGCAGGCTGAGGAGGGGTTGGTTTTGTTTTTCTCCCTTCCTGAGCTGCACTCTTCCTATTTGCCCAGTTTCCAGGTCAGTTTCTCAGTTTGCTGCCAGGCCCCCAGTGCCCTTCTGCACCCAGCCTATGCCTTCAGTCCACCATTTGCACTGTCCTTGAGGTGCACCAATTAGGGGCAACTCATATACCACCTTCTCGCTCTTTGCTGTCCTAGATGCTAGGGACTCTCAGCACCCCTTCAGGGTAGTTCAGCCCCCCCACTGAGTTAAGTCTTTCTAGGGATTGCTGACTCCCTAAGCTCTGCAGCTCTCCTCTGCAGGGTCAACTCCACCTTCCTCTGAGAGAACCAGTTGGCCCTCCAGGGCCCTGAGTGCAGGGGCTGAGTTGGAGGTGCCTCTGGGCAGTGGGGTCAGATGTGCTCTGTCCTGGGGCTGGGGGTGTAACCGCTTAGCCTTTGCTGCTGGGGTGGGGTGGGCAGCCCCCAGGCCTTGGAATCAGGTGCACTCCATCCCCAGGGCTTTGGGTGTGAGCTGGCAGTTGGACAGGGGTAGTGGCACAGGAGGTGGGGGTGGCTGCTTCAGAGAATTCCCCAAACAGCCTCTCAGTGCCTCTTTTCTCTCTCTCTCTTTCTCTCTTTTGAAAAATTCCTCCTATTCAAGCCTGCCACTCTAAACAAGCACATGGCCTGTCACACAGCCCAACTGTCCAACCAGACTGGGGACTGACCAGGTCAGGATCCGTCACTGCCCAACTCTTCCCAGCTGGCGTCCACAGTCTCAGTGGGTGCACACCTCCCCTGTGTGTTTTCCACTTTGTCATTATTCCCCTGCCATGACTTCAAGCATCCAGGTCCCTCCTGATGCTGCTCAAACCTTGTTTGGCAGGGGAGAGAGCTGTTGACCTGGCTCTCTCCCAAGAATCCTGCAGCAGAGCCGGTGGGCACAGGGCCTAGGGCTGCAGCCACCCTGGTCTCTGCACTGGTCTCAGGAACCTTATTGTCCTGAAGCACTCTCCTTACCATCTGATTTTTCAATGTCCTCTACAGTTTTTGGTCTCCAGTCTTCATATATCCTGGGGTACCATTGTCTGTTTGCTTTGTTCCTCAGAAGGTCAACTAGGTGTTTCACCTGTGTACAGGAAGAAGTGGACTCTGCTCCCACCTTTCTCACCACCATCTGGAATATCCAAGCTTGACTTTTCTTATTATGGACCAAAAATGTTTCAACCTGTCAATTGTTATTTGATACTTAGAATGGGTGGAAGTGTTTCTAAAGTGAAGAGTATAGAACATAAAGAGAGCTTTGATTATTGGAAAAAATCTCCATGTTAGAGTCCCAACTCAGTCTTCCTAATTTTCCAACTTTGTTGTAATTTACAGGTACATGCTAATTTTCTTACTTGTCTGTATCTCTATATGCTGCCTGCTTATAGGGTTACTCTTGTCTGATTTCCCCTACTGGGATATACTACTCTGTGTACTCTGATATCAACTTATCAGTTTGACCTAGCACTCTTTGTCTCCCATTAATAATAATGACAACAACAAATAACATAGTGATTAAAATGACAAGCTGTGCAGCTAGGTTGCTTTTGTTCAAATCATAGCTTTGCTTGTTAGTAGTTGTATGGCCTTAATGTCATGGCACCTCAGTTTCATCATCTGTAAAAATCTTACTTCATAAGATTGTTTTCAGAAATAAATGAGCTAATACACATAACATGTGCAGAACCATTGTTTTTATCAGTAGCCATCAGTACAAAATCTTATTTTTAATATAGAGTGAAAGCTGTATTGAGTAGATTTCTCAGAAAAGTATTTTCTCATTAGTTTGGCAAAATTTATACTATAAGGACTTTGGAGCCATTGTAAGAAAATTAAAATGAACCTCAAAAGAATGAAACTGATTTCAAGTAATATAACTGCAGTCCTGAACAAAGCCCCCAAATATTTAAAGTTATACAAACAACAATAGCACAACAAAAACCTCCAATCTAACAATTTACAATTCATGATGTCTGGAATTCAATGAAAACTACCAAATATGCAAAGAAATGGGAAAAATTAATTAATGACCAGCATAAATATCATTCAATCAAAAATGACAAAATGACAGAATCAGTAGATAAGGATGTTAAAACATTTATTGTAACTATATATGCTGAAGAAGAAAGATAACATGAGAAACTGGAAGAAAGATACAGGTGCTATAAGACTCAAATTGAACTTTAAAAGATGAAATATACATTATCTAAAATGAAAACTACACTAGATGGATTGACCACAGTTGAGACACTGCAGAGAAAAAGGTTGGTGAACTTAAGACATAGCCATATAAATTATCCAAAATTATAAATTCTCACAGGAATTTACTACATTGATTTTCACATTAAGAATATTGAGTAACTAAAAAAAAAGAATATTGAGTAACTAAGAAAATTTCTCAATATGTATACTTTCAAATATTCAGAAGTACAGGTGATAGTGACTGTAACCCAGTGAACTCCTTTTTAGGGGGTTAAGCCAACTTACAGAGTCCAGCAGTAATGCCTGCCTGAGTATGGTCGATAGGGTATGTGAATGTCTCATATGAGATGGACAGCAATTTGAACATTTCACCTAAAATGTCATATGGTGTGCTTGAGTGTGATATTGTTATGTTACAGAATTACATGCATATAATTTTGCAATAAAAGATTTTATAACAAAAAGGGGTGTTCTTTGTGTCAGACCCCATATATTATTTCCTGGAACTCCAAATTGATAAAGTTATAGAACTTAGAACCTCTCCATGGTGAGGAGTTAGTATGTCCTATAGGTAGTCTCTTACTTGGCCCTGGGTACTCTCTGCAAAATAACACTTCTTGAATAATCCTTTAGGGTATCATTGGGTGGCAGTTTGGCTGCTCAAGACTTATTTTACTGAGGAGAAGAAAGAGGTAGTGATCTGCAAAAAAATGTGTAGTTCTGGGAGTATTACACAGGTGTGATTATACTGTCCCACGGCTGCCCACAAAATGCATCTATTTAATAAAATAAAGAAAGCACTCTTCAGACCATCAGTACAAGCACATTTGGCAGGACAACTGTTCATCCTGACTGCTTTAGCATCTTTCTAAAGATTGTCTTTGTTTTCTTAATTCAAAAAGGTCATCTTAATTCATAACCCTTTTATCACTAATAAAATCTTCCTTACTTTGCTTTGGTTTGCTTTGCAGGTATTTTCTTCTGACAATGTTGCTACCCTGTCCTTGTTCATGATCTTCTTGGTCTGGAATTACATTTGCCTTTGATTATTCTATATGGACTTCATCCCTCCACTACCATTTGCTCTTATAGATTTCCTCATTGGAATTTAGGTAAACATTTCCCAATTACAAATTGAGTACTCTTCATTCTCTAATCAAAATTATTAAATCCAAAGGGTCATTTCAGGAAAATTTCAACAAAAGATAGAAAAATATTTCTAATCCAAATGATTATTGTGATGCATAACTTACATATCATCTGTATCAGAAATAGAATTCAATTGTATGCTATTTACTGATTTTATCATCATGGATCCATGAACAAAGCTTAACTACTCAGTTGCTTTTAACTACATTTAATTTATAAACTGTCATGCCAAGAAATGTACTTCCACGTGTCAATTTCTGTAAAGTGGTTAAAACTCAGAGGAAGAGAAGATTATAAAGCCTGAACTGACTACAGGATTATTTACAGCGTGAATCTGGGATTCCAGTACGTTTGACTTCAAAGCTGAATAGGTTATATAACAACATTACTCTCAGTCTCTCTAACACCACTGCAGAACTGCCGTTTAGCTCAATGCCTGTGCTAATTATTGTAAATCTCTTGTGGAAAATAGAAATGATCACCTATAATTTCTCAGGAATGTGGTAAATATATACAATCAGAAGAAAGGGGTAAAAATAGCAGACTTTTTATGGCTGTGGCTTGGCAGAACTGGAAAGGACCTTCGAGAGTATCAGACTGCTGCTATTAGTCCAATTTGCTCCTTTTGTATGTAGGTGGACCATAAAATTTCAGAGAACTGTGTGCCTTACTAATGCTGATGCTTTCTAGTCATAGACCCCCAGGGACACTTTAACTCATGAGAAGTTGGGGTTTTTTTTTTTTGCCTGGTGCAACAAAAGAGACTGACCCCATGGGCAAATGTGGCCATAAAAATAAGAGGGTATAGCAAGGTTTGTTATAGAGCTTGCCTTTATGTTAGGAAACTTGAGGAAAAGTTCAAGGGGGCAGGAGTTTGTTATGAATGGGTACTATCAGGAAATGGATGTTATTCAAAACTGGAGATCAGTTGTTTGTGTCTTGCATCAGGAGAAACAGAGTGGGATTAAAAATGTAATTGATAAAAAAGCATTGAGTACTCACGCTAGCTGGGAGAGGGTGATGTTTGGATATTTCTGTGGGTTGCATATAGTTCTTATTTTTGTTTAGGATCAGATTGATTACAAAGTGATCTTGTATTTTTGTCACTCATCATAACTGCAGAGTGATCTTGGCTGATGTGCATATTCTATGACATGTTTATGTTCAGTGGGGGAACACCATTGTCTGTCTGTGTCAGGCCAGCTTCCCACTGACAGCTGTAAAGACTCTTTTATTGTTTCTCATTAAGACATCCAAAATGGAAAGAATGGGACTGGTAGTGTCTAGGCTTGAACATAAATCTCTTGACTTCTGGGATGGAGGCCTTTTTATCAATGCGTGCCTGACCACAGAAAGCTGTAATGTGATAAAAACAGTAAAGTGGGAAGTACACAGAGTTTGGAATTTGTTAAAATTGGGTTTAATTCTTGGCTCTACCACTTAATTGATATCTCTGAATATCTCTTTCCTCAGTGAAGCCACTACAAATATTTAGGTGAGTGTTTCCCAATTCTGTGTTGTTAATTTTTAGGAGAGTTCAAAAATACAATTTTTCTGCAGCTTCAGGAAAAATGTGTAATAGATACCAACTTATCTTGGAAGCTTAAATTTTATTTTAATTTAAAATAGATTTAGATTTTTTAAACCTATTGTTTTTGAAATCTTAAGTCAAAACTGGTAAATAACTGACATTACCAGTCCTTCAAAGTAATGAGATAATTTCCTGAGTGCTATTTAATGTTGGAGACAATAGTATATTTTAGTGTATTTTTTGTCTTGCCTGATTTTAAGATGGTTATCAAAAAATACCTACCTGGGTTAGTAAGGTTACAATCTTTCCTGGTAGCTCAAATTGGGAGTGTATATCTGTCTGTTAAAACCTTCAAGTAAAATGTCTCAGGATAATCTACCTGTTACATATTCCACTTCAACTGTTTCCTTGTAAATTTATCACAAGATTTATATTTTTATAAGGCTTTCATTCTACAAGGTTTTTACAAAGACTGTTTTGGGTTTCATGAAAAACTACAATCCTAGGAGAAGAAGAACAACAAAAATATAGAGATGAAATAATGTTAGATGCAATACTTCTAAATAAAATGTTCAGGTCAGTTAAATTTATGAATAAAACCATACACATCTTCTAAAAGCCTTGTTTTACCTTTTAGTGGTTATCCTAAGAATGAAATGTGGAAAAGGATTTCAGATAAGAGAAGAAAAATAAATTATATAAATAAGGAAAATGATATTTAAACAAAGATAAAATGGACAAAAGAAATCTCTAAAAATTACATTTATTACAATAGAAAATTTTCCTTTTACTATATAAGCAAAGGAATGGTCTTGGGGCCCAGCGGTTGGTTGTAGGGCTCAGAGTGCTCAGAGAAAGGATTTGCAAGTCTTCACTTAGAAGAGAGGGGCACACCCCCAAAACTCTTCTAAACATAGAAATATTAAATGGAATACACAAGAAGAAATGTTAATATAGAATCAACCTTAAAGGTAAGGAAGAAAAATCCCAACTTTTCAGACATTCAGAGAAACTCTAGCCAGAATAATGAGTGAAACCTAAGGTTAATGTGCTATGGAACTGTGGAAGAAGGGGGATAAATATGGAACTGAAAACACAAGGGGGATAAATATGGGACTTCCTTATGAGGTTATCTCTTATGAGGAAAAAAAATCCCAATAAGATGTCAAGAGTATCAAACTATTGAGGGAACATATCACACTGAGGAAGTCAATGCAGATAATAAATGGGTGTATAAAGAGAGCAAGATTTTTCAATAATGAGCAGTCTAAACAAGACTTTAAAATTTTAAAGAATGATCAAAGATGAAAGAGGGCAAGAAACCATAAAGTAAGACAGGACGCTATATATAAAAATAGAAAAATTTTTATAAATGAACCAACCAGGAATTATAGCAATAAAAATAAATGATTATGACTTTAAATTTAAAGCAGCAACAATAACAACAATACATTTGGGAGTTTAAAGGCAAGATGGGACTAAAAATATACCTTATATTAATAAGGATAATGTAAAGAGGAGCCTGAAATAAGTTCTGATATATCATAATCACAATTAAGCATAAATGAACAATTAGAAACAAGTTTGAAAACTATCATTTAGGTGAAAGGACAGATTGTGGTGTATTTATACAATGGCATACGTAAGTGGTGTAGTTAAAAATAAATGAGACACTACGTAGTAATATGCATAGAATTTAAAAGCATCACTAAGAATGAAAGTAAGTTGCAATGCAATGCATATTACATGATACCATTCACACCAATTTGATAAACTCATATTATAATACAATATTCTCATGGATATATAATAAGTAGTTAAAATATTTTTTAAAATGTTTAAACAGTGTTAACAGTTGCTCCTAGGGGGATAGAGAAAAATGGAACTTGGGTCATTCTCCATTGGAATTCCAGCTGCATCTGCAGTATTTTATTTAGTTTAAAAACAGAAGCAAAATAATATAGTCTTTATATTCTTAGAAAATAGGTAAAACTGTTTTATAGTACTTTTTGTATTTTTCAATGCATTTAAAATTTTTTTACAGTTAAAAATATAAAAAGGGGAACAATTTTCAGGTGAACATGGGTTTTATCAAATCTAATACCCTCTCTCCCCAAAACTGACAGCAACTCCCTCTATAACTGGAACTACATTTCTGAAGTAGAGTGGGGTTGCCAAATAGAAATAAAAGTTCATCAAGCTAATTTATCCAACTTAAGTATGTGGAAAGAAGAGATTACATTTCAAAAGCGATGCTTTTTTGTCTATATTTGTCCTATAACCCCTTCACCTTGAATAGTCTTACTAACAAACTTTTCCCAATATAAATAGAAGTACAAATGAAAAAAAAACTAAAAGTGAAGTAATGCAATTTAATCCTGCAACTGCTCTTTCCTACTTACTTTAACTAATGCATCTGTCATGGGTCTCCAGCATGAGATTTTTCTTTCTTTTTTTTTTTTTTTTAAAGTTACATCAGGCAAGAATATTCTACTGCCTGTTTTTATTTATTTTTATTTTTTTATTTTTTAAAAGATTTTATTTATTTACTTTCAGAGTGGGAAGGGAGGGAAATAGAGAGAGAGAAACATCAATGTGCAGTTGCTGGGGGTTATAGCGTGCAACCCAGGCGTGTACCCTGGCTAGGAATCGAACCTGTGACACTTTGGTTCACAGCCTGCGCGCAATCCACTGAGCTATGCCAGCCAGGGCGAGGTTTTTCTTTAAAAATTGTTTTGATTATGCTAAATATGTGTAGATTCTTTTAAAAATATCTCATTTTTGAAGCAATGAAAAGTTAGAATAAACCCCATTAAAATTTTGGAATAAAACTTGTCATTTCATGGAATAGTCTGCGTGCCAAATACCAACAGACTTGGCAATTCTATCTTGATGACTCTGAGCCTTGGCTAAAATAGAGTAACAAAGATTTAGTGGCTGACATAAGTTAAAGCTGCAGTTCTAAAAAATCACAGGGAAGTTTAATTGTATATATGAGAAATAGAATGAGAATCTTTTTGAAAACATCTTGAGAAATTCAAGTTGATTCAGTGGTTGTGGAAAAAAGAAAAAGTTCCTGGGTCTTAGAATGGAGAATAATAGAATACACAGGGCCCAGCAGAAGTAACACCTGCTTGAGTGTTGTTGGTAGGGTAATAATATGGGTGACCACCAACATCACTCATACTCAATGGACAAAAAACTAAAAATTTTCTCACTAAGATCAGGGAAAAGACAAGGTTGTCCACTTTCACCACTCCTATTCAACATAGTATTGGAAGTCCTAGCCACAGCAAGCAGACAAGAAAAAGAAAAAAGATATCCAAATTGGAAAAGAGAAAATAAAACTGTCATTGTTTGAAGATGACAGGATAGTGTACATAGCAAACCCTATAGACACCACCAAAAAACTGCTCAACCTAATAAGTGAATTTGGTAAAACAGCAGGAAACAAAGTCAATGTCCAGAAATCAAAGGCATTTATGTACAAAAACAATGAAATATCAGAAACAGAAATCAGGAAAAAAATTCCATTTGATATAGCAACAAGAAAAATAATTTATCCTTTTAACTTGAACATTTCACCTAAAATGTCACATGGTGTGTGTGAGTATGATATTGTTAGGTCACAGAATTACATACTTATGATTTTATAATAAAAGTTTTTGTAATAAAAAGGGGGCATTATTTGTGCCAACCCTGTATATAACAAAGAGATAACCTAAGCATTTATCCCATGGTATGTATCTATTTTATTCAGGAATGAGCATCATGTAGTCAAGGTATTCCAAGCAGGGTGAAATATAAGAGAGATTGATAACTTCTCTGGAATTAGGCTTGGGGTAGCCAGAATGGACATACTAGTGCCCTTTAATACTCCTACATAATGCCTGGAAAAATTACTTACAACACTGTCCTGAACAGGCAGAATTTAACTATGTATTGGATTTTATGGAATGTGCATATAAAAAGTCTCTTTTATTTTTTTATACTTCTCTAACAGCACCCATCCTTTTAAAAATAAGGCTAAGGAAGGCCCTTAGATATTCTCTGTGGATTCTTAATTTCATAGTGTTATGACTTCTGTTAAGATAACTTAAGTCATTTAAATTTTAGAAAAAGAATCTGTAGTGATGTCAGAGGAATGGCTACATGAGAGATCACCTTGGTCTCTCCCTTTGAAATTCCAACATTGTGAATTGCTATATCTCATCAAAGGATTCCCTGCTTCACATACAGGTACACCTGACAGATCTGTGCATTGAAACATCTAAAGGTGGACAGGTGAGAACAAACAGGGAAGGTGAGAAGGGAGGAGGACTCAAATGAATCACAGACACAGCCCTGCAGCTGGGAACTCACAACAGGGCTCAGCCTGGAGAGGAGCAGAATCAGGTTGTAGCTGGTGCTCCCTTCAGCCAGGAGGAGCAGACAAATTTGGTGGGCATTACCACAGGAGTGAGCAGTGTGAAATTTGGCTGAGCCCAGAGACTTTGGCAGGGACACAGCATGGGGGTGCTGTTGTTGTTGTCCATCAGTTTTCACTCCACACACAGAAAAAAAAGATAGAGCCCTGCCACCCTGAAGACTCCCAGAACTCACCTTCCTTTGCCATTAGTGTTGGGTTGCAGAGCACATTATTTGCAAACCTGAGAACTGGTAGGTACTACAGAATCATATTTTTCCCTGAGCAAAGGGTGTACTCTGTGACCAATTCTGGGTTGGGTCACTGGGGGTGCCTCATGGAGGTCAGAGGTTGCCATTACTGGGAAGGCAAAATAAAGAAGCTGGCGAGACCCCCCAGCCCACCCCAACCCCCATGCATTCCAGCTACACTGATGTCATTCAGAGATGCTGCAGGAGGTCAGCATTGGGATTTCACAGAGCTAAACAATTTGTGATTCAGTGCCACCTACTGGAAAATAAGAGAAATACTTCTTTGTATTAATCTGCTAAAGAAGTGCCACTCATACATAGACAACTAGACAAAGAAGGAACTCATTAAATACCATAAATAACCTATGTAGCGAGACAGCTCAGAAGGAAAATGAAAAATCTTCAGAAAGTGAACTTAAACACATGGAAATACATGATGCAAATGACAGAGAATTCATGACTTTATTCTAAAAACACTCAGTAAGGTGTGAGAAAATACACAGGAAATTCAATGCACTCAGGACACCAATTATTGAACAAAATAAGTGCTTTACCAAAAACACTGATACTTTAAAAATAAACCAAACAGAAATTCTGGAGATGAAGAACTCAATAAAAGAGATCAGGAATGAATTAGCAAGCATAAGAAACAGGGCAGACCAGATGGAGGAAAAAATTAATGATATTGAAGATTAAAATCTAGAAATTACCCAGAGGGAAGGAGAGAGAGACTTGGGAATAATAAAAAATGAACCCTGCCCAGGTGGTTCAGTTGGTTGGAGCCTTGTCCCTTATACCAAAAATGTTTCAGATTTGATTCTGTCAGGACACATACTTAGGTTGTAAGTTCAGTCTCTGGTTGGGGTGTGTACCACCAGACAGAAACAACAGACAGAAACACAAAAGAAAAAAAGCCAATGGAGTCATAGAACTACCAGAAAAAAAAAGATAAAATGGCTATAGGAAACCCTCATATATCAGTAACCAATCCAAATGCAAAGGGACTGAATTTACTTATAGAGAAGCACAGAGTAGCAGATTGGATCAAAAACCAAAATCCAACCATATGCTGCCTTCAGGAGATATGTCTAAGCTGCAAACACAAAGTTAGACTCAAAGGGAAAGGGTGGAAAATGATTCTCCAAGCAAATAATATCCATAGAAAAGCGGGTACAGTCATTCCCTTGTCCGACAAAATAGATTTTAAGATAACACAGGTAACAAGTGACAAAGAGGGACATTGCATAGTGATAAAGGGGATATTACATGAAAAAGACACAATGCTTCTTAATATATATGCACCCAATCATGCAACAACTACTAACAGAACTAAGGGAGAAACTGACAAAAACATGATCATAGCTGAGGACTTTAATACTTCATTTATAGCACTATATAGATCATGTAAACAGAAGCTCAATAAAGAAATATTGGCCTTAAATTACACATTAGATCAAATGGACGTAATTTGCATTTATATTCTAGAACATCAGATTATACATTGTTCTCCAGTATACATGGAACATTCTCAAGAGTAGGCCATGTGTTGTGTCTCAAAAGTAGCCTCAACAAATCGGAGAAGATTAAATTATACCAAGCATATCCTCTGACAACAATGCTTTAAATTTATAAATCAGTTGCAAAAAAGGAAGTGAAGAAATCCACAAAAGTGGAGGTTAAACAACATACTACTAAGCGATGACTGGGTCAAAGAAGAAATAAAAGGTGAGATAAAAGGATACATAAAGGCAAATGAGAATGACAATACAACATATTAGTCAGTACCTCTGGATGCAGTGAAAGCAGAAATAAGAGGGAAATTGGAGTAGCATATGTCAAGAAACAAGAGAAATCCCAAACAAAACATCCTAATATTTCATCTTTAAAAAGAAGACCAAAAGCAACCCAAAGCCAGCAGAAGAAAGGAAATAAAAATTAGAGCAGAATTGAATGAAATAGAGAACACAGAGATTATGAGAAAATTAATCCAACAAAGAGCTGGTTCTTTGAAAAAGGTAATAGAATCAACAAACCCCTGGCTAGACTCACTAAGAGAAAAAGGGAAAAGACTCATAAAAACAAAATCAGAAATGAAAGAGAAATTACCACTGACATCACAGATATACAAAGGGTCATACTACAGTAATATGCCACCAAATTCAATAATCTAGAAGAAATGGATAAGTTCACAGAAATATATAACCTTCCTAGACTGAATCATACTGAATCATGAAGAATTAGAAAATCTAAATTGACCAACTGGCAATAAGAAAATTGAAAAATCAGCCCTGGCTGACATAGCTCAGTGGATTGAGCATGGGCTGTGAACTAAAGTGTCTCAGGTTCGATTCCCAGTCGGTACATGCCTGGGTTGCAGGCCATGACCCCCAGCAACTGCACATTGATGTTTCTCTCTTCTCTCTTTCTCCCTCCCTTCCCTCTCTAAAAATAAATAAATAAAATCTTTTTTAAAAATTGAAAAATCATCAAAAACCTCCCCCAAAATAAAAGTCCAGGACCAGCTGGCTTCACTAGTGAATTCTACTAAATTTTTCAAAGAAGATTTGATACTTATCCTCAAACTCTTCTAAGAAATTGAAGAAGAGGCAATACTTCCTAACATATTTTATGAGGCCAACATAACCCTTATACCAAAACCTGGCAAGAATAACACAAAAATGAAAACTACACACCAATATCTCTGATGAATATAGATGCAAAATACTAACAAATTAAATACAACAACAAATGACACATTAAAAAAAGAACACATCACGATCAAGTAGGGTTCATTCCAGGCATAGAAGGATGTTTCAACATATGCACATTGATCAATGTGCATGTAGTGCACCACATTAACAAAACAAAGGATAAAAATCATATGATATTATCAATAGATGCAGAAAAGGCATTTGATAAGATATGGAATTTTTCTCAGAACACTAAAAATGGATCTGCCTTTTGACCCAGCAATTCCACTGCTAGGATTATATCCTAAGAAACCTGAAACACCAATCCAAAAGAACCTATGCACCCCAATGTTCATAGCAGCACAATTTACAATAGCCAAGTGCTGGAAGCAACCTAGGTGCCCATCAGTCAATGAATGGATCAAAAAACTATGGTCTGTTTACACAATGGAAATTTCTACCCAGCAGAAAGAAAGAAGGAGCTCATACCCTTTGCAACAGCTTGGATGGAACTGGAGAGCATCACAATAAGTGAAATAAGGCAGGTGGTGAAAGACAAATACCATATGATCTCACCTTTAATAGGAACCTAGTCAACAAAACAAACAAATAAGCAAAATTTAACCAAAGACACTGAAATAGAGAACAGGCTGACAGTGACCAGAGGGGAGAGGGGAGGGAATTTCAGGGGAAAAGGGGAAGGGTTTGCAGGAACAAGTTAAAGGATAAATGGACAATAATGGGGGGGGGTAGAAACTGGAGGGAGGTGGGGAGGGCTGGGGGATTGTGCTGGGATGGGGTAAAAGGCAGAAAACTGTACTTGAACAATAATTAGAATTTAAAAAATTAAAAAGCTTAAAAATAAGAATAAAAATATACACACACAAAAAAGATACAACATCCATTTATTATTAAAATACTTAATAAAATAGGTATAGAAAAAATAGCTCAATATAATAAAGGCCATATATTACAAACCTTTAGCTAATATCATGCTCAATGGTGAAAAATTTCCTCTAAAATCAGGAAGAAGACAAGGATGCCCATTCAACATAGTTTTGTAAGTTCTAGCCAGAGCAATCAGGCAAGAGAAAGAAGTAAAAGGCATCCATATTTAGAAGAAAGGAGTAAATGTGTCACTTTTTGCAGATGACATGATTCTGTATATAGAAAACCCTAAAGACTCCTCCAAAAAACTATCAGAAACAGTAAACAAGTATGGTAAATTTGCAAGATACAAAATCAATGTATAAAGGTTTACTGCTTTCCTATATACTAGCAATGAAACTTCAGAAAAAGAAATTTGAAAAAAATCACTTTGCATTTGCAACCAAAAGGATAAAATAACTAGAAACAAACTTAATAAAGAATACAAAGGACCTATATACTGAAAACTACAAAGTAATATTAAAAGAGATTGAAAAGATCACAATGAAATGGAAAAAAATTCTGTGTTCATGGATTCAAAGGATCAACTTAGTTAAAATTGCCATATTAACCAAAGCAATATACAAGTTTAATGAAATCCCCATTGAAATTTCAATGTCATCTTTTAAAGAAATGGAAGAAAAGTCATTAGATTTCTATGGAGTCACAAAAGACCGTAAAGATCCAAAACTTTTAATCCTCAGAATAAAAGAATGAAGCCAGTGGTATCACAATGCCTGACTTTAAATTATACTACAGAGCTAAGATAATCAAAATAGCATGGTATTGGCAGAAAAACAGACACATAGACCAATGCAACAGAATTGAGAGCCCAGAAATAAAACAACATATATATTGGCTAATAATTTTTGATAAAGGAGCCAAAACCATACAATGGAGAAAAGAAATTCTCTTTAATAAATGGTAGTGGGGAAATTGGAAAGCTACATGCAAAAGAATGAAACCAGATTAGTTTATCCCCACGTACAAAAATTAATTCAAAGTGGATCTAGGACTTAAATAGAAAATCTGAACAGTAAATTACATAGAAGAAAACATAAGCACTATACTTACGGACCTTGGCCATAGAGAACAGTTTATGAATTTAACCCCAAAGGCAAGGTAAGTAAAGGCAAAAATAAATGAATGGGACTATATCAGTCTAAAAAGCTTTTACAAAGCAAAAGAAACTAACAAAACAAAAAGTCAACTGACTGAATGGGAGATGATATTTGCAAATAAAAGCTCTGACAAGGCAATAATATTCAAAATATATAAAGAACTCATTAAACTCAACACCAGCAAACTAAAAACCTAATGAAAAAATAAGCAGAGAACATGAACAGATAGATACTTCTCCCAAGAGGTTATTTACACAGATGGCCAACAGATATAGGAAAAGATGCTCAACTTCATTAGTTATTAGAAAAATGCAAATCAAAACTACAAGATACCACCTCACACCTGTTAGATTGGCTATAATCAACAAGACAATAATAACAAATGTTAGGGAAGTTGTGGAGAAAAGGGAACCCTCGTTCACTGCTGGTGGAAGGTAAACTGGTACAACCACTATGGAAAACAGTCTAGCTGTTCCATCAAAAAACTGAAGGGACAAACAAAGGAACACAAATAGAGGACTCATGGGCATGAACAGTGGTGGAGGATTGACTGTGAGGGGGGTGGGGTAGGGGAGAGCAATGGGGAAAAGATGGGACAACTGTAATTGAACAATAAAAAAAGAAAAAACAAAACAAAAACAAAAACAAATTAAGAATCAAGTTATCACATGACCCAGCAATTGCTCTCTTGGGTATCTACTCAAAAAACTGGAAAATATTTATTCACAAAGATATATGCATCTCTATGTTTATTGAAGCATTATTCACAGTGGCCATGGCATAAAGACAGTGAAAGTGTCCTTCAATAGCAGATCAGATAGAGAAGATGTGGTACATATATACAATGGAATACTACTCAGCCACAAGTAAAGATGAAATATTGCCATTTGCAACAACATGGATGGACATCAAGAATATTATGCTAATCAAAATAAGTCAGTCAAAAGAAGCTAAGAACCACATGATTTCATTCACATGTGGGGTGTAAAATTCACAGACACAGATAATAGTATGGTCAGAGACACAGATAATAATATGGACATAGATGGAAGGAAGTATGGGGGAGTAATGAGTAAAGGAGGCCAAATACATAATGACAGAAGATGATTTGACTTTGGGTGGAAGCACACAGTGCAATAGACAAATCATGTGTCATAAAAATATACACTTAAAACTTATATGACCCTATTAACCAAATTCACCCTCATAAATTTAATTTAAAAAAAAGAAAGAGAATCTGTGACCTTAATATTGTGGGAGCTGGGTGGAGGGAGTAGGGTTTGGTTATAAAAATGCTAACATACAAACCAGCTCTAAAGAGAAGATATGAGTGGTATCTCATTTTGGGATATCAAAAATATTAAATTTTTTATCTAAGAAATTATCCAGAGGATGCATTTTAGATGTAAACTTCTTATATTTAACTATAAATTCTAACTCAGGTTCTGCCCCATATTCTCCTGGTTTCATTGCTGTTGAACTTGGCTAGATGTTAAGCTGAGCTGTGTTACCAAAGAGAAAGAGTTCTACCTGGTGCTGCTAGAGTCAAACACTAAACACTGAGAACTGCCGTGAGGAAAGACTGGCTATTTTATTATTAATGGCACCACCCAGGAGCATGGAAAGCCAATGCTCAAAAGTCAGAACTCCCTGATAGCTGTAGGTTACAGATGGTAGAGGCCAAAATCAGAAGATACCATGGGTTAGAGGATTTAAAATCATATTGGAAGTTGATTGGTTGGAGGTGAGGTAAGGGTAATTAATTATATCTTCAGGTCATTTTTTTAGGGGAGCATAAAATTTTATTGACAGGTCAGAGGAGGAGACAGAAGTAAAGGTCCCACCCTTCCCATGGCCCTACCCAAAAGCATGCATCCCTCTGCTGGAAGCAGGAGGCCAGAGAGGCTGCTGGACTCAGGCAGTCTTGGTAGTGGGTACATTGTTGTAATAGGCATCCTGGACCTCAAGCAGGCTGTGGTAGGTGGCGATCTCCTGCTTCAGCTGTGTCTTGGTATCCAGGAGCTGCTGGGACTCCAGGTTCTCCTGTTCGATGTCAGCACGAATGTCACTCAACTGGGCTTGATACTGCTGGTCAGCATCTGGATCTGTGCCAGCTAGGGCACAGCTAGGGTCCAAAACAAGATTCCATTTCTGCCACCATGTCTTCGAGGGCAGCTTTCATGCTGAGCTGAGACTGCAGATCAATCTCCAGATCCTTGATGCTGAGGCACAGGTCAGTGACCTCTGTCTTGCTAGTCTTCAGTTACTCCATGTGGCCAGTGACCTCCGGGTTCAGCTCTTCAGCCTGCCTGATGAACCGGGCTTCAGCACCCTTCTAGTTCTTCTCAGCCATGACCTCATATTGGCTTCTCATGTCAATCAGGATCTTGGCTAGATCAGTGCCAGGATTGGAATCCACCTCCATACTGACCTGGCAACCCACCTGGACACTCAGGACACTGATTTCCTTCTCATGGTTCTTCTTCAGGTAGGCCAGCTCTTCCTTGAAGCCTTCAATCTGCATCTCTAGGTTGGCTCTGGCCAGATTCAGCTCATCCAGCACCTTGCACAGGCCATTGATATAAGCCTCCATGCTCATGCACAGGGCCCGATCCCTCTCATACTTGGTTCCAAAGTCATCTGCAGCCAGGTGGGCATTGTCGACCTGCAGGACAGCGTTGGAGTTCTCAGTGGTGGCACCAAGAATCTTATCCCGCAGCTCCTTTGTGGTCTGGTAGTAGTGGCTGTATGGCAGGTGGGCCCAGGCCTTTGCTTCTGATATCACCTCTTCTAGGCATGGGTCTTTACCTCTAGGTCACTGTTGGCTGCCTCCAGGGCATGCACTTTCACCAGGTAGGAGGCCAGGCGGTCATTAAGGTTCTGCATGGTGATTTTCTCATTGCCCACCAGAAGCCCCTGGGAGCTGATCATGGTGCCCATGTAGCTGCTGCCATAGCCCTCAGAGGAGGATGAGGACACAAAACAGGCAGAGGACACAGACATGCCATGGCTGCCTGAGCTTCCGTGGTTGCTGGGCGTGAGGTAGGTGACCCCAGATCTAAAGTGCACAATGTGGCTGCCCATACTCTGGAAGGACGAGAAGGCCAACAACTGACAATAGCTGTAGGAAGTCATGCTGAAAGAGGAAGTGGAGACACTAGTCAAAGATGCTATGGTTGGCCTGAGGAGTCATATTTCTTCAGGTCTTAACTTCAGCTCTGAGGTCTTTTCTGGAGTTCCTGTCTGGTTTTATGGAATAGTATGGAGGGTGGGGGTGTTGTCATTCTACCTTAGGGCTCAGCATCTAAAACATAATTTAGGTCAAGATAATATCTTGAACTTAACCAAAACCTGTACCTTGTGGCCCTTAGGGCATGGCAGATGTTTCTGGCTGCTTCAGGGGGTTGATGACTAGTAAGGGAAAGAGCTAAGGCTTATAAAGTATGCTGTGAAAAAAACTGAATAAAGTGCTGGGGCTACATGTTAAATTAAAATTCTATGTTAAATCAGGACCCTTGGTTTCAGCTGAAAGGCCTCATAGCTACTAGTTGCTCCTTTCTCTGGACCTTGGCCTATGAAGAGAGAGGGTGCCCTCTGAACAGAAGCTACTGCCACCTGCTGTCAGAGCTTAAGAATAAATCAGCTCTAGTTAGCTGGAAAATGCTGAGCTCCTTCTCTCTTCCCTCAAAAATCTTCACCTTAATAAAATGTGGAAGTGAGTGTCAGTTACTGATGTACACAGACTCTCTTCTTAAGTCAAGGGGAAAGGTAGGGAAAGACTGATATGATGCCTCATTTTACAGATATATGTAGAGGCACTGTAATGTGTAAGACACTGTGTGAGACACTGTTCAGTACATATATGAGAGTCTCTGCCATGGAGGAATTACAATCTAGTAAAGACTAGAGAATATCAGGATTTTCACAGGGGCAATATTTAATAAAGCTTTTTCCAAATCAAGTTCAAATTAAGTGAGATACAAAAACTGACACAAAGGTAAGATAAAGAAACTATCTTTATTGCGACAGAACTGTTGAAAAACATGGCTTAAATTTGAGGCAACAATAGGATCCCTAATAATACAATCAGAATTAAATTTGTCCTCCAAGTCACAATCTCCCCCATTGCCTGCAAAGAGGTGGCCCCAGGAAACCATAAGTGTAGAAGAGCAGACTTTAAACTATGCTTCTATAGAATGGATTCTCAAGAAGCAAGCTTTGCATATCCTGTTGATTATTGCAGTTTCACCCACTAGAGAAATTCTTCCTCTTCCGTTTGGAGAAATATGTTATCAGTAAGTAACTTCAACACATGATGCAGATTCCATCTTGTAGGTCTCCCAAGCAAGAGACATGAGATCAAGGAGTTTTGGATTGTGGCATTTTTTTAAAACCCTCACCCCAGGTTATGTTTCCATGGATTTTAGAGACAGAAGAAGAAAGAGAGAGGGGAAGAGAGAGAAACATCAGTGCATCAATGTAAGAGAGAAACATCAATCTGTTGCCTCCTGTACAGGCTTGTGTGGGAGGCCACTCTGCGAGGCGTGGGTCTAGCATCCACTGGGAGATGCACAGCACCCACGTCCACGGATAGGTTTTCCCTTGGGGAATCAGGCCTGCAATGTACCTAGGCTACTATGAGTCTTGCTTTTTGCTAAAATGCCTTCACCCTGAATTGAGGACATTTACTGCAAAGCAATTTCGTAAAAACCATGCTAAACCTTCCAAGGATGAGTGTAACCTGTCCAACTACTTTTGCCTTTTCATTTGCAAATATCTCTCTCCTGTGATGTGATTACCAGCATTCTCTCCTTTGTTTTCTGTATAAGGTAACCACCTAAAGTGAGCCTGTGCATAGTTAATGAAGACCTTCTTGTAATGTGCCCAGTAATGTGCCCAATAAAAGCTCATTGGAGCAAGGGCAGAGGCTTTTGCTCCCCTTGAGGGAAAAGCCATGTTGTCCCTTTTCCTCCACAGGACTTGGTAGTCCATGTGAATTTGTCTCATATTTTATCCATAATGACGCAGACCCCACGAACCAGCATCTGCATCAGGCCTAGACAGGGGATCAAACCTGCAATCTAGGTATGTGCCTTGACTGGGAATTGAATCCCAAACTTTTTGGTGTACAGTATGATGTTCCAACAGACTGAATCACTCAGCCAGAGCTTGTTCTGCCAAAATATTTTATTGTTTAGCTACCTTTTGCCTTTATTTTTCTGGTTTATGCAATACCAGCAGGCAGTGCACTCCCATCATCTAACAAGTAGCCTGGAACTTCATTGTCCTTCATGGGTTCCATTTAAATATACTGCATTTTAGTCTTCTAATTTTATAAACTTTGGGGGCATGGTCTTAATTCTGTTACTCTATCTTCAATAGCAATTACTCACTGCTATTTACTCAAGAGTATTTTGTATTGCTGATCTCACAGATCTCCACTACCCTGTGGCTTTCAAGGGATGCTTCTTGTTTCCTGGATTCTGGTTTCCTCTGGAGGAGTCATTCCAGTTTGCTCTCTGGAATCTTTTCTCTCTTCTGCTAGATTTTGTTCAGTGTTAGGCACTCTTTCTGATTTAGTAACAATTAAAACAATCAAACAGTCTCCTGTTGAAATATTGCTACTGAAACTTGTCTCCATGTTGGTACCACCTAGTGAAAGGTTTTTTTAGGCTCCTCTGAGGAAATAAATGCTAATCAGCCATAAAATTAGGCGGTATAGAGCTTTATTTGGAGTTTGTGTGCTGGGCTATGGGTGTCCATGTGTCCATTCCCCCCCCCCCCTCCCCTGCTCCGCCACACTGCGGGTATGGGGGCGGGGCACGAAGAAAGCCTGGGGCTGGGGATTGGTCCCTTGTGAACAAAGTGGCGGCGACATATCATTGGTGGTTCCCCTCGCACCATGGTTTGACGTCAGCCATCTCTTCCGGGTTACAGTTCAGCCACCATGATTAATTGTAGTCCAGCTGCCATTTTGACTGTAGTTCAGCCACCCCTTTGTCCTACCCCACCCATCCTGACACCTAGGACCTTTAAAAAATACTGATGGTGTCTCACACACCCAGAGATTCTGATTTATTCAGTCTGAAGTGTAGTCTTCCAACAATTCTACTGTCAGCGGTTCAAGAACCATTGAATTAAAACAAATTTTCCTTATTCCAGTACTTTCTTTAGAGCAGTTTAGAACTTTTTGCATTTTACATCCATCTATTCTGACCTTTAAGTTCTGATTTCTTCTGTATGTGTTTAGTCTGCTAACATTTCAACCATCCTCCTAATTCTCTTTTGCTTTTGCTTAACCAGCATGCTTTCCTTTATTTTATAGTCATTCTTTCATTGTTCCTATTCTATTAGGAAGACTGAAATGATCTGAGAAGTTGCCATATTTTTTTTACAACAAAGATTCTACATCTTTTTATTTGGTAGTTAATGCAGTCTATTACTCTTCTTTGAGTGAAGCCTGATTTGGATCTAATATCTAAAGCCAGTTTCAAACCAAATGGTGGGGCGGTCCTTGGGCCTATGTACAATTTTCATAAATTTAAGCTTAGTTGCTCCATTGTCTTCTTCTGATTCCTGAATGAAGAATGGACTTTGGGCAATCCCTTACTGTCTACCCAGACACGGTATTATAGCTAGGCCCTAACTCATGCCCTGTAGAACACCACTGCACAATAAGATCTGTCTGTGAAACAACAACATAAAATAACTTTTCCCACTTATTGATGCTTTAGGAAGGTTCACTTCACCACAACATTACATTCAACATTAGTCCAAGCCACACTTGTAGAATTCAAGGTCTAATTGCAGCGGCTTCCATTTGAGGCCCACAGGGCAGATCTCTGGACATGTTGCTTTGGCCTGATGCTTGTAGCTCAGCCTTTATAAAACAGTCACTGGGCTGTGGTTGAAATTGTCATCAACTTTGATGACTTGACAAGGTTCAAGCACCATATGGTATTCACTTACTAAGGCCCCAAACTTAAAACTGTCCATTCAGAGTATATCAGCTAAAAACAAACAAACAAACAAACAAACAAAAACAAATAAAACAATACCAAAGAAAAAAACCCCTCCACATTACATGGCACATTACAGGCTGCTAAAACCAAATGTCTAGACATAGTCATCTCTTGGGCCACAGAGGAAGTCTCAATCTCGAGGTGTTATTTTACTGCTCAAGATTCATTCTTTGTTCATTTCTCATGGCCCTTGAACTAGAACAATTTAAGAATATCTATTATTCTCCATTCAATTAGAGACAAAGGAATTAGGGTCAATGACAAGAATGAGATAAATATTCTAACTTCTTATTGAAAGTTTTTGGAGAATATGACTTAGTTTTATGAAAACACTGGTCTTTTTTTGTGCATTGTATCCCAGAATTAGTTTTACCCAATCATACACAACCTAGAAAAACACAGGCAACTCTTGCTGAGTACTGGCCAGTTTCTGTAAAATGGAGTCTTGTAAGAGCAGACTGTAATGCATGCTTCCTAGAGATAGACAGGCCTAGCCAGATTTTATCCCAAATTCTCAGCGATCTAGTCACTCTTCCAAGAGTCCTCTGGTAACAAGGTTCCTTATTATGAGAAGCTAATGGAGAGGAGGTTTCCTCCAACAAAGGAGATAAGACATGCACACAAATACCCATTACAGCAGCAACATGTAAATGACACTATGAAACAAACTCAGCAGCCTTAGTTCTGAGGAAGGAAGGACTCACTTATGATTATTGTAATGAAAGAGACAGCTCTGGCATAAGATCTTAGAGGGCAGGAGACATAGCATAGAACAAGGGAATTATAGAGGCATACTCAGCAAAAGCATTGTGAGAGAATAACAGATAAGTCTAAGATGAAGTGGGTCATCCCAATTCTGTCATGACAACTTAAGCTCTATCATTTCCACCTTAATTAGCCAATTCCATCCCATTTATCAGGTTAATCCTATTTAATAATTTACTTAAAATTCCTTATAAAACATTCTTTATGGCTCTAACAGTGTACCAGTGATGCAGAACTGAATCTCAACACCTCTATTCAACATATTTTCTGGTTCATCCTCTAATAAGAATCATATCATGGGGAGGTGTGGTCTCAAGGAGAATGAAGACTGGCCATTGTTCAAGGTCACAAGGCTGTCAATGACCTGCTGGATTGCCTAGCTTTTATGTGGGATCATGTGGTAGGTAATGATGGCATAAGGAACAACTTGAAAAAGGTATTTTCTTTGAGTGAGACAGCAAGTTTATCCTGAAATCACATAAATATCTATCCTTCTGTCTACAAATAGAGAAGAATTTGTCTGATAGTTTTTCATTCAAGGAAAAACATCCATCCCCGTCTTTATCACACTTCCATGGAAAGAAGCACACATTATCTTTAAGGTACCAATGTTATATAATTGCACAAATGTTGTCAATTGTAAACAAATAATTAGAAAAAAATATCATGTGACTCTTCAACGATGTGGAAATTTTCTGGACAACACATTCAAATACAGTGGAATTTTATCCCCTCACAATCTTTAGTTAGCTACTGTTAGGAAATACAGAAAATAGAATTATGAATAATATAAATTAAAAATTCATCTCAAGTGAAAGTGGGAAGATGAGCATAGTAAAATGCTAATAATATTTAAAGATAGTAACTTTGAATAATGATTCTCATTGTCAGGTCTTGCCTGCATCTTCGTCTCTATAGCTCTACACTTCCCATGATTGGAAAGTCTGGCTATGGACTGTAGGCTATCACATAAACCAGATCTTTGTGAGTTAAAATGGAAGTGCTCATGTAGGTAGATAATTAGGTCTTGACTGTTCAATTCTGATAACTGAGCTGCTCATTTGTCCCCTTAACCTCTCATTCTCAGAATTAAGCCTCCCTATAGAACCTAGACTTTGGAGGGGAGGGCCTTCTTTACACTTGTTCATCTTCCTCCCCAAAACAATTTACCTCTTTATGCCTTATTATTGTTCGATCCTATTTTCAATGTGAGGAAACCTCTAACTTTCAGGGACTGTTGTGAGGATTAAATGAGATGTAATTCATGACAGCATTTAGACCACAGGTACTCAATGAAGGTAAGCATCTACCATCCTTCCTTTTCTTTCTAGGCCTTTCCTGGGGATGGCTAAATGTTGTGATTATCATTCCAAGAATCTAAGTCATTTGGCAACAGATCTGTTCAGCCATCTGCCGTAGTGTTTAGAAGCTCCAAATACAAAACCACTGCCAGGAATGTCCCAGCCAAGTGCACTATATCCCTCACAAAAGCTAGCATGATGTTAGATGTTTCTTTGAATGATAACAAGATTCTCCAGTAGAATTTAAGGGCATACAAAACTTCTGTGGCAATGGTAACAAAAACACTTTTTCTACAAACCTCAGTTTTGTACTTGATCAACAATCTCTTGATCAACTATCAGACGCTTGGTATCCTGTTCTTTTTTCCTGCTTTCTCATACATGGCTGTTTTGTACTTTTTAGTCTGCTGTGCACACACCCAGTGACTGATTATATAAACTCTGGACCTAATAACTGGCTGAGTGACCTTCAGCAAGATATTTATCTTCTCTGAATCTCCATTAGCGTATTTGAAAATACAATAATAATCTATATTTCAAAGAATGATTGAAGATTAAATGAAATGATGTATCTAAGATAGCAGTTCTCCAACATTTTTTACTTAAAGCTCTTTTAACTGTTAAAAATTATTGAGTTCAAAAATATTTTTATTTATATGAGTTATATCTATTGATATTTACTATATTTAAAATTAAAACTAAGAAATATTGCCCTGGCTGGTGTAGCTCAGTGGATTGAGCGCAGGCTGCGAACCAAAGTGTCGCAGGTTCAATTCCCAGTCAGGTCACATGCCTGGGTTTCAGGCCATGGTCCCCAGCAACTGCACATTGATGTTTTTCTCTCTCTCTCTTTCTCCCTCCCTTCCCTCTCTAAAAATAAATAAAAAATCTTTTTTAAAAAACTAAGAAATATTTTATAATACTCATGTATTAACTTATTCAAAATAGTAATAAATCCATTTTATGTTAACACAAATAACATATTTTTAGTAAAATAACTATATTTTTCAAAATAATTTTATAGAGAGTAGCATTGCTTTATATTATACCAGTCCCTTTAATATCTTCACAACAGGTGAATTCTCACATATATCTCCACATTTGATCTGTTGCAATATCTTGTGTTGGTTGAAATACATGAAGAAAATGTGGTCTGATGTACATATGCAGTTGGAAAAGAGAATACTTTTGAGATAACTATGGATATTCTTCTTTGATATTTTATCCTAACTCAGTAAGTAGAAGGTTATAAAACGTTATTTGCAATCTAGACTCTTAAACCATACCAAAGAACATTTTGTACTCTGTAATAATGAAATCCATTGTTTGTCTTAAACTCTGAATGGATCTTTCATCCATGTAAGATTTTATGCATTGTGCATGGGTTAATTGGAATACATTGGTTTACTGAGTTATGTGGGTCTTCCAAATATTGATACCTTTTATCATAGGATATCAAAACAAATCCCGTTTGTTAACTCATCTATTGGATCAGGAAAACCTTTAAGTATTAGAAAGCTGTCAAGTTCATGTGGTAAATACAAGTCTTTGAAATTCTAATTTTCACTTGAAAGTTCAAATTTTATCAGTGGCTACAAATATTGTTAGTTGTTTTTCTTGAAGTGACAGGTTGACTTTGCTCATTTGCAAGAAAATACCCACCAGATACACTGTCTGAAAAGCCATCATTTGTTTTTCAGCTATTCTTTTAAGTAAAAATGGTGTTTCATGAAAAAAGTGGTAAGTGAAACTTGCAATTCAAATAATCATACAGTGCTTTTCCTGCAAATAACTTTAATACTTCAATATGCAGCTTTATGTGTACTTGTCATTTTATCATATAGAAAATTAAAAAGATGAGTACTGAAGGGGTGGAATTTAGTAAAATTAATATTTTTTACTGCTTCATTAAAAACAATCTTAGTGAGACTGGCATTAATTAATTTATTTATTTATCATCGAATTTTTCAGACTATAAGATGCACCAGACCATAAGACGCACCTAGGTTTTAGAGTAGGAAAATAGGAAAAAAACTTTTGAAGCAAAAAGTGTGGTAAAATATTTAATAACATAAATAACATGGGCTGCTGCCTGCCCCCGCCCCCTCCCCACAAGCCAAGTAAGCTACATTAAAACTATAAAATGCACTCTTATTTCTTCCCAAATTTTGGGGGGCAAGTGCATCTTATACTCGGAAAAATACAGTACTTATTTATTTTACAAGTGCATGACTGTGAAGAACACAATTATTACTAGTACATTTTTATCTTTGTGCCATTGCCCTGATTTGTGCTAAGGTGCCATCAATATATTTCATGATTAATTTTATCAATACAAATGCCAACACAATGAAGAATGGCATAATTTCTTAGCATTATGAAGTTAGTTTTGACTTTGCAGAGTTCCTGAAAGGGTTTTAAGGATCCGAGGGTCTTTTGACCATACTTTGAACTGCTATATATGCTTTAGATATTACATGGCCTAATACAGAGTAGGAGCATAGTAAGGACCATTAATTCCATTATTATTATTATTATTATTATTATAGTGTGAGTATTTTATAATGTTAGTATGTGTGTGTGCAATGTTTGGAGCTATGGTGTGGAAGGTTACATTCATGGCAGAGGTCTATGTGAAAGGCCCTCTCCAAGCTTCTATGTTTTAATAATTTTAATCTTTTCCCTTTGTATCTTTTCAGATAAACAATACTTGGTATAGAAATAAACAAAGACCACTCACATGTGAATGAATGAAAGCTAATTACTTAGCCATCCACCATTGCTTGCATATGTCAGCGTCTTCAAGGTAGCCTGCAATGTGAGTATGTGAATGGGGAGACTTAATAGTGAAAAAATAAAATGAGGGATTCAGGTGTGCCCTGATTGGAGGTTGCTGACAGAAAGGATCTGCAAGTGGGTTAACTAGAAGTGGGGGATCTTATGTGAATGGTTTTGAAGGCAAATTGACCTTCTCTGACTGGTCTAGAGTTGGAAGCAGAGGCAAAAAAAAAAATAGGGAAGTTGGTTGTCATTGACCAAATCCTGACCATCCTGACCATACTTGGCTGATTGCTGCAGAGCCTGGGTTCAGACTCTCATTATCATATATGGCCTGGCTATTGCCTGTTTGCATATTCAGTCTTTCACTGGTTAACAATTCTTTATATTAAGTCCTCTCTTAAAAAAAAAACTGGTATGTTTGCTATTGCCTAGGTGGACACTGCTAACATCACTAAGTTGCATGCCCCATATAGAGTTCACCTTAAAATGTTGCTTATAATATAGCAAAATAAATAGGTAAATTATTGGATAAGCATTTACATTATCATAGTTCATCATAAAGATGAAAAAATGAGACAGGACAAAAGGAGAAGGCGCAATGCCAGGTTGATCAACTCGTGTTTGATTGGGACTGAGGAGCTTCAATTTTAAAAGCTAAGACTGGGACAGTTTAGGCAAACTGGAACAGTTGATTGCCCTATGACAAAGTGAAGTTGTACTTCATTAAAATAATTCACTTTTTCTTTTCTGTACCCAAACAACACGGCAAGCTTTAATGAATAAGAGCAGCATTCTGCTTCTGATTCTCTGTGGGTGGGCAAAATTGAACACCATAGTTGGTGGGGTCAGTGACTATGACTAGCTTCATGGCACACTCTCCACTGGGAGTACCCCTCCTTCTCCAGGTAAACAATTATGCAAATTTTGAGAAGACAAATTATTCCTTAATCCAATCAACTGTCACAGGTGTTAAACAGTCTGGGCCTTTCCCATACTTAATGTGATTAAATTGACCAAAGTTAAAAAAAAATGTTTTCAGAAACACTATGTTATTTTTAAAAATAGAAAATGCTCTCCCCACCCCCTTTTATATAATGCAGCCTGAGGATGATTACAAACATTCATAGGTAATATTTAAATTAGGCAAAATATGTATTTGTTCCAAAATAATTGAACAAAAGAAACTGAGATAAACACAAAAGTATTTCATCATCTAAAGACATTTTCTCTGGCTTCCTAACAGAGGGCAATTTAATTCTGAAAGATTGCATGTACTGATTGAAGTACTGGCCCCTAGATACTTAACAGATGAATGAAACTGATGATAAGGGCACTTATTGTTCACATTTCCCAGTATGAGAGAACAAGTATTAATAAATGGAGAGCATTAATTTTGCAATATAATACTTTCCCCCAAAGATTGCCTTTATTGAAAATGTTGTATAAAACAGGGTTGTAGGTTATTAATCTAAAACAATACATGGCTGAAAAGAGAATGAGGTCAAAGAAAGCAGCTTCCAGGAGCATGCCTCCAGATGCTACTCTAGATACAGATGACAGCCTAGGTCAGCTGCCTGAAGTGCAACTGGGCCTTTGAGAGGTTCTAATCTGGGGAAAGGCTCTGGCAGAATGGTGGAACTGTGCAAATCCCTGCTTTGACTTTGGCTTTTCTGCTACTTTTGCACACTCTCCAAATTTCTAGTCTTATCTGCTGCTCTACCTACTGACTGCCAGATGGTGTCTGTAAGTGAGGCTCCTTTGAATAGTGGCAGGGGCTATCTCTTCAGAGACTTTATGTTTGAAATTTACTCATGAAAAGAAAAGAAAAAGAAGACTATCTTCAGATCATGTTAATCTCTTAAAAGAAGTATCTGACATTTTATATAACATATAAAACAAGTAAATCACCTTGCAGTGTGTTAAGTGGTAGGCTAAGAAGACAAGTTAGGAAGAAGAGGCATTAGCAGTTTTTTAGATTGTTAGGCTCTTTGGGCAGTATGTTACATTTTACAAACATTAGTGATTTTAATCTTTACAGAAGTTCCATGATAATATTTATGATTGAAAGAGCGAGGAGTAGGCTGTGGCTCAAAGAGGGTGACTTGTCCAAGCTACGGATTGGCTTAATCCATTTGGCCTGTTTTAACTATTTGGTTCTTCCTACTAGATCATGGTAGCCATTGTCAAAGTAAATATTGGATAAGACGATATTAAACAGTCAAGGGAAACTTTATTCGAGGCTGTTACAATAGTTGTGGGGGACCGCAATTATGTCTAACTTCTACTTCACTATAACAAAGAGCTGGGGTTGGAAGATTGTAGGTCATCTGTGCTTGGTAACTGCTTTTATCCGAAGGAAAACTTTTGTGTATTTTCATGACAGGAAATACTTTTACAACTTGGAGTAAGATATCTGCCAAATTTAGGCTCACACTCTCCCACACAAACTGGGAGATAGGGGTTGTATCTTCCTTAATGATTACCTCTCAAAAGGATGATTCCCAGGTTTTCGAAAAAGACATTCCTCGGTAGTGAACTTGGCAAGAGCCTTTAAAAATTTACATCTCAAAAGAAAAGAAAAAAATGTTTAGTTACAGGTTTGTTGAAGTAAAAGTTCTAAGAAAGGGAGTCAGGTGTCTAGAGCCAGGAAGAAGCCCAGTGCAGATTTAGCTAGGCAGAGGGAAAATTTAAGGCAGTGGTGTTGATCAATCCTCTTTCTGTTACAGGAAACAAGCATTCCATTGAACAACTTAAGAAAGCTGGTCCATGCAGTTTTTAGATTTCTGTGATTGAAGGTCTAGCTGAACTGTTAGGTAGGATAGATAGTAAACTAAGGCAGGGAGGAGGGGGGAGTCATGTCTCACACACTACTTAGTAGTCCTGAGCCCAGTCCAGTAAGATTGCTGGGATTCTGAACATCACAGGCAAAGATAACATTGAGGAGGAAGGGAGTCCTTAAAACTCTGTGTACTGGGAAAGGGAGCTTCTGTAGCAATTTCATTAACTAAGATAAAAAAAGCCTTTAATAGCTGAGAAAGAAAACCTTTGTAGTTGTACATTTTTCACAAGGTTTAGAAGGGGGGAGAAGGAGAAGAAACCTAGAAACTCACTCAAGTAAATAACCCTTGAACCCCAATATTTGGCATACTCAGATTGGCTGAGGGCCCCCTTGTAGCCTTGGCTCAAGTGTGAGAATAAACTTACTAACAAATGTACTACCTTATTTCCTCTATATTTCAAAAATAAACTTACCTCATTTTGCTTATACATATTGTCTCCCAACTGAATTCATCTATTGCAAGGAGGACAAGAAACAAAGAGAAGCAGGGAGTCCCCTGACAAGGGTCTCTTTGGTAATAGAACCATTCCACAAGACTTGGTAGTAGAGGATATTTTCTAGGTGGTGTGAGCAATCAGGCATTTAATAAGGGGGATTTCTATAGAAAGAGAAAAGAGAACAAAGATTAATGGTTGGAACTGACAGTAAACCCTGTTTCTGAGTCCAGATGACAGCCAGTCCAGGAGAGTTATAGACATTGAACTCAAATCATCTTTAGATAGTGCAGTGAGGATGGCAATGTCAATCTGGAAGATTTCCAAATTTTCATTTGGAATGTTTTTGGTGATGGCATAGATATCAGAGAGATTTTGAATTGATTTTCCATAGTCATGGTTACTTTCCACGGCAGAACATGGAAGGTGTGGGAGTTCCAGTGAACCTCCTGAGTGGCCCACACAGCTGTAGCTACAGGCATGAAGGCTGCTCATATGTCATATACAGTAGTGATGAGTCTTTTGAAGTTTACATTAGATCATGTAGCCTCAGCTTACAGGGTTTTTTCAGATCCTGGAGGGAATGCCAACTCTAAGACAGGCGAGGATCCCAGTGATGATCTTAGAAGTCAGGTTTTAGTTGCTATGACTCCAGGTAGCGAGTGGAAACTTGGAAATGTTTATTTGGAGACTTGTGATCAGATGCTGAGAACACTGAAAAAATTTTAAATTTGGTGATGGCTGACAATTTGTGCAAGATGACAGGATTTAGCATAACTTACAGGTAGGCAACAATACCATGAAGCTTACAACGAGAAGACTAGCTTAAAGGTGACAAATAGGACCAGACTCTGAAAAACCACAAGGCTGCACTACAGTATTCTCTTAGAGCATAAAATTTCTCTCTAAATCCACCTCACCTTTGATCAAAATCAAAATAAGATTATTTTCAGTTACAAAATAAATTTGATCTCATTAGATTTGACCTGATTATTTATATAGGTACAACAAGAATAGTTAATAACCACATAAACTCTTTTAAAGTTTGCTTTGTTGCAAGTTTTTATAAGGAATTTTGGAATGTATTTTTAAGCTTTTCTTGAGGCTAGGAAGCTGAGCCAAGAATTTGTCCCTGGATTTTACTTGTAGTACTTATGGAATTGGATAAATTCTCCTTTTTTTTGAGATTTCCAATATGTGTTATTTTCTGTGCCTGCCAGGAGTGACTTTCCTTTTTCACTTATAGAGCTGGGAACCTCTAGGGTAGGTACCAGGCTGATTTTTTTCTAGTGGGCTTTGTAAGCATTAGTTTCCTGAAGTCAATCTTAGTTCCTTAAAGCCATCTTGTCCTATCTGATTCTATAGACATCATTCTCAAATATGATTTCAGTCTAAGCCTTGGATATATAATCAATATTTCTAATTATGTTTTGTTATAAGAAGGACAGATTTTTGTTGAACTTATGCAAACAATTATATTGCCATGAAAACAAAGTGTGGAAAAACATAAATATCTCATTTCTATTTATAAAAGCATAATCTATAGATAGCTTTAAAAAAAGAGAGCTGTGGTGGTGTCGCTCAGTGGACTGAGTGCTGGACTGTGAAGCAAAGAGTCACTGGTTTGATTCCCAGTGATGGCATATGCCTGAGTTGCAGGCCAGGTCTTCAGTAGGGGGGTGAGTGAGAGACAACCACACATTGATGTTTCCCTCCCTCTGTTTCTTCTTCTGTTCCTCTTTCTCTAAAAATAAATAAAATCCTTAAAAGAGAGAGAGAGCAAGGGATTCCTTATATCCAGGAAATATAACAGAAAGCACCAGTAATATTCCAAATAAAACACAATCATTCTTTATCAGTTCTGTGGACAAAAAAGGGGCGACATACTAAACCTTGTAAACTCAGGGGAGGCCATCATAGTGATCTTACAAACTCAGACTAAAATAACCACATAGGGTGGTCTGAATTAAAACTTGCTAACTAAAAGCAAGTCATGGCAGGAAATCATGTCCTAAACTGGTATCTTCCTTGACACTGGTCAATCTCTACCTTAGCTGAACCTGTCTATTGTCTTTTTGCATTTAAAATAACACAGGAATGTCAGGGCAATTTTTTTTCCAGATCTCCCAGGCACAGTCTTCCACTTGAGCAGAGACCAGAGCAGTTAATTCTTGATTGTTAACTGTCCTATAAGCACCAATGTGTATGTTTGTTTTATTTTTTATCCAATTACAGAGATTTACCTGCTTTGCTTTCTCTTGCCTCCCTAATCTATCACTAACAGATTTCATGTAATCCTACTAAACCTTCTCCTTTGAATGTATTGTACAAGTCACAAAATTCCATTCTTTGGAGCATTTTCTCAATCCATTGAGACTTCTCTTCCCAGAAGTTGTCAGTTTGGCTCAAGTAAATTCATAAAAATTCTTACAGGTTTGAACATTTCTTATGTCAATAGTTCATACAGTTCTATGGAGTTAATTCTTGTCCTTCTTGATCTTCAGTTAGCAATCTCATAAACCCATTGACTTCTCTACCAGTTTTGGAAATCCTGATTCAGTTGAGTAGTACAGTTTGTTGGGAGTTATTTGAGCAATACCATCAGAAGTAAGGGAGGGCAGAATTTGTCATCCTATTATATTTCTCTTTGGCATAAGGATTACTTTAGGCTGATTATTTTCTGTTAGTAAAACATAGGAGACATAGGAGAGGCTCTGAAAACATAGCAAAAGTTACCCTTTTGTAGAGAGATTTACATTTTTAAGGGGAATCTCCATTTGTAAGGATATCTTCTGCATCAGGAAGGGAAGGATGACCAAATCACTAGAAACTCATCAGTGGAGAAGGCATATTTCCCCTCACAACATCTGTTTTTGTCTTTAGCTTGAGATGGTATTTAACTTAGTGACTTGGGCCATTTCAGGGAGTTACTCAGTTTTTCTTGGGCATCTCCCATATATACAGGTAGTATACATGTTGTTAAACTTTTGTTTTTCTCCAGTTAATCTGTATTTTATTATAAGGAGTCTCAGCCAAAAACCTAGAGGGATAGAAGTAAAATTATTTTTCCTCTCCACAGAAATCTACAGTCTATTTCTTGCCTTTGAGTCAGCTCTTTTTATTGAAGATGAAGCACTTTGGCCTGTAACTGATTGCTAAGAGCTTCCAGGGAAGTATGAGAGTGAAATAAAAATTTATCTGTGGATTACACAGACTTAAAATGGCTGTGTTTGAAGATATAATGAGAGTTAATTAGAAAAATAATGCAACTGACAAAAATATTTGGCTGTTTCTGTGACACACAACATTAAAAAATAACTTAAAATTATGATTGATAGCACACAGTCATTGCCACATAACAACAGTTCTTTCAACAACTACATATACTACTGTGGTCCCATAAGATTAAAATGGAGCTGAAAATTCCTATCACTTGGGGACGTCATAGGCATTGTAAAGTCTTGGTGTTCTCACATGTACCTCATGTTTGTGGGGATGCTGGTGTAAACAAACCTGTGCTGCCAGTCACATAAAATGTAGTACATACAATTGTGGACAATGCATAATAGTTGATAATGCTAATAAAGGACTATGTTGCTGTTTTATGCATTTACTATACTATACTTTTTATTGTTATGTTCAAGTGTATTCTCTACTTAACAAAAAATGCTGTAAAATAGTATGCCGTGTTACATCAGCAGCACCTCACACACAGATCTCTTGAAAGCATCATTTACTATTGTACTTGATTTAATATTGCATTGTTCTGTACAGTCACATGCTGTACAGGCTTGTAGCCTTGGAGGAATAGGCTACGAGCCTATTCCTTGGAGGAGTTATATATCTTATAACCTAGGTGTGTAGTAGGCTATACCATTTAGGTTCATGTAAGTACACTCCATCATGCCTGCATGACAAAAATCACCTAATGATGCATTTCTCAAAATGTATTCCTATTGTTAAGCAGTGCATGACTATATAGTGTGTGATATCAGGCACAGAGCATTGGCAAAGTGTCTAGAAATTTCATACAATTTTTGAAATATATTATTATGCAAAAAATTTAACTCCCATGGCTAAGCCTTTTTAGAAGAAAGGGTTTATTGGGTCATATTATTACTGAACAAAAAAGGGGATTTTGGTTGTTTGTCACCACAAAAGCCATACTTGTGAGCCAGTGCTGATGCAAACAGAAAAAGTTTTCATTCAGATGCTGTATCACTTTGGTGGATGGGGGACTTGATGTCTTAAAGCTTATCTCCTGTGCAAAACCAGACAAAACCGATATGTACTCAGCAAGACAAGAACAAAAGGCCATGCTCAGAGTTCCAGCTTCATTTTAAAGTACCTTCTTTTGGAGCCAGAGGCAGCTGCTAAGACGTCGTCCAGGTAGCTTAGCTTGTTCCCAGCTGCTGTCCAGCTTCAGGCTTCCTCCTGGAGGCTGATGTGGAGCCAGCACAGCCGTGGCCTTGCAGCTGCTAGGACCTCAAGGTCACGTGCTCATAAATAGGAGAGGACAATGCTTCACATTCTTACTTCTAAGGTGTATGTGCCTGCCTTCCTCTGGCCCAACCCCCTATCTTGTACAGAGGGCGGGGCAAGGGTTTTTCCCCTTATCCAATTATCTTTCCAGCTTTCTGCATGCTCTCTTTATAAGAACCCTCCCTGCTGCCATCCCAGCTTGGGGGAGACTCTGCTGACTTCCTGTGTGCAGTCAGGACTTTTTGCCATGATGTGGCAGCTGTGAAGGCTTGGCTATCTCCAGGCAAAAGCTCCACTGAAGCTGGGCTCAACCACTGCCCACTGCTTCCACTGGGGTATGTAGTACTCTGCCACTCTCAGTGTCTGCCAGGGTTCCCACCACCTTTGGGCTAGGCAGTCACACCGTTGAGTTGCTGTGATCAACCAAGCATCTGGGCTCCTGGGCCCATTCACAGAGGGGCACCCCCTCCTCCTCTCAACTTGGACAACTTGACTCACTGAAGGGGTGGGCCAAGGATATGGGCTCATCCACTGGGAACCATTTTACTATCCAAAAAATGGACCAGGTCCTGGGGTATGATGTCTCAACCAACAGCAGCAGCCCTAGGTGGAAAAGTCAGCATGCCCGCATTTTTTTTACACATCAAGTGTGGGGGGAAAAATACAAGTTGTTATGAAAGAATTGATTTACATCAACTACAAATAAGGATGGGCAGGATAAGACGAAAAGGTGCTAGTTCTGGGATCAGTTTAGAGTTTGTAGGGAAGAAGTATTTGCTCCTTTGAATTGGCTGTGGGCAATAGTCTTGAAAATTCATCTGTAAGTAGGAAGTTGGGGATCCTGACAATTCTCTTTTAGATAATCACAGAAATAGCCACCTGGAAGTTAATTCAGAGTTCCAAAATAGTCACCTGGAAATTAATTCAGAGTTCCAACATAGCCTCTGGAATGTACACTGTCTTTTGTTGGTTTTGCCCTATAGTTGCTAACTGATTAACCCCTTTTTCTATCTTACTTCAACCCTCTAGCCAGCTGTTGCTTAATTTAGGACATCTCAGAAGTTTCTTCTTGTCAATATTAACATTTACCCATACAGACATAACCTAGGGAAAGTTAAGTATCTTGTCATATTTGACATTGCTCACCTTGAAATTCAATGTATCCAAACACCTAATTACTTTTGCATCTATCTTTTTATGTGGTGAAAGATCTCTTCCAAGGACTTTCCAAGAAATTTCCAAGGACTTTCTGGAAAATGCCACATATATTTTTAGGTGTAAAAGATATTTAGTATTAGATTTTAAGGAAGCAAGTATATGTTGTCAGGAGGTTTAACACTTGGTTAGTTTGGGTCATAAGTCATTAAGGAACAATGCTTGGCTTCATGTTTAACTGAAGTGACAATAATATATTTCCAAAGTAAATACAGGAGGTAACAGAACTTTAAAAAATATCCTTAGCTCTCCTAAAAGTAAGAAGACTTAGTTATTTTACATAATCAAGGACATTGCAAAGTCAATATAAAGCACAGGAAATTATTGTTATGATACTGTCTTTACTTCCTAGGTCCATTATTCAATGGGAAAGAAAATCTTTTACAACTACTGAAGAACAGACCAATAATTCAAGAAAATTTTGTCATTTTCCAGAGAGAAAACAAAATTCCCAACAAAGTTTTTTTTTGGAAGCACCCCAAAATAAGTCTCCTTGACAGAAGGATCAGTTTAGGCTGATTATTTTTAAGAAACAAACATAGGAGGAGCTCTGAAAAAGGTGGTAAACTTACTCATTTGTAAGAGGTATTTACATTTATGAGAGAAATCTCCATTTGTTAAAGGTATGCTCTCACTGTACCAGGAAGAGGGGAAGAGGGGGGTAACCTTAACTCTATGTAGAAGCTCTTGTAATGGAGAAGGCAAATACTTAAATCTTCATACAAATCTCACTTCATACAAATTTTACTGTATTTTTCCCATAACTTACTCTCCACCCTCTAACATCTTTTGTTTTAAGCTCAGAGAGCTTCAGTTTGTCTGCGTCTCTCCCATGTATACAGGAGTATACCTATTATTGAATTTTCTTTTGTTTTTTCTCCTGGTAACCTAGCATATGTCAATTTGATTATGGAGCCAGACAGAAGAACCTAGTAGGGTAGATAAAATTTTTTTCTCCCCACCATTCTGCAATCAGTATACTATTGATACTAAAGAGTATTTCATTTTAAAGAACCCATCAAAGTTTAGCCAGCTTTGACTACTAGAAATTAAATTCCTTTTCTGCACAACTTCTATAGCTTTTCCATATCCATTATGACTTTATCTTACACTTCTTTTTTTTTCACTCTGGGACAACCAGTATGCTTATTTTAGGACAATTACTCTTTTTTTCCCTTAACAATAAAACACCTTACATACCTTGCATGCTCTGCACACAAAGTTGTTTCCTTTCATCATTACTGCTTCTAATAGTTTTATTTATGCACATTGATTAAATGACCCAAATAAAGCCATATTTCTAATAGGAATATATCATTTTAGCAGAAAACAGACAACCAGCCCCGCTTTATAATAGAGACTGAGTTTACCTGCTGCCCATGTTCATGTACAAATGGAGGGATCTTTTCTTTAGAGCCCTCAGTAGGCCCACTGATTTTCATCATCAGATTTCATGAGATTCAGAAGAATTATGAAATGGCATGACTGCTGGAGATCCTCATACATGACAATTAACCCCTGAAATAGGTGGGAGTCATCTCTGTGCATTTTTAACAAGAAATAAAGAGAAAGGAATCAAAACACAATACTATAGAACAGTGATTTTCAACCTTTTTCATCTCATGGCACATACAAACTAATGACTGAAATTCTGTGGCACACTGGAAAAATACATTTTTTCCAGATCTGACAAAAAAGTAGGTATAATTTTGATTCATTCACACCAGATGACTATTATGTTTGCTGTTGTGATTTTTAATTTGGCAATTTAAAGGAAAAGAGATCAGTGCCCCCGATTAAATAGTTAGGTATTGCATGTTTAAAAATTCTTGTGGCACTCTTGTTGAAAATCACTGCTATAGAAAATCATCGACATACAAGAGGGACAGCTAGAGAATCAGAAAGGAACAATGAACTACAAAAACAATCAGAAAACAGTTAATAAAATGGCGGTAACTACACACCTGTCAATAATTACTTTAAATGTAAATAACTGAATGCTCCAGTTAAAAGACACAGGGTGGCTGAATGAGTAAAAACCAAGGCTCATCTAA
Organism: Phyllostomus discolor; assembly: GCF_004126475.2. Taxonomy (NCBI): domain Eukaryota; kingdom Metazoa; phylum Chordata; class Mammalia; order Chiroptera; family Phyllostomidae; genus Phyllostomus; species Phyllostomus discolor. The sequence goes on from NC_040905.2 coordinate 137,037,274, forward strand.
ATGTTGTCTACAAGACACTTCAAATCAAAAGACACACACGGACTGAAAGTAAAAGCATAGAAAAAGATACATAAAAAGGTAAAATAGATTGCAAAATGTGGGTTGTAAAAGAAGACAGAACATTTCATAATGATAAAGTGATCAACCCAAAAATAATCATCTTTTATTGCCTCTTCCAAACTTTGTGCCTTGATACATGCCTGTAAAGGTGAAGGGATCAGATTATTCATTTCTTTGGTGATAAATGTGTCCTACTTTAGGAAATTATGGTGCGATAGCCTAACTTTGGTTAAAAAAGAGCTATAGTCTGCCCTGGCTGATTGGCTCAGTTGGTTGGAGTATTGTTCTGTACACCAAAAAGATTGCAGGTTTGGCCCTGACTGGTTGTGACTCAGTGGGTTTGGCACCCTCCTGCAAATCTAAAGGTCACCAGTTTGATTCCCAGGCAGGGCTCATGCCTGGGTTGCAGTCAGGTCCCCAGTTGGGAGCAAGCAAGTGGTGACTGATTGATGTTTGTCTTGCACATTTATGTTTTTCTCCCTCTGTTTCTCCCTCCCTTCCTTTCTTTCTAAATATATAGATAAATAAATCAAATCTTAAATGGTTGCTTGTTGATCCCCAGTCAGGGAACATACCTAGGTTGAGGGTTTGATCCCTAGTTGAAGAGCCTAGGGGAGACAGCTGATCAATGTTCCTCTCTCATATCAATGTTTATCACCTCTCCATCTTTCTTTCCCTCCCTCCCTTTTTCTTTCTAAAAGCAATAAAAAACATATTCTTGAGTGAGGATAAAAAAAGAGCCATAGCCCAAGAATCATGATTTTGTTTTTCATGCCTCCATTACCTCTCTACTTTTCTGTAACTAACTATAAAGTACGTCAGATGAAAAGAGCTATATGGAGTTGGAATGCTGAAAATACTAGATTGACTTGAAAGAAGAAAGAAAAGTAGTTTGAATTGCCATTGTCTGCTGCTACAAAGAAAAGAAAAGTTGGTGAACTAGTGCCATTCTGTAGAATATTTTAGAACAAAGGTGAGCACACAGGAACCCCAGCAGTAACAGCTGCCATCAGAAAGTACAGATTTGAGTGTTTTTTTCTTCAGGTTCTGTCATAAACTCAGCGCAGGGAAGTGATTCTAAGGGGCCTGCATTCTCCCATCTCCTCTGGCCACTCCAGATTCTATATCCCTGAAACATGTTGAAAAAGAGAAGTATTTGGAAAACTTTTGTTATACTCCTCATTACATAGTTTTATCTTGTTTTAATATTTTCTGTCATACTTCATCAAATGCCATGACAGCAGCAGCAAAAAACAAAACAAAACAAAACAAAAATCCCAAACCTAAAGCAGCCACAGGGAATTTGTGACTACCATTGCTATAAAAATGATAAAATATACTATTTTCATAATTTACTCATGGTATTCTTTAGTGTCTTGGACAGAACTGCACATATAGTAACTGCTTAGTAAATTATTGTTGAATGAAAGAATAAATAGGCTAATAAAAAAAGACTTGCCAGCAGCACCTCTTAATATTTCAGGCACTGTGTTATGTACCGGAATATTATGGTGAGTAAGTAGGTCTGTGCCTTAGAGAAGTCTGGAGTCTAATGTGGGACACGCCCATTAGTGCTCATACTCATATGTAATTATCAGTTGTGTTCAATACTGTGAAAGGAAATTATCTGTTTGAGGAAGCTTCTGCAATTTTTGATGGGAAAGATTTAGTTGCCTTGAAGAAATAGTGTGATTCCCCTTATACAGTTGATTGTTTTCCTCTTTTCATTCTAGTTGCCAAGAGACTCAGAACTGATTAAATCTAATTTCAGAAATTATGTTTTATGATGAACATGTTTGTGTTCCCATTTTATTAATCTTAATATTCTAACCATTCATTTATTCATGATATATAAGTATATACACACAAACACACAGGGCACACAGGGTCTGGCACAAATCATGCCCTTTTTATTACAAAATCTTTTATTACAAAATCATAAGCTTGTGATTCTGTAGTATAACAACATCATACTCAAACACACCATATGACATTTTAGGTGAAATCTTCAAATTGCTGTACATCTTGTGCTAGACATTCACATACCCTACCAACCACATTGAAGCAAGCCTTACTTCTGTTGAATATATATAAAACCTAGCATATACCAGGCTGCATGCTAGGCACACAGTATAAAACTAAACAGACACAATATTTACCCAGTAGAGGTTATAATTAACAGAGGTTACAAAGAGGAGAATTAAATAATAATTGCATAAACCAATGCAATAAAAACATGTGAAAAGTCTCATTTCAGGGAGGTGGGGTGTGGTACTATGAGACAAAATAATGGAGGAAAAGGAGAAGGGAGACATCATCTCTTTAAGGAACTTATGTTTTGAATGGAGAACTGAAAGATGAATTGTGCAGATAGTGAGGGCAAAAGATGTGTGTGCTGATGGGGAGGTGGCTTCAGAGTTGGGTGAGTAGAAGACCCAGTGATTAGTGCAGGCAAACAAAGCATAAAATCTCTTGAGGTGGAAAGATCTACTTTATAATAACTGAAAGAAGGCCCAGTTGGTGGATGCTTCTTGAACTAAAGGGGGAGGGGCACGGGATAGCAAAGGAAGTCATGCAAAGCTTGGAGACCTACTTTAAACATTTGCTTTTCATGTTGAGATCATTAAAAAACTATTGAAAGGTTTGTGTGAGAGGAAAAATGATAGAATGGTATTCTGTTATGTTTATTCTCTCAGCTGCTAGAGTAAAGTGTGCTGGAAAAACAGAAGTGGAAAAATTTTTTAAATTATTAAAAATATTGATGCCACCATTCTTGTTTTAAGATTTTCACTAATGTGTATAATGCTGTAGTCTTTTTATTTAAAATAATATTTTATTATGATAAGAATTATTCTCTGTCCTAATTTAGTTGTTTTAAATAGACCATTTTAACAGGTTATTAAATGTTGTCAAGGATTTTTCTTTTTTTATTTTTAAAAACAAATATATATTTAATTTTAATTTTTTATTGAATACTTTTGAATTTTACTGTTGTTCAAGTACAGTTTTCTGCCTTTCCCCACACCCCTCCACAACACCCCAGCCATCCCCAACTCCCTCCCCTGTTTCTACCCCCATTGTTTTTGTCCATATGTCCTTTATAGTAATTCCTGTAAACCCTTCACCTTTTCCCCCCAGTTATCCCCTCCCCTCTCCCCTCTGGTCACTGTCAACCTATTCTCAATTTCAGTATCTTTGGTTATATTTTGCTTTCTTGTTTCTTTTGTTGACGAGGTTCCAGTTAAAGGCCAGATAATTTTGTATTTGTCTTTCACCGCCTGGCTTATTTCACTTAGCATAATGCTCTCCAGTTCTATTCATGCTGTCACAAAGGATAGGAACTCCTTCTTTTTTTTTCTGCTGTATAGAATTCCATTGTGTAAATGTACCATAGTTTTTTCCATCATTGACTGATGGGCACCTAGGTTGCTTCCAGCACTTGGCTATTGTAAATTGTGCTGCTATGAACATTGGAGTGCATAGGTTCTTTTGGATTGATGTTTCAGGGTTCTTAGGATATAATCCTAGCAGTGGAATTGCCAAGTCAGAAGGCAGTTCTATTTTTATTTCTGAGGAAATTCCATACTGTTTTCCACAGTGGCTGTACCAGTCTGCATTCCCACCAAGAGTGCACTAGGATTCCCTTTTCTCTACAACCTCTCCAACACTTGTTTATTGCTTTGTTAATTATGGCCATTCTCACTGGTGTGAAGTAGTATCTCATTGTGGTTTAATTTGCATCTCTCTGATGGCTAGAGATACTGAGTATCTTTTCATGTCTCTGGACCCTCTGTATGTCCTACTTGGAGAAGTATCTGTTCAAGTTCTTTCCCCATTTTTTAATTGGGTTGCTTGTCTTAGAATGGAGTTGTGTGAGTTCTTTATATATTTTGGAGATTAAACCCTTGTCTGAGGAATTATCGGCACATATGTTTTCCCATATGGTGGTTCCCTTTTCATTTTAATGCTGTTTTCTTTAGCCGTGCAGAAGTTTTTTATTTTGTTGAGGTCCTATTTGTTTATTCTTTCCTTTATGTCCCTTGTGTAGGGGACATATTAGTGAAAATATCGCTGTGTAGAATGTCTAAGATTTTCCTACCCATGTTCTCTTAAAGAACTTTTATGGCATCATGACTTAAATTTAAATTGTTTATACACATTGAATTTATTTTTGTGTATAGTGTAAGTTGGTGGTCAAGTGTCATTTTCTTGCATGTAACTGTCCAGCTCTCCTAGTGCCATTTATTGAATAAGGTATTTTTACTCCATTTTATACTGCTGCTCCTTCTTCAAATATTAGTTGACCATAGAGACTTGGGTTTATTTCTGGGCTCTCTGTTCTGTTCCATTAGTCCATTTGTCTGTTCTTATGCCAGTACCAGGCTGTTTTGATTACAGTGACCTTGTAATATAGTTTGATATCAGGTACTGTGATCCTTCCTATTTTGTTCTTCTTTCTCAGAATTGCAGCAGCTATTCGGGGCCATTTATGGTTCCATATAAATTTTTGAAATGTTTGTTCTATATCTGTGAAATATGCCATTGGTACTTTAATAGGGATTGCATTGAATCTATAAATTGCTTTGGGTAGTATGGACATTTTGATGATGTTAATTCGTCCAATCCATGAACATGGTATATGTTTCCATTTGTTTGTGTCTTCTTTAATTTCGTTCTTCAGTGTTGTGTAGTTTCCTCAGTACAGGTCTTTTACCTCTCTGGTTGGATTTATTCCTAGGTACTTTACTTTTCTTGCTTGTATATCAAATGGAATTTTTTTCCTGATTTCTGTTCTTGATATTTCATTGTTGGTATACAAAAGTGCTTTGGATTTCTGGATATTTAGTTTTTATCCCACTGTTTTGCCAAATTCATTTAGTAGGTTGAGTAGTTTTTTGGTGGAGTCTATAGGATTTTCTGTGTACTCTATCTCATTATCTGCAAACAATGATAGTTTTGTTTCCTTTTTTCCAATTTCTATGTCTCTTATTTCCTTTTCTTGTTTGATTGCTGTGGCTAGGACTTCCAATACTATGTTGAATAGAAGTGGTGAAAGTGGACAGCCTTGTCTTGTTCCTGATTTTAGTGGGAAAGAGTTTAGTTTTTGTCCATTGAATATAATGTTGGCTGTAAGTCTGTTGTATATGGCTTTAATTAAGTTGAGGAATGCTCCCTCTATTCCCACTTTGCTGAGTGTTTTATTCATAAATGGGTGCTGTACCTTATCATCTATTGATATGATCATGTGATTTTTGTCTTTGCTTTTGTTTATGTGATGTATTACATTTACTGATTTGCAAATATTGAACCATCCTTGCATCCCTGGAATAAATCCCACTTGGTCATGGTGGATGGCCATTTTAATGTATTGCTGGGTACAGTTTGCCAATATTTTGTTAAGGATTTTATTGTCTATGGTCATCAGCAATATTGGCCTGAAGTTTTCTTTTTTGCTATGTGTTTATCTGGTTTTGGGATTAGGATGATGCTGGCTTCATAAAAAAAGTTTGGGAGTCTTCCATCTTTTTGGATTTTTTTGAATAGTCTGTGAAGGATAGGGATTATCTCTTCCTTAAATGCTTTGCAGAATTCTCCTGTGAAACAATCCAGTCCAGGGATTTTGTGTGTTGGGAGTTTTTTGTTTACTGCTTCAATTTGGTCAGCTGTTATTGGTCTGTTCAGGCTTTCTACTTCTTCTTCATTGAGTTTTGGAATATGATATTTTTCTAGGGATTTGTACATTTCAGCTAGGTTTTCAAATTTCTTGGCATATGGTTCATCCTAATAATTTCCTACAATCCTTTGTATTTCTGTGGTATCAGTTGTAATCTCTCCTCTTTCATTTCCAATTGTTTTTATTTGGGTCCTCTCTCTCTTTTTTTCTTGATGAGTCTGCTTAAAGGCTTGTCAATTTTGTTTATCTTTTCAAAGAACCGGCTCCTGGATTTATTGATCCTTAGAACTGTGCCTTTAGTCTCTATGTCATTTAATTCTGCTCTGATCCTGGTTATTTCCTTCCTTCTACTTGTTCTGGGCTGTCTTTGTTGTTGTTCTTTGAGTTCTTGTAGGTGTACGGTTAGGTTGTTTATATGAAATGTTTCTATCTTTTTTAGGTAGGCCTGTATCGCCATGAACTTCCCTCTCAGGACTGCCTTGGCTGTGTCCCATAAGTTTTGGGTTTCTATGAGTTCATTTTCATTTATTTCCAGAAACTTTTTGATTTCCTCTTTGATCTCATTCTTAACCCATTCATTGTTTAATAGCATGCTATTCAATCTCCATGAGTTTGAGTGTTTTTGAATTTTTTTCCTTGATGTTGGTTTGTAGTTACAGTCCCTTGTGGTCAGAGAAAATGCTTCATATGATTTTAATTTTCTTGACATTGTTGAGGCTTGTTTTGTGTCTTACCATGTGGTCTATTTTTGAAAATGTTCCATGCACATTTGAAAAGAATGTGTATTTTGCTTCTTTGGGATGAAAGGCCTTATATATATATATCAGTTAAGTTCATTGGATCTAGGACATTGTTCAATGCTGCAGTATCTTTGTTGATATTTTGTTTGGAAGATCTATTCATTTTTGACAGTGGAGTGTTGAAATTCCCCACTATACTTGTGTTGCTGTCAATATTTTTCTCTAAGTCCTCCAAGATTTTCTTTATGTATTTAGGTGCTCCTATGTTGGGTTCATATATATTTACAATGTTTATATCTTCTTGATGGATTCTTCCCTGGAGTATTATGAAGTGACCTTCTGGATCTCTTCTTATGACTCTTTTTTTGAAGTCTATTTTGTCTGATATGAGTATTGCTACCCCAGCTTTTTTTCCCTGTTCCGTTGCTTGGAATATTTGTTTTCAGCCCTTTACTTTCAGTCTGTTTAGGTATTTTGTCCTGTGGTGGTGGGTCTCTTATAGGCAGCATATGTGTGGGTCATGCTTTCTTATCCATTCAGCTATTTTATGTCTTTTGATTGGAACATTTAATCCATTTATGTTTATGGTTATTATTGATAGGTACTTATTCATTGCCATTTTTTCGTACCTATGTTCCTCTCTATCACACTGATTTCCTTCTTTTCTTAAAGCAGTTCCTTTAGCATCTCTTGCAGAGCTGATTTGGTAGATGTGTATTCTTTGTGGGTTCTTTTGTCGGGGGGGGGTTCCTTATTTGGCCTTCCATTTTAATTGAGAGCCTTGTTCTATAGAGTAGTCTGGGTTGTAGGCTTTTGGTTTTCGTTACTTGGAATATTCCTTGCCATTCACTTTTGACTTGGAGTGTTTCCACTGAAAACTCAGCTGCTAGCCTTATCAGGGCTTCTTGTCTGTTACTTTCTGTTTCTTCCTTGTTGCCTTTAAAATTCTCTCTTTGTCTTGGAATTTTGCCATTTTCATTATGATGTTTTTTGAAGTTAGCCTTTTTTGGTTCCTCTTGATTGGTACCCTCTTTGTGTTTCCTTTTGTGAATTGTACTCTCATCAAATTAGGGAAGTTTTCCATCATTACTTTTTCAAACAGGTTTTCTATCCCTTGTTTTTCTTCTTCTCCTTCTGGTATCCCTATTATACGGATATTATTATGTTTCATGTTGTCTTGCAGTTCCCTTACCATCTCTTCATTCTAAGTCTCGTTTCCTTTTCTTGCTCTTTCTGGGTGTGTTTTTCTACGTGGTCTTCAGCTCACTGATTTGACCCTCTACTTCACCCAGCCTGCTTATAATTTCTTCTAGTGTGTTTTTTATTTTTGAGATTTTATTGTTCATTTCTTCCTGGAATTTGTTTATCGTTTCTATTTACTTTTTCCCCCTACTGTTAAATTCTCATTCAGTTCCATGTAGTTGCCCATGAGTTCCTTTAGCATCTTTATAAGCATTATTTAGAATTCCATATCCAATAGTTTGCTCACCTCCATTTTCTTTAGCTCTTTTTGGGGGAGTCTTCCATTCCTTTTGATTGCATGTTCTTTTTTTAAAATATATTTTATTGATAATGCTATTACAGTTGTCCCATTTCCCCCTTCACTCCCCTCCACCCCGCACACCCTCTCCCACCCACACTCCCTCCCTTTAGTTCATGTCCATTATATGCCCCTATAATTCGGATGTTGGAACATTTCAAGATGTCCTGGAGGTTCCTAAGCCTCTCCTCATTTTTTAAAAATTCTTATTTCTTCATTCTTTTCTGATTGGATATTTCTTTCTTCCTTCTGGTCCACTTCATTGATTTGAGTCCCAGTTTCCTTCCCATTACTATTGGTGGGAACATTTTTCTTTATTTCACTTAGCATAGCCTTCATTTTTCATCTTTTTTTTTGCTACCAAATTCAACCAATTCTGTGAGCATCCTGATTACCAGTGTTTTGAACTGTGCATCTGATAGGTTGGCCATCTCTTCATCACTTAGTTGTATTTATACTGGAGCTTTGATCTGTTCTTTCATTTGGGCCATTTTTTTGTCTTGTCACTCTTGCTATGTATAAGGGGTGGAGCCTTAGGTGTTGACCAGGGTGGGTCAACCCAGTGGCTGGGTTGTGACACTGTATGTGGGGCAGGGCTCTGAGAGGGAACAATGGTGCTTGCTCTGCTCTCTGCTGGATTTCAGTCACTTCCCCACTTCCCACAGGCAAATTGGGCCATTCTGGTGCTGATTGCCATGTGGGTGGGTTTGTGTACATCCTGGGTCCCTGTGGGTCTCTCCAATGAACTCTTCTGTGAGGCTGGGAGTCCCTCCTAGCACCTCAATCCCCACAGGTGTTTTCAATCAGTGTTTTGAGGTTTTATTTCCCCATGCTGGGACCATAGATTGCATGGTCTGTCTCACTCCTCAGTTTTTCCTGATTTATCTCTGTGTGAATATGCAACCAGATGTGCCACACCCCTCTACAATCCACCACCTTGCTGGGTCCTTCAGCTTCAGCTTTGTGCTTCTGAGGTCTACCAGCCACCCTGTGGTGAGGCCTCTCTGTCCCTCCTCCCTGACTCCGCCCCTCTTACCGGTCTGGATGAATGTGTCTACTTTAACTCCTTGGTTTACAAACTTCCATATGGTTCAATTTTCTTTCAGTTCTGGTTGTTGGGTTTTTTGTTGTTTTGTTTTTAAATTGTTGTTGTCCTTATTTTGGTTGTACGAGGAGGCACAATATGTCTGCCTACATGTCCATCTTGGCTGGAAATCCACATGGTCTTTTTTGTGTGTACCTATTTGAGGTGACTCTTTTTGTTTGTTTCTGCACTTCCTGATGTTTCACTTTGCTAGCTGTTTTTGTAGAGTGAACTTCTATGGTAGGAATTCTATGGGGTCAGTGGTATAGACACTTTGATCTCCTTGTTTGGATTCTCTAGGTTTGCTCTTACTTCTGTGTATGTGGGCTTTCTTGATGTACTTGGGTTTTTACCTTTTGGTGGTTCCTTTGTTGGTGGTTTCTCTCCTCCAGCAGGTGTACTGATGTTCACAGCTCCCACCTAGTCTTATGTGTGATCAGTGGCAGGGGGCAGGCAAGATGGATTAAGACAGTGGAGGAGTATTTTATGGGATTTAAAGTACCAGAAAATAGAGAAGAGATAGGAGATTCTTTGGATAAGTATAGCATTAACTGTGATATATCACCCAAATAACCACTTTTTATAAACACTGAAAGAGAGATAAGACTCTTGTTAGAGGGGAGGATGATTGTGAGCTGAATACAGAAAACAGAGCACTTGTGCAAGGTTAGATGATGAGATATAGTGAGAGTAAAGGATAGGAAGTATGTATAGTGTGAGGTGAAATAGAGTTAACCACCACAGTAATAATGTTCAGGAATAGTGGGCAAAGATCATGGAGGGTTCTGTGTAGTATGCACAATTGTATGGAGCAGCAATCATTTGTAATAGTAATGGAGCAAAAATAATATGACAAGAAATATATGATTTGGATAACCAGAATAGAAAGTCCACAATAAAAGGGTAGTGTGTTATTGGAACATAAGTGAACTGAAAAAAGGAAAATTAAAATACAATAAAGAGAGAATAAGGAAAACCAGTCAAACAATGCAATTAAACAGAGAAATAAAATGAGGAAAACTAAACATTAGGAAGAGAAAAAATACTAACAAAACAAAAGTGGTAAAGATAATGAAAAATTATAATAATATACATAAATAATAAAATGCAAGCTTTATGGGATAGTAAAGTGACATTTCTCTCATTTTCAATGTTTTTGGGGTTAGCCTTATGCTCTCCCTTTGGATCTATCTCTGGACCCTTGCTAACTATGCATCTTATTGTCTCACTTGGAAGAAAAAAAAGTAAAAAAAAAAAAAATAAGCCTCCTGCAGACTTTAAACTAGTTCAGCGAGTTCTGCTGGTCTTCCTAGATGCCACAGGAAGAGGGGGGTTGGGCTTTGCTTTTCTCCCTTCCTATAGTTTTGTGAGAATGGGGATCAGGTCTGGACCACAATATTCACAGTTGCCCAGCCTTCGGCCTGCATTCTCTGTGAGTTGCCAGGCTCAAATCAGTCTCTGGGCATACAGTATGACTCAAGCTCAGGTGCACCATTTCTCTCAGCCACTCAGCCTCTGGTCGTGCAGGTTAAATCACCCTCGGGATGAGCCAGCTGCTGCAAGATATTCTTACAAAGCATCTACCTGCTGCTCTTAACAAGTGCATGGCTTTTCAAACAGGGCAACTTCTGAACTAGTTTGGAAATTATGTGAGTCAGGGTCCAACACAGCCCAACTTCTCCCTTCTCCAGGTGTCACCCAGCACCCCAGTTTCTCTGGTGCCAGTGTCTACAGTCCCAGTAGATGTGTACTGCCTCTATGTGTCTCCCACTTCATCTCTATTCCCCTCAGCAACTTCCAGCATCAAGGTCCCTCTTGATGCTGGGCTGCCCTCCCTGCTCTAGTAGGGGAGGGAGCTGATGATCTATCTCTCTTTCCCATATCCTGTGGCAGGTGCCAGGCCAGGGATCACAGCAGCCTAGGTCCCTGAGCATATCCTAGGAACATTAATGTCCCAGCTCAATCTCCTCACTGTTTGTTTTTCAATGACCTCTGCAACTTTTGGCCTCCAAACTTCATATATGCTGGGATTCCATTGGCTGTTCACTCTGTTCCTCAGAAGATTAGCTAGGTGTTTCAGCTGGATACAGGGGGAACTGAGCTCTGCTCCTACCTATATTGCCACCATCTTCCAGAGTCCATATTTTTAAGGATTTTCTGACAGGGAACTTTGAAGGTAGATGACTGAAAGGAGAGAATAATGGAAAATAAGAAATTGTGTTAAAAAGAGGCCACATACACCCAAAGGACTATTCTGCAAGTTTGTTATTGGCTGGCCATACATACCTAAGCTTGCCAGGAGATATGATTCTTCTCCTGTGTGATCAGCCAGGGTACAAAGGCTTCATTAAGAGTAGGACATCAATATATGATTGTTTAGAATTAATTAACTAATTAAGACATTCTTATCTTTTCTGAAAGTTCTTGCATTCCATAAAGAAACTAATATTGGACTTCCAGACAAGATGGAGGTGTAGGTAGACACACTATGCCTCCTCGTACAACCAAAATAAGGACAACAACAATTTAGAAACAAAAAAACAAGTACTGACCAGTACTGACAGAAAATTGAACTGTATGGAAGTCTGACAGCCAAGGAATTAAAGCATAACCTTCATCCAGATTGATAAACCATGCGAAACTGGGGAGCAAGACAGACTGCACAACCCAGGGTCCCATGACGAGGAAATAAAGCCTCAAAACACTGATTAAAAACACTTGTGGGGGGTTGAGTTTCCAGGATAGGCTCCCAGCCTTACAGGAGTGTTTGTTGGATAGACCCACAGGGGCCTAGAACATACACAAGCCCACCCACATGGAAATCAGCACCAGAAGGGCCCAGTTTGCTTGGGGAAGGTGGTGGAAGTGACCGAAATCCAGCAGAGAGCAGAGCAAGCAGCATTGTTCCCTCCCTGACCCCTCCCCCACATACAGTGTCACAAGCCAGTGACTGGGTTGCCCTGCCCAGGCGAACACCTAAGGCTCTTCCCCTCAGTATGTAACAGGTGCTTCAAGACAAAAAAATGGCCAAAGCAAAAGAACAGATCAGAACCCCAGAACAAATACTACTAAGTGACAAAGAGATAGCCAACCTATCAGATGCACAGTTCAAAGCACTGGTAATCAGGATGCTTACAGAATTGATTGAATTTGGTCGCAAATTAGATGAAAAAATGAAGGCTATGCTAAGTGAAATAAAGCAAAATGTTCCCACCAATAGTGATGGGAAGGAAACTGGGACTCAAATCAACGGAGTGGACCAGAAGGAAGAAAGAAGAAATAAGAAGAAATAAGAATTTTAAAAAATGAGGAGAGGCTTAGGAAGCACCAGGACATCTTGAAATGTTCCAACATCTGAATTATAGGGATACCAGAAGGGGAAGGGGAAGAGCAACAAATGGAAAAGTTATTTGAACAAATAATAAAGGAGAACTTCCCCAATCTGGCAAAGGAAATAGATTTCCAGGAAGTCCAGGAAGCTCAGGGAATCCCAGAGAAGTCGGACCCAAGAAGGAACACACCAAAGCCCATCACAATTACATTGCCCAAGATTAAAATGAAGGACAGAATCCTAGAAGCAGCAAGGGATAAGGAGACAGTAACCTACAAAGGAGTTCCCATCAGACTGTTAGCTGATTTCTCAAGAGACCTTGCAGGCAAGAAGGGGCTGGAAAGAAGTATTCCAAGTCATCAAAGACAAGGACCTACATCCAGGATTGCTCTATCCAGCAAAGCTTTTTTTTAGAATGGAAGGGCAGATCAAGTGCTTCTCAGATAAGATCAAGTTAAAGGAGTTCATCATCACCAAGCCCTTATTTTATGAAATGTCAAAGGGACTTATCTAAGAAAAAGAAGATAAAAAACATGTACAGTAAAATGACAGCAAACTCACAATTATTAACAACCACACCTAAAACAAAAACAAAAACAAAAAAACTAAGCAAACAACTAGAACAGGAACAGAACCACAGAAATGGAGATCATATGGAGGGTTAGCAACAGGCGAGTGGGAGGAGGACAAAGGGGGGAAAGGTACAGACAATAAGCAGCATAGATGGTAGGTAGAAAACAGACAGGGGAGGGTAAGAATAGTATGGGAAATGTAGAAGATAAAGAAGTTATAAGTATGACCCATGGACATGAAATAAAGGGGGGAATGTGGGTGGGAGAGGGTATGCAGGGTGGAGGGGAGTGAAAGGGGGAAATGAGACAATAGCATCATCAATAAAGTATATTTAAAAAATGAAACTAAATTTGGGATGTCTTTCTTCTGTCCCTTTTCTCTGCCTTATTTCTTTATTAGAGCAGAGGTGATTATGAGGTCCACAAAGCTATGGATGTTGTTATTTTTAAGAATGGAGGAAGGGCAATAAAGCAATTGATAAAGCAATATAGCCTTGTATTTTTCCCATCATGGAATTGTTTATGTTTCTGTGGATTCATTTTGGTGCAACTTTGTATACTCATAGCCTGGAGACAAGCCAACTCTGAAGTTTGAAATGTTTAAATTCCATGATGGTATTTTTAAAGAAGACCGACAAATAGTGTGCCTGCATATCAATTCATGTTTGCAGGCAAAGGCAGAGGAAAATATAGCCTACATGTCAGTCGTGCTGTCACTTAGGTGGCTCATTTACTCTGATAATGGCTCTAACTGGCTTATTACTCCCTCACACATATTTGTCAGTCAATGAAAACATTCCTCTCTCGTTAGGGATGTACACAATGCTGGACAAGAAATGCCTCCAGCTATCTTTCAACACTCTATCACAGCCAGACCGTCCAGCAAAAACCTTTAAAAATGCACTCCATCTACTTCATACACAAAGTGCCCACAGCTGAATTACGATGTTTATGACTGTGGTGATGCTGGAGCCCTACTGAGAAGGAAAGTTCTTCACTGCCAAATCTATTCTGAATATTTCAAGTAAATAGACATTTTATTCCTGTGATGTCTCTTGGTCTGCCTGTTTTCAATACAGAAAGATATATTTTATTTTTTCATTACTAAAGACTAATAGTTGTGATGGGTCAGATATGGAAATGGAGAGTTCTAAATGTCATCTCAATAACTTTCCTACAAGTGCATGAAGAGAGCTGGTTTTGACCTCCTCATCTCATCACAACTCTTTTGGACAGGACATGCATTTGTCTTGTCCTTATCCTGGCCTTATTGTTAGTCCTTTATTCCTACCCTTTCTAGTTACTCAGAGGCTTTCTAGTGGTTCATGTTTCAATGAAGTTGTGCCTTACTACAAACATATCTTCCTTCAATGGCACAATAAATAATTCAATAAAAAGAGTTTTAGCATAGGTTTATTAAAATGTCTCATCCTCATATTCTAACCTTTCTACTCTCACTCTGCATCTGCGCCTTCACCAGCCTTCTCCCTCTCAGTCAATGGCACCTTCATCAGGAATGAATATGGATGTCATCCTCGATAACTCTATGTTCTCTGCTCCTCACATCTGACCATCAAGTCAAGCTAATAATAATTAAAAAATATCTCTTAAATATAAACTTTTCTTCATTTACATTGCTCTATTTCAAGATAACTCTTCTTCCAATTGGACTAATACAATGGCCTCTTAATTGGTTAATATATATATCTAATAATGGAGAATTTACTAAAACAATATAAATATTTATATTTCAACAGTAAGCAGTTGGAAAATACAGTTTAAAAAATTCTCCAGAAGAAACCTAATGACAGATGTTTATGCTGTGGCATAAATTAAACCTCAAAGTCTTGTTGGAATATTGAGAGTGTATAAGAAATATTGAGTAAATGCAGATCTGTGACATTGTTTTGATGTGATAAATATTTATTTGCTCTGTTTTTTGTTTCTAGTTCAACCCTAATTAAAATGTCATGAAGATGAACTTCTAGATTTCATAAGAAATATGCAAATAGTGCAGCAACAGCTCTATATGCAAGTGAATGATGGCTACAATAAACCAAAAATAGTTGGAAACATAACTAAACTCAAAGCCAAGAGAGAGAAAACATTTTAGGACAAAAATGAAGAAAACAGCCAACATTAGTGGTGTGATCAGGGGCTTCTGCCAAAATCCCCTAAGAGTTATTAAAAACAATGATATCTTAACAGCTTGGTTTTGTGTTTTTAGATAGCCACACAAGGAGAAATGTTTATCCATAGATCTCAAATGCCTATGGAAGTAGTACTAAGTTTCTTCCCTAAAGTCTGATTCATCAAGGGCTGCCCCATCCCTGAAATCAACACCAGAAAAGCTCCTCCACAACCTATAGGAAGCAGCAAGAAATCGTACCTTTTGTTTCCTTTTCCATGGTGGGAAGAAACTTAATATGATTATGTCAGATGCATGTTAAGGATTGAGAGATTAAAAGCCAATGAAATACCTGGGAATTGCGGCGGTAAGCAAGGAACTGCTGTCAGGCATTTCCATAGTCAGAAGCATAATTTGACTTTTTAGAAAAAGAGAATAACAGATGTTGAAATAATGAAAGTGTTCAAATCACATAGAATCATGTAGTGGAGGAGAGTCACAGATCTATTAAGTAGAACAATTGAGATGGCTAGTACTAGAAATAAAATAGTCTGAAAGAAAGTATAACAATAAGTTTATTTAAACTATTCTAAGAGATACAGAATAGAAGTCATAAGATAGAATTGGAAAGTTTGAAAGGTCTATATATTAAAAAGTTTATGTATTAAGAATATTCTGAATGCAAAGTTTTAGCAAATTCTAGACAGAGCTGAAAAGAGAATTGATGAAGTGGACAATAAGTCTTCGGAAATCATTTAAATGCATCATTGGGAGCAAAAGTTATGGAAAACATGAAAATATTAGTGAAGGGTATGGTAGTCAGAATGAGAGCCAGTATATGTCTAGTAGGAAAGTTTGTGTGATTATCTTGGACATTTTTTAGGGTTTTAGATGTAATTCTGAAGAACTAGAAGCTGGATTGATTCAGGCCATGGCTTTATGTGATAGAAGAATAATTGGGAAAAATACTTGAACATATTGATAAGACAGCATCATATATAATGAAATACAGAATATAACCTGAATGAAGACAGAAGTAAACATAACAATAGGTCCAAAGAAAAGAAATAAGACATTAAAGGATCGGTGTTTCTGTCAATAGCTTTTCTTTTTATAGGGGTTACCTGGTTATCTTCATGGAAGCTGACCCACTATAAACTTGGACAGTTAGCATTATAGTTCTAGAAGATATATTAATTTTAAAAAAGATTTTATTTATTTATTTTTTAGAAAGAAGGAAAGAGAGGGAGAGAAACATCAATGTGTGGTTGCCTCTCACATGCTCCCTACTGGGGACCTAGCCCACATCCCAGGCATGTGTCCTGACTGGGAATTGAACCAGTGACCCTTTGGTTTAGAGGCCAGCATTCAGTCCACTCAGCTCTACTAGCCAGGGCAAGAAGACATATTAATTTATCAGCACAGAAACCAGTATTAAATACTAATGCAGTACCGCCACATCCCACCCAGAGAAGTCCTGAAGTCTTCAGAGGCGATAACACTTTTTCCTGTGAATATTGTTGTGGGTTACTGGCTGTTCATACCTCAGATCATTGGAAATCCAAAATATTTCCAGCTTTCTAGACTATAAACACAAGACAAAAGATAGAGATAAAATGATAAATGAGTGTGCCTTTGGCATCAATAGCATCTTCTCAAATATTTAGAGAAAGCATTGCTACGTGATTATCGATATTTTCTATATGTGTGACAGTGTTATATATGAGAGCCAAATATGAAATATTGGAGTTTTAACAATATCTCAATATAGGAACCTAATATAAAGTTATTTACACCATTAAGGGCTGGATGGCAATATTTTTCTCTAAATTTTCTTTAAGGAAGTTTATTTGTCACTTCTGAGGGTAATAATACATGTTTTATAGGTCAAAGTCTCCTGAAATATGTCGTTGGAAGTTTATATCTCAACTCAACACCTGTCCCATCTTAACACAAAATACTCTAAGTCTGGCTGGCTGCCATAAAGCATAGCATCAGTGTGCCAGGGGCTTCTAGCTTTAACAGCATGGCCTGGTTGGAGACAGAAAGAAAAAAGAGCTGGAACATAACAATACACTAATCAGTTACCAAGCAGTATCCATGTTTTATTCTTTGTTTCTTACATCCAAAGTGCAAGGGGAAAAAGAAAAAGTCAAACTACATTGTTTTATTAAGAAATGGAAATATTAATGGCAGAAGAAGAAAAATAGAATGTGTGCTCTGGACCATCTTCAATACTAAAATGAAGAAAATAATTGCATTTTTGTCTAAGTCATCTTCAAGCATAACTTTTCATCTAATTTTAAGGTATTGTTAATGAGCAAGAATGAGTACACAGCTTCCTGTGGTCTACAGTAAACAAGAAATCCTAAATGCAGTCCTGATTATACTCAAATCTATGTAAGCTACTATCATCAATATGCAGTTACCTCCAGTACAGATGGATTTGATGCAACACTTTCAATCTTTGACTCTGGTTTTGCAAATGTCAGAAGTGGAGTCCTTAAATGCAACCAGCTCTTTAGGTAATTAGGTTTTCTGAGCTTTGCCTTCCCCATATACTACCTATCTGGTGGGAATAAGTCACTTCTTATAAATCCAGTAGGAGAAGTCAACTTTGTAATGAAGTCAAGTCAATATAGATTCACATTAGGACTCATATCTTCCCAGTATGTATAAAAAGAAACTCCCCCTGCCCTGGGATTTTTGATGTAGATCTCTGAAAGGAATACAGTTAATGGGAATTTGGATTTACAGAAAACTCTGAGTAAGGATGAGTAAGGAAGTTGATGGACACCAGCTTTGTGATTATGGCTTTAACACTTGACAGTCACAGAGATGATTTTTACTGAGTTCCCAAATGAGCATACTACACATTATAATCTTTTCCTGTAATCTGAAGTCAGCTCAGAAAACTTGTTAATTGCTTAAGCTCTTTCA
Organism: Phyllostomus discolor; assembly: GCF_004126475.2. Lineage (NCBI taxonomy): Eukaryota > Metazoa > Chordata > Mammalia > Chiroptera > Phyllostomidae > Phyllostomus > Phyllostomus discolor. Next base: position 137,055,343 of record NC_040905.2, read on the forward strand.
AGCTTGTTAGAAGAGAAAATCACCCTGAAACCTGTTAACTCACTCCTCTCTCAGCATGGCCAGTTATACAGACCTAGGTATCAGTCACAGAAAAGTTATATTTTAGGATGCCATTCAACATTTCATCAATTCCCATAACACTTGGTGCCTTGGAAATGTCCTCCATAATCTTTCTTCCCCCTGAAGCACATATAAACAAATCTAATTCTTGTTAGACACTAATTGCAAGTGCCACATAAATGTGCCTCTGAAGCTTTCTAAAAACATTAACCATATGTGAAGGTCTTCCCCTAACTGCCTGATTTTCCTAATTAGAAATATTTTTTTACCTCCTGTTGACTGTACCCCACCTATTTCGTAAGCTAAATTCACTAAAGGTAAAAAATATCTTCAGTATGACTCTAGATTACCACAGTGGTACTTAATAGAAGCCCTGCAAAGGCATCATCAACATAGATTGTGTGGGGCTGGAAAACCTTCCTCATCTTTGATGTATTTCTGAATTAACTCATACTACATGGTAGTTGAGAAGAAACATTTTGGAAAACAAATAAACCCAAGTGATATTGGTTAATGCCTATGCATATATAAACATTTCAGGAAGACTTTGAGGGTATGTGAGGATGTTATGAGTCAAAATTTCAACAAGGAACTTTACAGTAGATGAGAAAGAATGTAGGCTGCGAGGAGACTAATGTGCTAGGCTGAATTCAAGTCCTTAAGATTTTTGGAGAATAATGGTTCTACATAGAGGTAGAAGGTCTAATTTTAAACTGATTCAGTGAAGTGGACACTGTAGAATGCTTCCCAAACTACTCACTTCAGTACCTTTCCCAGCTACCAAAATATTGGCTGCCAATGACTCAGAGCTGAGTCAGCTTCCTAGGACCTTTAGTGGCACCATATATTTCAGGGTGAGTTTATCTCTGCAAATTGTCCTCAGCAGAAGGTAGCTGTTTTGGTCAAGGTTTTATTCTGATCCCTTTGGGATTGGCTGAGGTCTCTGTTGCAACACATTGTAGGTTATTTTCTCCATTTAATTCCTGTTCCTTCACTTCCTTACAGATGATAAAGGATGAAGAGATCACAGTCCCTATTAGACGACCTGCACCAAATTCTGGACCAGAAATGGGTACATCATTGCTGGTAGTCTGAAGTTATGCTGATAAATATTTTTATAGCAGATATTTAGTCATTTACTTGAGAAAAGGGAACACTCAGAGAGTTCAAGAATTCCTAGACATAGGGTTTCAGCTGGCATTGATACCTGGGCACACAAAGTGTCATCATGATCCCCTGGTCAGCATTAGAGCATATGTTGGCCAGGTGATAAATATAGTTCTGGCCCTAAGTTTGTCAAAGAGTGTTTCTACTAGGGACCATGGACTAGTGGTCATTACCTGGTCCCTAAGTGTAAAATTGGAATGGAAGCACATTATAGTTGGTAGAACAAACCAACTTGGTTTCTTGGCCTGTGGAGTAAGAGTTACCATGGTAGGCAAGACCAAGTCAAAGCAAATTCAAGATTTTCCTATGTCTAGTCCTAGCTTTTCCTCCTCTCTTTGAGAGAATGGTATGCTGGTATTTAAGAATAGAATCTCCAGAAGAGACAAAGCTATTATTTGTTGCATTTGCCAATTTCAAAGATGTAGATCCCACCATGACTAATTTAAAGCTACCAAACTGAGATTATTGAACTCAGAGTTGGGAAGGTATGCATATAATTCCTTCTTGCAAGTTGGTACAAATTGGTTCCAGCATGCCACTGAAGGTGTTGTACTTAGTATACTTCTCAATAAACCTCCAGTATAAAAATATTATCTATCTTAGAGTCAGTTTCTGGAAAAACCTATCAGAAGTATCCAGCCATGTCTTATTATGCATACAGTCTGATCTGGTTGAATATATAGAAATCGAAATGTCTTAAGGTCCAAGACAACATAATGTAAAATCTAAACTTAAGGACTTTGTGCAAGGCAGGAATGATTACTTCCTCACATATTTTTTTTTGTGGAATGACAAGCAGAAATCCTGGATGAGGCAGCTGTGCACTGATGCTATGGGTTGTGTGGAGGAACATACCAGGCATGGCAGATGTCTTAGCAAAGTAGTAGATGATGAGTCTGGAGCAAGGTTGGGTGGTGATGTGAGCCAGAAGTGAGGCACTGGAGCTGCAAGATCACATAGATTCAGAATGCTGTGGTGTTATAGGCAATGGCATGAGATACTGGATGCAAAAATTCAGTGTTGATGTTTGGGGGCTTTGTATTTTACCATGATGATAGTAACTATATACAAGTTTTGTGTATATATATATATATATATATATATATATACACACACACACACACACACATATATATATGTGTGTGTGTGTGTATACACACGTATGATGATATATACAGATGATAGTAACCACATACAAGTTTTGTGTGTATTACATATATGTGTATGCATATAGTATTATATACACACATATATATAATACTATCATTCTGGAAACAAGACCGGAAGGTAGATGAAATTATTTCTATTTTTTAGATGTAAAAATGGAGGTTATGTAACTTGATGAAGAACATTTATTAAATATATGCTACTGAGTCTGAGCTGGAATTTATTGCAAATATATCTGGTTCTACATGACATCCTCTAGCTGCACCCTGGACATAAGAATTGTGAAAACTAAAACATACATTGGGAAGAATAGTGCCATTTCAGTTGACATAGAATTGGTGAACCCTGGTTTGCTTTTTAGAAGTCTGGAGCATCTCCCAAAGAGACTAGGTAAATAAAAATTAAAATTCATGTAACATGAAAGATGAAGACATACATGATCAAGATTCATAAATCATGATAAGTACTTACAGATTTTCACAAACAGGAGGAGTCCCAGAAGATTTGGCATGGTCTTATGCTTTTTAAAGGAACGCACAACTTATGACAGTGAAGTAATATACTTCTCTACTGCAAGAACAGGTGTTGCTCTGGCTGGGTGGATCAGTTGGTTGGTGCATCGTACCATGCACCAAAAGGTTACAGGTTTGATCCCTGGTCAGGGCACATACCCAGGTTTTGGGTTCAATCACCGATCAGGGCACAGTCAGGGTGCGTGTGGGAGGCAACCAGTTTCTCTCTCACATGTATCTCTCTGTCCCTTCTCTCTCCCTCCCTCTTTCTCTAAAAATCAATAAACATATCAATTTAACTAGCCACATGACCCTACACAAGTTTGTAAACCTCTTGAAGCAGCTCCAATTTCCTCATGTTGGTGATGAAGCTAATGATACTTTCTTCAGAGAACTAGCAACATTATCCTCCCAGTTTTTTTAACAAAATAGGTGCTCAAAGAGTTAGCTTTGCAACTTTTTTTAAACCAAATAAATATACAATAAATTTATTAACCTTTTAGTCAAAGAGGAGAAGAAATCTCTTTCACTCTCTCGATGTGCTACTAGGTTGTCCAAGTTTTAGCAGATAATTATTCATAGTATTGTTTAATGATTCTTTGTATACCTCTGATATTGGTTGCAGAATTGTGCAATCTTTAGATGATAAATGGAAGTCACTAAAATTAAGACTATCTATCTCACTGATGTTTTTTTGTTTGTTTGTTTGCTGCTATCCCAGTATAGATAATAATCTTCACCAAAGATGTTTTTGAAAGGAAGATGGTACTGAGTTATTTCATTAACTCAGAAAGAATAGGCAATACAGCAGTTAGACAGTGACATCCATCATTCCCTCATACTCAATTGTTTGTGGATTCCTTCATACTCAATTATTTCCTTAATGCCTCTCACATGTACCACAGTAGTTGACACAAATAGGACCTCTTGCCTTGCCATTTTTCTGCTACATCTCATTTTTGTTGGAGAAACCCTTCCTTACCCCAACATTGTTTTTTTACAGAAACATGTAGATTCATGCCTTGCTGACTACAGTTTTGCAAGATGCAATTACCTAATTAAATTGAGTGAATAATAACACTCCTCAGTTATAGTAAGTGGTGCAGAGATGGAAGAGTAAATGAGTTCAGCCTGGACCTTCAAAATTCATCTTGTTTTAAAAAGATGGAGCTGGAAGTGAAAAGCCCTTAACTTACTGATGGCAAGATTTGAACCACATATTGCTATAGTTTCAGCTGTGTTGGCAAGTGAGTCTGGAAAAAAGTTACTAAGAAGAAAAAAAAGTGTGTGTGTGTGTGAGAGAGGGGGGTGGGGGAAAGATCTGATTGTTTTCATATCTCTGTTTTTTGCTGTAACATGTACAACTTGTTCCTGAGAGCTGAACTCTTGCTCTCCCTCCCTTTTGGCTATTAGTCAATATACTCTTTTATTCTGGCCTTAGTGAAGTGAATTTGGATTTATTTTACTTGTAACTGAAAGAAATTAGAAAAATATGCCCTAGGTTCTATAAACCCACTCATGAAAAAATAAGCAGAACATCATTATATAAATATTGTCCAATATCATCCAAGGATAGCAGGAGGTGTCTTTTCTTAACTTGCTTTTAAAGGATAACATTATTTTACTTTGCTCTCACAGTGATTTGGAATTCACTAAGTTGTCTACTCTTCTGGGGAAAGATACAAAAAAATTCTGAAAATGGTTTATATTTTATTTGAATAAAGAGTCAACAATGGCAAAGAAATATTAAATAGTCTCCAACTGTAATAGTGTCTTTAAAGATATCTGTAGTCTTGTGTTAAACTTTATAGTCTTATGTAATTTTCAGAAACAACAATATTTTCCTCAAAACAAAAAAAGAAAAAACAATCAGAGTGAATGAAGAAAAGTAAATTTAAATGTCTGAAGTTTCCTTGATAATTATTTAAACCTTTATATAATTTATACATGGAAATTATATTTTAATACATAAGTAAAGACATTTCACTCTCTTGCACAGGGTCCAGAGAATGCAACAGTGGAAGAGCCAGTGTTCATCAAGATTCTAAATAATCTTGAGTTTAATTTTTAAATTTTTAAATTTTTTATTGTTGTTCAATTACAGTTGTCCCAATATTCCCCCATCCTCTCCCCTGCCCTACCTACCCCCACCACCCACATTTAATCCTCCCCCACTCCCCATTTTCTTTGTCCATGGGTCCTTTATACATGTTCCTTGACTAGACCCTTCCCCTTCTTTCTCTCATTATCCCCCTCTCCCTTTCCCTCTGGTCACTGTCAGCTTGTTCCTTATTTCCATGTCTCTGGTTCTATTTTGCTTGCTGGTTTGTTTTGTTGATTAGATTCCACTTATAGGCGAAATCATATGGTATCAATCTTTTGCCGTCTGGCCTATTTCATTTCACATAATGCTGTCGAGTTCCATCCATGCTGTCTCAAAGGGTAGGAGTCCCTCCTTTCTTTCTGCTGCATAGTATTCCATTGCATAAATATGTCACAGTTTTTTGATACACTCATTTACTGATGGGCACTTAGGCTGCTGCCAGCACTTGGCTATTGTAAATAATGCTACTATGAACATTGGGCTACATAGGTTCTTTTGAATTGGTGTTTCAAGATTCTTAGGGTATAATCCCAGTAGTGGGATCACTGGGTCAAAAGACAGTTACATTTTTAGTTTTTTGAGGGAATTGCATACTGTTTTCTACAGCACTGCACCAGTCTGCATTCCCATGAATAGTGTACTAGGGTTCCCTTTTCTCCACATCCTCCCTGGGATGAAATTTTTATTTTGGAGGGGGTAGCTAATCCATGATAAGCAAATTAATAATACACCTTTTTATAAAACAACATAAATGGATTAATTACTATTTGGAGAAATATCAGCCTAGAATACCTATATTTGTTGATCAGTGCATTTTCTTTGCATTAAGAACAATTATTGAAGAAACAAAATCAATATCAGATGACAGTATCTGGTCAGTAGAAGCACAAAATAAACATGGCAAGATGGTTTTATATCATTTTGTGTACTAAAAATTATAATTCATATAAGTATAATGAATTAGATAGTCTATTAGCCAGAGTACTTCTCCCCTGACCAGCTTCTTGGAACATAGACATTCTTCAGTATCTACTTGTAAATACTCTTTTCATTACCCAATTCAATGGCATCATTATATTCAGTAGTGTAGCTTATGTTTCATTAATTACATTTTAAAATAGCAGTTTCCCAAATTAACTGAAAGTTATTATAACCCTTCAGCATTATGTTAACAATCATATTTTAAGAGGTTTCCTTATGAAAAGATAGTTTCATATGAATAGTCCCATACATGTATAGAAATCATGTGATCTTCTAATCAAAGATTAAATAAAAAGGTGATTTGAACACAGGAGACAATGTCTAAATATAATATGCTATTTATTTACTCCAGTATTTCATTATCTAAGAATCTTGTAGACTGAACCTTGTATTTATTTGAAAGATCATTTTCCCCTTTATTCTGAATAGTCTATTTTTCCTCACTATATTAACTACCACCATGAAATAGATAATAAATATAAAGAAGAACATCAACAAAGCTAAATGTTCAGTAGCCCACCTGACTTGGAAAATGCATATTTGCATTTTCATATTTCATTAATTCATATTTCAATGGATCTTCTGTTCTATAAAAGCAATTAGTTTTCCATGTTGTGACATTGTAAAACTGAATCTTACTTTTCTTGCACAGAAGCAGAGATGAGTGTTATACTGACATTCCCAACAAAAAATATTTAAATTTGAATAGCTACTGTAAAATCCCATACCACTGATCTTTATGATTAAAATGGTAATTTCCCCCCCCAAATAGTCAATACTAAAGATATACTTTTCCATAAGCATATTTTTAGTTATAAAACAAACATATTGTTTAGAAAACATCTAGCAAAACTGACTGTATAGGCAGAATCCAAGTCTGTGGATCATTTATAGGAGTTTCTGAATATCCATCTTTAAATGCTATGGCTTTATTCTTCTGAGCCTAATGGAGAAACAGTAGGACATTGTCCTTTCCTCCCAGAGGCCAGATTCAAGCCTTGGGTCCTTCTGTCACAGTGCTTCTGTGCTCCTGCTATTGGAGTGCAATAGCATACAATGACATCCACGGTAGCAGTCATTGCACTTCTTCCCAGTCCTACATCTGTTACCTAGCAGCAGCTACCTCAGTGTACCACACACTGTGGAAGCTCAACAGATGAGAAAGTTGTCTTAGCTGAATCTAAAAACCAGACTCATTGACCAGGGAAGCTACATGCCAAAGATGGCCTATCCTGGAAAGTGATAAATAGCTGTTTCTTTCCTGCCCCCTCCCCCCCATCTGTCTCTCTTTTGCTTTCTCAGCAGGCAATAGTTAAGTTGACTTGACAGTATTCGGTTGGCCAAAAAAGTCAGTTTAGATTTTTCAGTAAAACATAAGACACATTTTTCATTTTCACCAATAATGTTATTGATTTGGATATTTTGAGTATGTCATCTCCCACATGGTATAATGTTCATTTTCTCAATTAATGTCTTGATTTGGTCACTAACAACTTCAACTGGTCTACCCAACTGTGGAATATAGTCCAGTGAGAAATTTCTAGCAGGAAACTTTGCAAACCATTTTTGACACTTTTGATCAGTCACAGAACTTTCTCCACACATTGCACAAATCATTTTTTTTGCATTTTAGTTGCATTTTTACCTTTCTTGAAATAATAAAGCAATAATATGGCAAAAATGTTGCTCATTTTCTTCCATCTTCAATGTTAAAATGGCTACACAAACATTCACCAATATTGATAAGTTCTTTTTAAATGTACGTGGATATGACAACTGTCACAATACAATCTAACGGAATTGTTTCAAATAAAGTTAAAGACAACTAAGCACTACTAGATATCATATGGAAAAACCCAAATGAATATTTTGGTCAACCCAGGATTTGGTGATTGAACTGGTTCTGATACTTTATTTTTTAAAAAGATTTTATTTAGTTATTTTTAGAGATAGGGGAAGGGAAGGAGAAAGAGAGGGAGAGAAACATCAATGTATGGTTGCCTCTCACATGCCTCCCACTGAGGACCTGGCCCACAACCCAAGCGTCTGCCCTGACTGGGAACTGAACGAGTAACTCTGATTTGCAGGCCAGCACTCAATCCACTGAGCTACCCTAGTCAGGGCATGGTTCTGATATTTTAGTAAAAAAAAAATCACTGCTTGCCTTGTGGTCATGGATTTTAGAATTTAATATGTAATTTTTAGAATTTGTGATAAGAATTTGTTCTAATCACATTTTTATAAAATCACTATTAGGATAAATATACACTAATTTATCTTGGATAAGAATCATGGAAACATTGGTAATAAACTATTAAATTTAATATAGAAAATAGTATTCTTATTTATTTTGAGGAATGTTTTTATTTATCAAGGATTCAATCTATCATACTCACAGTTGCTCCATGTTGATTATAGTCCTGGAACAATACGCTGTGGGCCATTTGGTTGATTCAAATATGAAAAATAAATGTGGTTAAAATTAATTGGCCTCTCTTTGTCTTTTGAGTAGGAAATTTATTATTCAGGTGTTATCTTCAAAAACACAGTAGTGACTTTAGTGAGAAACAAGTTTTATGCCTAATAACCCCTGTTGGCAATGTGCAATTACAGTCTAACTAATACATGCCAGATATTACTTTCTTCATTAGTGTGTTCTTTTTTTTTATGCTTTGTTTTTTCATAGAAACTTACTTTTCACAATGTGTAGCTGGGCTATAAGAAAAATTGTGGCATTACTGAAGATTTTAATTCTTCATAATTTATTTTTTTCTCAATTCAAAACCTGACTTTCTTTTTCATTATTGTTTTGCTAACTACAGAATTAAAAGATGTTTATATTTAAAAGTTTGGAAATGCAGTAAGAAAAAATAAAAATAAATGCCTCCACTTACCACCAACCATTTAGAGGTCAGCATTGAGGTACTAAGATGTATAGATACAGAAAATAAATTAATAGTTGTCAGAGGAGCGCAAGATTGGGGGACTGGGTTAACAAGGTGAAGAGATTAAGAACTACAAATTTTCAGGTACAAAATAGCCATGGGATGCAAAGTGCAGCATGGGGAATATAGTAAATAATGTAATAACTACATGTGGTGCCAGGTGGGTACTAGACTTATTGTGGGGGGATCGCTATGTAAGTTATATAAATGTCTAACTACTATGCTGTATACCTGAAACCAATATAATACTGAATGTCAATTGTAATGGAGAAACAAAAATTATAAAATAAAGAAATACTATGATGTATGTCATCTGGTAATGTCTTCTATAAGATGTATTTTATTTTGAACAAAAACTGGACCTTACTGTATTAACTTTTGTACATCTTTTTTCTTTCAATAAATTTATTGTAAAATTTTTTCAAATCAATGAATACAGTTCAACCATGTTAACTTGAATGGTTGAAAGTTTGGCTATACTGTAAGAATCTAAGAAAAAATTATCTACAGTCATTGTCATATACATAAAAGAAGGATAGATTATGAGAAAGAAACACAGAATATATAGAGATCATGGGCAGAGATATAGACTGTAGATGACAGTTTTACTTTCCAATGCAGCAAGTGCTACAATTTCTGAATTCAAAATTTCTCAAAATGTAGGTATACTGGACAGTTTCATCTGAGCTATATGCTGTTTTACAGTAACCTGTAAGGCTAGAATCAGCCACCAGATGCTTTTAGCATTTTACATAGACACCTGCTTGTACAAGGTCATGAATTCATTAGGCATATACATTGTTTTTCAAGTTATTATAGGCAATATTTTAAACAAGTTTTTGCCTCTAAATAACATGCTTTGCCATTTTCCATCTTCCTATAATTGTTTTATTCTTCATTCTATTTATTCTCCTTTGACATATGCTTGCCATATTTCACTCAACCCCCAAATCAACTTTATGTGTTTAGGCATACCCCTTTTCTTATGAATTTCTGTATAGTTAACCATTTCCACAATAGTGCTGTGTGAAAAACAGAACATTTTAGTAATATCTAATAATTTTTTCTCACGTGACTGGCTATTCCAGGTACTTTGCATTTCCATGTATGTTTAGCCTTGGGTTGAAAGCTTTGACAAAAAGCCTCAGATAATTTTGATCAGGATTGCATTAAACCTGTAGATCTAATTTAGGGAGAATTAGTATCTTAACAATATTGAGTCTTCTCATCCATTAACATGATATAACTTTCTATTTACTCAGTCTTTTTAATTTTTTCTCAATAATGTTGTATAATTTTCAATATGGAGTTTCTGCAGGTTTTATTACAATTTATGTTTTGTAAGCTGCTATTATAAATAATGTTTTAAAATGTCATTTTAATAGTTTATGAATAATCTGTAGAAATATGATTGATTTGTATATTTGTTTTAAGCTATATTAAAAATTCACTTATTAATTTAGTATTTTTTGTAGAATTTGTAAGCAATTCTCTTTACATGGCAATGTAATTTGTGAATGAATATATTACTTCTTCCTTTATGATCTTTATTAAAAATGGTGATTACAGTGCTGTACACACAGGCATAATTATCAGAATTCCCAAGTTTTTACCAGTCCCCAGAGTCCCTCCTAATTGTAAGGCCTGGCTGTTACTTGGAATTTGTAATCTTACTCTGAATATGGAAATATTGAAGCAAGGTGTGGGTGGGTTTACATACTTTTGGTACCTGAAAGGCACAGAAGAACAGTTACACATTTTTCTGACTGACGCAACCTCTAGTTTTCTAGGTCAGGAGCATAGGTAGTTTGGAAGGACAAATATTTTCCTGCCTATATTTTTAGGTAGTCTTTTTATTTGCCCATAAATTGAAGCCAGTGTATGTCATTTGCTGAATTCTGAATTGTTTTTCTAAACCTATTCCTATTAGCCTTGCAATTGTCAATCTGTCCAAGATTATAGTGTTAGGCTGCCTGATAGGTACATTTTTCTTTGTGGTTTTGGGTATTGATATTTTTTCTGTCTTTGGGTATTTTAGAAGTTGAAAGGAGCTGAATTGGAAATTGCTAAGCCAGTTTCCAGAATTAACTGGCCAATTAATTCACCAGTATGTTTTAATCCATTATTAACCTAAAATAATAGTGCAAAGTGAGAGGCTACAAGGTTTTTAAATTTGAGATCACAAAGAATATCTGTTCAGAAAGACTGATTAAAGCACAAACCTAAATATTGTTTTGACTATGAGGTGAAGGTAAGGAGCTTTTGTGAGAAAGAGAAGGAAAATAATTATATAAATATAAGGGGGACCCACCCTAAAACAGAATTTATTTAGAAAACATTGTGTATTTATCCTTCATATTTAAAATTCAGTCACCTTCAAGTACTCTCCATTTGATGCAATACATCTATTGAGACACCTTTTCCATTGCTCAGAACAGTTTTTGGGCTCATTGATTTTGATGCCTTGTAGTGCTTCTGCCGTTTTTTGTCTCATCTCTTCCACATTAGCAAAACATTTCCCTTTGAAGACTTTTTTCATCTGGGGAAGCAAAAAAAAGTTGCTTGGGGCAAGATCAGATGAACAGGGAAGGTGAGGCATGGGGTTCATGTGTTTTTGGTCAAAAACTGTTGAACACTCACAGAGGTGTTGGCAGGTGGGCTAGTAAATCATCCATCATGAAATGGGCAAAGGTGTTGAAAGAGTCTTCAAAAAAATTCACTGAAGTTGAATGCAGCCACTCACAACAATGCTAGCTGGTACACTGACACAGATAGGTTCCTAGAGCACTTACCTATCTGGGGAAGCCTTGTAGTACAAGGGGCCTACCCCCCAGAAGATAATTCTGTTATTTTCGGATCCCACCTCATGTAAGAATTTCTGTAAGTGTAAAAATGCTAAGCTATTGTTTAGTTATACATAGAGGTGCTAATTGTAAAAAATATCTTTCATTTTCAGTTTGGTAGTGTGGAGAACTACCAGGACTGAACTAAGACGGTGTCAGTCCTGTTAACTATGATATGGCATGGAGGGAAGCCATGTTCAGAGTCTTGCAGTAGAGCAACAACTCAGAGGGATGATGCAATCCCCTGAGAATGCACTGTACAATGTGGTAAACAACACATGCTTATCATGGCTGCACAAAACATGTATTAATCAGAAGCTGATGCAACATTGCACCATACAAGAGTTTATAAGCAGACTTTAGATGATGGGTGATGCATTCGGAGAGTGAGGCACCTTGAGATGTCCTACACATTCTGCCTGGGACAAAGAGCTCCACTGCGTTCCTGTCCCTCTGACTCTGCCTTGGAAGACATTGACCACTGGCTGGCTCCTGGACACAGATCTGATCTGGACTCCTGGGACTCGGGTTTGTCATGGCCCAGTTCTCTCATGGAATATTGTTACTGATTGTTTCTGAGTGTTATCACTCTTGATTGATTGTTACTGATGGAGATTGAATTTGCATCAATAAAAGCTGAGTGAATAGCATAGTTATGTGTTAACTCACTATCATTCCTTGGTGTCGGCATTACCTGTAGGGCTGGTGGCCATATAGGTTGCCCAGGGCATTTGGTTCCTAAGGCCAGGGTCAGACGGCCCAAGTAGGGGGTAAGGGCTGACTTATTGAAAAGACTATATCTGCTTTTCTGTTACCTTTGCAAGTAGTTGTTTGAAATATAATGCTGGTTTGACCCAGTCTGAAGGTTATTTTGCCCAGTTCAAGCATTCCAAAGGTTCAAGGAGAAAGACTTGCTAGGCAGTTCCTCTGGAATGGCTGCCCTAGTTCTATTTTATTTTTATTTATTTATTTTTCAAATTTTTTATTGTTGTTTGAGTACAGTTGCCTCCATTCTCCCCCCCATCACTACTCCCCACCCCAGCTATCCCCATTTCCCACCCTTGATCCTACCCTCTTTTGGTTTTGTCTATGTGTCCTTTATACATGTTCCTGAAAATCCTTCCCCCTTTTCCCTCCATTATCCTTTCCCACCTCCCCTCTGGTTATTGTCAGTTTGTTCCTACCTCTATTTTAAAGGGGCTCCACTTATGTCAGCTTTTTACACCATTTGTGTTACTGCTTCAATATGAAGCAGTATTGACTTTTGCATCAAAACTTATATTTATACCCTGGCTGGTGTAGCTCAGTGGATCGAGTGCAGGCTGCAAACCAAAGCATTGCAGGTTCAATTCCCAGTCAGGGCACATGACTGGGTTGCAGGCCACGGCCCCCAGCAACCACACATTGATGTTTCTCTCTCTCTCTTTCTCCCTCCCTTCCCTCTCTAAAAATAAATAAATAAAATCTTTTTAAAAACCTTATATTTATAAAAATTCTCCCATTGTTTAAAGACTAAGCACCTTTTCCTTATTATTTGTTATAATTGTGTTTCTTTGAAAAGTAATGTTATGGTATAATATGAGCTGTGGTTTGAATTACCTGTATATTTCATAAGAATATTCCATAAGATCCTCAGGTGCTTTCAGATAAAGGAAGGGTATGGAGTGTTGACAGCAATATTGTATGCAGTTACTATATCCTCCAATTTTGCTCAAGACAGAATATTTGAGGAATATATCTCATAGAGAACTCTTAAAAACACTTAGTAGAAAATTGTTAAAAATCTAATTAAAAAGTCCATGCAGTATTCTTAATTTTATGAATGTCATATGAAGCCAAAGATTTCTGCTGAAGTTTCATTTTGTTATATGGAAAATTTTTAAATTTATTGCAATTTATTGGCAGTGGGGAGTTGAAGGGAAGTGAGAGAGCAGGTGGGCATAAAGAAGAGAAAGCTCAAGTGTTTTTACTCGCAAAGTTCTGTGGAACAATTGCCAGCTATGGACTTGGGCTTTACTACTGCTTCCACTGGGACCTCAGTGTCCCAAGAAACTGAGTGTGGAAGAACCCTTGAAATGGCATTATGCATCCTGTGTTTTCTCCTAAATATTGCCTTTATCATTATCTCTCTTTATTCTTTTTATTTTTCTTCCTTTAATCAAATATTTTATTGTTGTTCTCCACTGTCCTGCCTACACCCTACTCCCACTGAATAAGATGACATATCTTGCATAGCATTTGGAAGGAATGTGCTTTTTGTTTTCACAACTAAACCAATTAAAACCTGGAAATATCTTGAACAAGGAAACACAGAAGGTGGATCCTAAAGGCACTTACATGTTGAACGACACACTTCATGTCACCTATGCCACAATATTATGTGTAAAGCATAGTAATAATGGCAACATGTCAAGGCAGAGCTTGAACATTATTTAGCAATATAACATCATTCATAATTTCCAAATAGTTTAAACTCAATATAAAATAGTCTTCTATATGACATTTTCAAGGTAGAAAACTTTGGTGCCAAGGAAATGCATCAACAAAGTACAATGTGCTCAGTGAAATTACATTTGTTATATTATTGAAAGTCAATCTGCTCTTATCGCTCTTTCACACTGGCCCCTTTGTTGTTCCTCTCACATTTCAAGCTACCTGGCTATAGTAGCCTGTGCACTGCCTAATCCCTCTTCCTGGACACCATTTCCCCAGAATGTCACCAGATTCATCACTCACTTCATCCAGGTGTCTTCCCAAGAGCACACCACCTCTGAGAGGTCTTCCTTGACTTCCCTTTGTCTCTTTGTTTCTCTTCTTATGCTTTGTTTTTCTTTGCAGCATTATCACTACTCATTATATATTTATCCATTTACTGATTAATTGATTGTCATTTTTATGCACTAAAATGTAAGCTTTATGAGGACAAGAACTTTGTTTCTTGTTCATTGCCCATACCTAACACATACAACAGTGCCTGGTATTTCACAAGCTGTTGGTAGTTTTTTTGTTTGTTTTTTGTTATAACTGAATGAATGACACCTTTCTTGGTCTTCAGAGCCTTCATTTCCATGTTTCATGGAATTTATTAGTCTGAAAATACATATCAGTATACTATATATAGTATATAGTATACACAACACATACCATACACACACACATGGTCTGTCCAGAAAAAGTGCAGCCATTGTACGTGACATCAATGTAATCTGTCAGCCAAGGAGAGTGGACTGGAATGCACATGTGTGAACAATGACGATACCACCCTGTACTAGTCAGTAAGGGTGGTAGACCTCATTGAGTGAGCAGTATACTGTGCGGCTGTCACATTCAAAATGACTGAGCGAGTAGAGCAATGAATCTGCATCAAATTTTGCATTAAGCTTGAACATTCCTCTGCAGAAACTATTCAGATGATTCAGAAGGATGCAGCTATGGATACCTGGTGATTGGCAGCTTTATCACTGCAACATGCCCACTTATGCATCATATCTCATGATGATTTTTTTGGTAAAACACCAAATCAGCCAGGTGATTCAGGCCCCTACCCCCCAGATTTGGCACCATGCAACTTTTGGCTTTTCCCAAAACTAAAATCACCTTTGAAAGAGAATAGATTTCAGACTTTTGATGATATTCAGGAAAATACGACAAGGCAGCTGATGGAGATTGGGAAAACTGTGTGAAGTCCCAAGGAAAATATACTGAAGGAGACTGAGGCATCATCATCCTATGTACAATGTTTCTTGTATCTTGTGTCTTCTTCAGTAAATGTCTCTATTTTTCATATTACATGGCTGAATATCTTCTGGACAGAACATATATATGTGTGTGTGTGTTAGTTCATATATAGTTCATATATGTTAGTTCATATAGTTAGTTGACCCTTCTTTCATGTAATAGAGACTTTAAATAATAATAGTTTAAACAAAAGGGAAGCTTAGGGAAGCTTATTTCTCTTTGGTGCAATTATGCGTAGGTAACAGTCCCAGGTGTGGCAGAGCAGCTTTGGTCCATGATGTCATCCAAGGACAGAGCTCTTCCATCTTGTTACTCAATCATACCAGGCACATAGTCCTCCTCTGCACTACCTGACTACACATGCCAGCCATCAGGAAGGGGGAAAGAAGAGGAGGCAAACCCTCCTGTCCTTTGTAGTATGACAGTTTCCACCTGCAAAGGAGTCTGGGAAATATAGTGTTTATTTTGCTCAAAAACTCATTGAACATGAAAGACAAAAGAAATGATATTGGAGGACAATTAGCAGGCCTTGTTACAACTCTTTTTTATAATAATGTAATTAATATTTATCTTCCCCCATTGAACTGTTGAACACCTGTAGTTTTCTTTCTGTTTTATTGTGGGGCCCTAGCACAATATCATCATGTAGTAGTCACTCAGTAACTTTGTACTTAAATAATTATTTCATCTGTGATATAGTTCTCAGGAAGGCATACCCATTTATCACAGGAGTAACTTCTACAGGGAGGAGGAAATAGGAAGATTATTTCATTATTCTTTAGGTGGGAGGAGACAGAAGTTCAATGTTGGGGAGTATTGATAAAGATTAGGCTGGAAGAGGAGGAATTTTTGCAAGAAGAGCTTTCTGGAGGTGGGAACTGCCTGAGGAGTCAGAAAACAAAAAGTGATATGTCCTTCATAGTAGTAACTAGGGGCTCCCTAAGGGAAAAATAAAGAAGCATCTGGGAACATTTCTGCTTGGTTCTGTGGTCCCTTCTTCCATTCCCTGGGTTGTTCTAGATTAGATTGTTCATAAAATCATCATTCTGCTGGGGTTATTTTCCATTATGATTCTCTCTCTTTCAAGTGAATAGAAAATATTGACCAACATATCACTTAGAGAAGGTTCTTGAAATCTGTTCTTAGATTTATTTATAGATAACCCTGAGTATATGTAAACACTTTACTTTATAAGCAAATATCCTTGCAATTTTGAAGCAAAGATCTTTCTTATAAAATTAAGCTTAATATAATAGGAAAATTACCTGTTTAGTAAAATCTTGTAAATACATAAAAAGGATAAAATTTAGCAAATACATAAAAATGAATGCTAGTCAATGAGATATTGGGCTGGCCAAAAAGTTCATTTGGTTTTTTCCTATGAGATGGCCCTAACAGTGCTTGGTTGTCTTTAACTTCATTTGAAATAATCTTGTTAAATTGTATTGTGACAGCTGACATATCAGCATGTATTTAAAAGTAAAACTTATCAAAATTGGAGAATTTTTGAGTAGCCATTTTAACATTTAAGATGGAAGAAAATTCGCAATGTTTTTCACATATTATGCTTTATTGTTTCAAGAAAGGTAAAAAGCAACTGAAACACACAAAAAGATTTGTGCAGTGTATGAAGAAGGTGCTGTGATTGATTGCATGTGTCAAAAGTAGTTGCGAAGTTTCACGATGGAGATTTCTTCCTGGACAATGCTCCACAGTGGTCAGGTAGCCCAATCAAAGTTGACAGTGATCAAATCCAGACATTAATTGAGAACAATTAATGTTATACCACATGGGAGACAGTTGACATACTCAAAATGTCCAAATCAATAAAGTATTGGTGAAAATAAAAACAAATGTGTCTTTTATTTTATGGACTTTTTGGCCAACTATTTTTTATTAAAAGTAATATTTTTGGTGAAAAAAGTCTTATTTTCTATAATATTAATAACAAAATAAACTTCATAGTCACATTTGAAAGTTACTGAAGGGGAGCAGAGTTTGCCACCCACTCTTTTTGGCATAAGGATTATTTTAGACAGAATATTTTTTAAAAAATGAAAACTTAGTACAAGCTACCCTTTTGTAAGAGATATTTACATTTTTTATAGGCAATCTTCATTTTAAGGGTGTCTTTTTCTCTGTACCAGGAAGAGAAGGATGACTAAATCTTTACAAATTCTTATCAATGAAAAAGGCAGAGATTTAAACCTGCATAGCCACACCCTTACTACTGTGCTTTTTTATAGTTTCCATAACTGGCTTCCCCCACTTCTCAACATTTTTTTTTGTCTTAGCTGGAAATGGTATTTAAAGTGGTGGCTTGGAACTCTAAGTGTTCAGAATGAGTCACAACCAAGATGTGCCTCTGTAGTATGTGTATTATTTTGAGCTAAAGGCAATCTAGACCTTGGGGGTTTAAGAGAATCTTCTGCCCCACCTTAAGTACCTAGAAGAATCTAAGTTATGGATCCTTCCCATAACACAATATTATCAGAGACAGCCTGCCTGACCTATTTAATGAACACCTGCTCTTCTCACCCTACAATGGCATTCCTCCCCGTGAAGCTCCAAGCTTCCTTACCTCATCCTTAGCTCAAAATATTATATATAACTCATCTCGGCTTTCTGTACCTGAACTTTTCATGTACATCAGGTCTCTGACTCTCTCACTCTTGTGGAGTTCCCATACATATGTATGTAAATTTGCTTATTTTCTCTTGTTAATCTGTCTCACATAGACTTAATTATTAGACCAGCTGGAAGGACATGGGATTGTAGAGGAAAATCTCTTCCTTCCATGAAGGCCAATTCAGGGAGTTGTTCAGTTTTCTGGGTATCCCTCCTGTATACATGTTTTTAAAGTATGCATATCATTAAACTTGTTTGTTTTTCCCCTATTAATCTGTTTTTTTTTTTTAATTGTGTGTGAGGAGGGGGGAATCATAGTAAAAAAACCTAGTATGGTAGAAGGAAGATTATTTTTCCTCCCACACACTATGAAAACCTATTTAACTTTGAGGGCTTTTTATAACTAAAATAATAGTAACAGGAGTCAGCAATAATCCTATAAAAAAGAAGCAAACAAAACAAGAAAAGTACAATCTTCTAAAAATGGTAATAATGTGAGGAGGAAAATTAAACGACAAAGACAAATGACATTTTAACTGTCGGTCCTTTATTGTGTCATCATCATCATAAGATCCAGTGGGCTTTGCCTAGGATGGAAGCTATTTTACATCTTATTTTGAGTCTCCTGGTAAAAACTGCAATATGTAAAAGTTACTTTCACAAAAATTGCATCAAGGATGAAAAGTGAACAATAATCATGCCAATATTATTTTGCCTAAGTCTTCTGTGAATTGTATACAGCAGAAATTGCGACTGAATGTGTGGTTTGCCAGGTCAGGATAACATCAATGTTTGAATTAAAAAACCTAAAAAGAAAAAAAAGCCTCCAAAAAAACCAAGAAAGTCATTTGGATTATATTTAAGCTGAAATACCTTTTATGAAATTCTAATGTATCTTAGGATCAATTTTTATAGTTTTGATGACTAGTATTATATTTCCCACCTCACTCAGTATCATACTTATTTTATGTGTTTAAAAAATAGTCTGGGATAGATTATGATGACCATTATATGACATGCTAAACAATAGGAAAATTAAAAGATTTTTCTGCAACAATGAAAAACGTTGACATGAGACAGCTAAGTTGTAGGAAGGGAGATTTCCAGTATGGAGTTTGACATCTGAAATTGTGTGTTCTTTCTCTAGACATTAATTTATTTGTTAAACTGCTGGGTAATTGAACACTTCTTCCTTCTCTTACTCCTGCTCCCCCTACCCCTTGTCTTCTTTGTTCTTCTTGTTCTTTTGTTCAAATTGTGATTACCTTTCTAAGAGGAATTATTCTTCTTAGAATCTTTGCCTTTCTAGTGACAGGGCTTTTGGGCATCAGGACTAAAGAGATTTGAATCACTACCAGTATGTTGAATTCAAAATCCTTACTCCTCACCAAGAATAAAAACTTTGAATTAGATTAAATTCCTTGTGCCAGGCTTCTTATGTAGGATGGGTTTTTCTGAATAGAGTTTTCAGGTTTCTGCTTATGGCCCTATCGTTTTGCCAGATATGCCCAGATATGTTTGAATGCCAGCAACTGACATAACTCAAAAGATTCCCCAGGTGGCTCCTCAGCTTTGTAAATAGGCTTCCGACACATCTATCTTGCCAGTTTGTTACACATGCCTAAACCTGTCTGAATCATAGCAGTGAGCAGTGAGCCTGTCTCAAACTGAGTTCTTTGTTATACACAGCAAATATGGTAAAAACAAAATAAAAAACAAATTTATTATCTTTGCATCAAATTATTATCTGTTGATGCATTTTCACATATTTGATCTTCAGAAAAACATTGTGAGGTACACACATTTTTTTTTTATGGAGGCATTTCTTATCATTCCATTTCAAAGCCAAGAAAAGAATAAATGTGAAGTGAGTTGGATAGGCAATGATAGAAAGGTGCTTTCTGATCATTGAAATGAAAGATACTAGGGACATGGCTGAGTAGCTCAGTTGGGTAGAGCACCATTCCAACATGCCAAGGTTAGAGGTTTGATCCCCAGTATGGACACATACAAGAGGCAACCAATGAATAGATTAATAAGTGGAACAACAAATAGATGTTTCTCTCTCTCTCTCCCCAAGATTAATTAAAAAATAAATTTTATTTTTAAAAAGTACTAGGAAACTGAACTGATTTTGTTGCTGGAAGAATAAGAGGTATGTGAAAAAAAATTATGGAGGTATAATAAAATCACATACTTATGAATTTGTTTTAAAACATGTTATAGAAAAGAATAACCAAACCCAAATAAGTAAAGTTAAAAACCAGCTCATAATATGTCAAGGAAACACATTTTAATCTTAAACTTATCATTGAAAAAATAGTAAATAAGCAAGCTAATCAAAGAGAAAACTGGACTATAAAAATATGTTTATTTTCAAAGAAGACAAAAAAAGAAAGAACTTAGAAAATAATTATAACATGGCAAATTTAAGTCCAAATATATTGATAATTACATTAAATATAAAAGTACTTAATACTACTGTTAAAAGACAAAGATTATCAGTGGATGAAAAAATCTATAATTTTGCTTACAAGACACACAACTTAAGTATAAACAAACAGTGAGGGTTAAAAGGATAGAGAATGATATACAGTGCAAATTTTGTGTTAGTGAAGATGTAGATAAATTGGAACCCTTGTGTATCATTGATGAGGAAGTAAAATAGTAGAGCTGCTTTGGAAAATAGCATGCATTTCCTCAAAAAATTAAAAAAGAATCACCACATGACAGTAATCCAAAAAATTATATATACATAATTATATATAAAATATAAAATTATATTTTAACATATAATATATAATATTATATATATGTATATCCCAAGTTAAAATCAGGATCTCAAAGAGATATTCATGCTTCTATGTTCAATGTAATTTTTAAAAAGATTATATTTATTCATTTTAGAGAGAGAGGAAGAGAAGGAGAAAGAGAGGGAGAGAAATATCAGGGTGTAGTTGCCTTTTGCATATCCCATACTGGGGACCTGGCCCGCAACCGAGGCATGTGTCCTGACCGAAAATTGAACTAGTAACCTTTGGTTCACAGACCGTGCTCAGTCCACTGAGCTACAGCCACCAGGGCTCAATGTAATATTATTTACAATAGGTAAGAAATGGAAACAACCTAAATGTCCACTGACAGATGAATAGATAAAGAAAATGTGGTATACATATACTATGGAATATTACTGAGCCTTAAATAAGAAGGAATTTCTGAGTTACGTGATAACTTGAATGAACCTGGAGGATGTTATGCTAAGTGAAAGAAGCCAGTTGCAGAAGGACAAATACTGCATGATTCCACTACAGTAGGTATCTAAAATAGTCAAAATCATAGAAGCAGAGAGTAGAATGGTGTTGGCCAATGGCTTGGGGGAGAGGAAAATATGGAGTTATTGTTCAATGGGCATAAAGTATAAATATGCAAGATAAATAAAGCCTAGAGTTCTAATGTACAATATAGTACCTATAGTTAACAATATTGTATGCACACTGAAAAATTAGTTGAGAGAGTGAATCTTAAGCTAAGTGTTTTTACCACAAAAAATAAAATGAGTGGCAGGAAGAAACTTTGGGATATGATAGAAATGTTATCTTGAAAATTACCTTGATTATGCTAATGGTTTTGTCAATGATGTGGGCATGTGCATGTGTTCAAACATCAAATTGCATACATTAAAAAAGTGGCACTCTAGTTTGGTGGAAAAAACATACCCTTTTCAATAAATGGTGCTGAGTTATTTGAATACCCATTTGAAGAAAAACTGACTATTGGCCCCTGCTTTGTTGCACACACAGAAATCTATTTGTAGTGGATTATAGGTGTAAGTGCTGAAAGAAGAACAGAACATGAGAGAATACCTTTATTACCTTGCAATAGAAAACATTTTCATAGAATATTAAAAAATCTAATGATAAAGGATAAAATTGAAATATCAGAATTAACCTAAATTAAAAACTGTTGTTCATTCAAAGATTATATTAACAAATTGAAAACACTAATCATTGACTGGAAAAGGACATTTGCAATATGTATATCTGACAAAGGTCATGCACCCAGAATATATAAAGAAATCCTACAACTTAATGGGAAAAAAAGACAGCTCAGTTAACAAAATGTACTCACACACACACATAAAGATATCCAAATAGCCAATGAACAAACATGACTGTGCTCAACTTTATTGTTGCTCAGAGAAATAGAATTTAAAACTTTAATGTCAAAATGAGATACTATAATACCTTGTATATGCACCTGAATGGCAAAAATGAAAGACTGGTAATACTAAGAGTTGATGAGGCTGTAGAACAAGTGAAGCTCTCATACACTGCTGGTGGGGATTTAAAATGATAGAACTACTTGAAAAATTGTTGAACAGTATCTAATAAAAGTGAACATATGATTACCATTTGATTCAACTATTTCACTTCTTAAGTATATATCCAAGAAGAACAAATGTACCCGCATATGCACCAAAAACATGTACAAGAATTTTCATAGCAGCATATGTTAATAACCTCAAACTGAAAATACATAATGATTATTTACAATGAAATGGACATTTAAAAATTGGTGGATTCATACAGTAAGATAATATACAGTGTCAAGAACAAATGAGTTACTGTTATGCATAGATGGTTGAATGTCACAAACTTAATATTGACAACCAATGTATACATAATGTGCAATGATATTTAAAACAAATTTAAAAATACACAAAATTACTCTATGTTAATAGGAGTCAAGATATGGTTACTTCTAGTAAGGCTGTTAATGACTTAGGCAATGAAATAGGTGGGATTCTTGGCTGCTAGTAATATTCTATGTATTGATCTTTGTAGTGATTACATGAATGTGTTCACTTTGTATGTTTCTTATAGTTGATTACAATATTTTAAGAACTTTTAGGATTCTAGATAACAGAATGATGGAACTTATCTTTAATAATCTGAAAGAAAATGTCAAATCTAAACTGGAGATTTATAATAGAAAATTTAGCTGTGTCCAGTTCTACCTTTAAATAAAATATATGAAATGTCTTTAATGTGATAAAATAAATTAGATTAAAATATATGGTCAAGTTTCAATTAAAATATGAAGATTAACCACCCATCACAGTATAAATCAAGGCAGAGAGTTTGATTATATGAAGAAAAAGTCTAGACATAATTAATGAACTTTGAGAAAGTATGATGTCAGAAATGATTACAGACCTGGATTTGGATGTCTGCAAAATATATGGAAAGAGACACTTTCTCTTTATTCTAAGTGGGAGGCAGAACTGTTTAGTTCCTGTGTTAGTTTTAAATATATGGTATAGATTCTTAAATCATACTTGAAAGATGGATTACATATAATCATATGTAAACTGATTTTTGGATAGTAATAAAGCAAAATATTTCCCCTTCACGTGTTGTGTGGGACATGCATGAAATGACAAAACCTTTTCCACAAACAGAAAGCAATGTCCTGTGCTGTGCTGTCCTTCTTTGAGGTGGCATGAGTGGTTTATGGGTGAGGGTCTTTGGTTATTCTGCCAACATGCAAGCCTGTCCTATATCATGAAAACAATGAGTCATTAACCAATAATGCTGAAAATATGAAAAAATGAATGATGTGAGATATTTTATTGACAGCATCCACTATAGTGTTAAAGTTACAAAAATTGGAGAGAAATGAAGGAGGAAAGAATTTCGATTTCGTGCAAAGATAAATACCAATATAGTTTATTTATTTTTATTTTTATTGCATTTTTCCATTACCATTTAGTCCCCTTATATGCCCTCCTCTTCCCCTCTGCAATCACCACACTATTGTCCATGTCTCTGAGTCCTCTTTCCTTTTTGCTCAATCCCTCCATCCCTTAACCTCCCCTGCTCCCTTAGCTATCATCCTGCTAAGTGAAATCCTGCTTTCTCTGACCTGCTAAGCTAGTCAGAGAAAGACAAATACCATATGATTTCACTCATATGTGGAATCTAATGAACAAACTGAGCTAAGAAGAAAAATAGAGACAGGCTCATGGATAGAAAGCAGGATGACCAATAGCTTTTAATATTAGTGTTTAAAAATGTTTTATAGTTGATGAAAAGTCTTTTGTGATTTGTAATTATAAGAAACTATAATACACATTTATTCATCTCTCTGAAGGAGAGATAGAGATAAAAGTTGGAGGGGGGAGAGAGAGAGAGAGAGAGAGAGAGAGAGGGAGAGAGAGAGAGAGAATATCTATATCCCATGGAAAGATTTAAAGTGGAAAAGTGGGAACATTTTATATGCCTCCATATTTTGGTAAAGTGATGTGCATTTGTATATGTATCATTTCTTTTATCTTTCTAGGGGAAAAATATGAAGCTAATTACTTTCTACTCTTCTTTGCACTCCTATCTGAATGACTTTAAAAATAGAAGAGAATGATGAGAAAAAAACATTGTTTCAGACTGTAAAAACTGAAGGCCATTTTATGGGAATACTTGTCTTTTTATCCCCTTTGCTATGCAAGTCAAATCTTCCGTTTTTTCCTCATCTTCACCACCAACCTTTTGGCAAGCCAGCATAAGCTCCTAAACATTCTGTCCATTTGTGCTTTAGCCCATTCTCAACCCTTTAGCCCATTCTCAACCCTTTCTCCACTCAGAGCCAAAGTAATTATTTTTAATGCCAAAGGGCATCATGGGATTCCCTTGTTTAATTATATTAATGGAAATAACATTGTATTCAGGATAAAAGCCACATTCATTGTGTGTCCTCACAGGTCTGGGTTATGTGGCCCCTGCTTCTTCTCCAGCTTCTTCTCACAGAACCCTCCCCTTCTCATGCTGCTCCAGACACAGCCACTTCTGACTTTTCCTAAACTCTCCATTCTTTCTGGATCCAGGGAGTTTACTTATACTTTGAACAATCTACCTTCCATTTTTTTTCCTCACATGCCAATCTAAGTCAGGTCTCTCCAAACACTTTACTTTTCCATTATAACATATAATATATGCATTCCTGTGTCTAGGCATTTCAAATCTACCTATCCTTCTAGAATGCAAGTTCCATGAGGGAAAAGAATATGATTATTCTGGTTTTCATTTTACTTAAGACAGTGCCTGGCACATAACAAGTTAGTTATATAAACTAAGAAATTTGGTACAAAAATATCAATCAGAAAGCAAAATTACAAGTTTTATCTTGTTACATATCTATTTAGGGTTTCAATTCAGATTTATTTCTAATATACATATTAGACATTTATAGGTATTTACTTTTAACTACTGTTATTTACCTTTGCATAAAATCAAAATGTGAATATATTTCCATGTGTGTGTGTGTGTGTATGTGTATATATAACCATCTTATTTCTTCTCCATTTGAAACCTGTAATTTGGATTTTTGAAGTAGAAGAAAGGTAAATGCTATTAATCTCAAATTTCCCACTTTGTAAATAAGAAAACTGAAACTCAGAAGAGGTCAAAGAGGCACTGACATACCTGGGCTATCCCATGCCAAATATTTTCAGGGAATTAGTAAGTGCTTTTTATTCATGGGGATCCCATGTGAATTTTTGCAGAAGATAAAGGTAATTGCAGTTCTGTATTATAGCATAGTCTATAGAATATAATGTATATAGGGAACAAATCGACTTTTGTTTGTATATTTAGACATGAAGCAAAGCATTGTGCCTTAACAACAGTGTTTTATAATAGACAAACTTTTCAGAATGCGAACACTTTTCAGATCATACATATTAATTAAAGCTGTTAGGCATAATCTCTATTTTCATTAATTCATGCAGAACATTGTCAATTAAATTAGGCAGTTCCTTTCCAGGTGTTTTACAAGTTGTCTTTGATTGATGTTTTGCTTATACCTTTTCCCTATTTCCTTACTACTTCCTATCATTTTCCTGGTAGGATTTTGGAGCCACTATGCAAAGAATAAAATAGTCCCCTGAACCTTGGGCTGCTCATATGAGGGTATCAGGATGGGAAGTCGGTCAGGGCTCAGGGTCCTCCCTCTTCATCCATCTGAAGGGAGAGGTGGCACCTAACCTCAGCATCCTTCAGAACCTGTGGCTTTTTTTCTGTTAAGAAATCCTATAACATCTTATATTCTCTATACTTGTGCATAGGCTTCTCCTTTTGCTCTCAATATCATTTCCATCCACTCCATTTTCAGAGTTAAATCTTATTCATACTTTGAGTCAGAGCGTCTATATTGTACTGTGCTAATAACTTTGAGATGGGCTTAGACACTCTTCAAATATATTCTCAGAGCTCTTATACTTTATCAAAGTGCAATGTGATGTCAGCCACTTTCTGCATGCCATAAGAGGTCAAGAGTTTTTCCCAGAATGTGGTCTGAGTTTACCCCATACTTAACACAGTATCTATCATACTGTTCAATAAACATTTGTTGCATAAGGAAAGCACCCTTTAACATTCAAAAATGAAAAGAACATACAATATCAAAATTTATTCTATATTTTATAGAAGTAAATGTCTGACAAATGAACATGAAATAAAAATTATTTTTTGTTTTTTTAAATTATGTTAAAAGGGCTATAGCCATAATAATATCTACTAACATCTGCTGTTAGGACCTAACAACTCATAACATTTATATTTGACACCAATGTCAATCATAAGGTAAGGTAAAATGTATTATTTTACAGCAGACTGATGGAAGTATAAAACCAGCATAGAAATTAGTTTTAGATTTGCATCTGCCTAGTATTCTTTGACTTTTATGTTCCCTAATTATCAATGATACCTAGAGCAAAATCTGGAAAGCAAGAAATTACTGGTACTTTAAAGATTTTATTTATTTATTTTTAGAGAGACTGTAAGGGAGGAAGAAAGAGAGGGAGAGAAACATCAATGTGTGATTGCCCCTCACACATCCCCAAATGGGGACATGGCCTGCAACCCAGGCAGGTGTCCTGATTGGTAATTGAACCAGTGACCCTTTGATTCTCAGGCTGGCACTCAATCCACTGAGCCACAGCAGTCAGGGCTGGTATTTTAACATTTACTTCTCTACTCTCTTGGATACAGTCGACTGGTCCAAGGTGAACCTTACTATACATCCTTTTTATATCTGTGATTTGTATTATAGCTAGAATGACCAGTTTTCCCCAGGAATTATATTTAATAGTGTTCCTAATGTACTAAGTAATGTCCTTAATTGAATGGGAAATTATATGGTCATTCCAGTTGTATCATCAGAACTGAAAAAGGAGCTGAATGATTTACCTTGTGTTTTTTCTGAATTATCCTTTGCTGATAGCAAAGGGAAGGTATGGATTCAGCATCAGCGTTGTGAAACCACATTTTGTTGTATCAGTAGTGAGAACTGTCTAATGCCTTAAGCACTTTAAGAAAAGGCAGGAATAGCAGAGAGGCTGAGTGTTTGTTCCAGGCTTTGCTGGTGTCTGACTAGATTAAATAATAAGTGACCTTTGTCTCACACAACCCACCTTTGGCATCTTGCACATATAGGAGTTAGTGTGATGGAGGATGAGGGGAAACAGTATTTACTGAGGGAATAATATAATATACCATGCGCCAGCTGTTCACTGTGGGTTGGGGCTTTTGCATTCACTATCTCACTGAATTTTCCTAACACCTCTCTGAGGTGTTCATGTCAGATTTAGAGGTGAGGAAGCTGAGGCTTAGCCAGGTGAGGCAAATTTACTGATGGCCACACACATCCACAAACTAATATTTGAACACTGGTTTATTAGTTTAACTAGTTAGTTTGAAATGTTAGTTTGAACCTTAGAATCTGCATGTGTGAGAAAGTGGGTGGTACTAGTGTGTAAGTTTGCACAAACAAAGGTGTTTGCCAATGTTTTATTCCTGTACCTAAGTTTGCTAGGCACAGAGTGGTGCTTCATCTTACTTTTGTTTGAATTTCTGTTAATCCCCCTGAGAATGAATATTTTTTCCCATCAGAGGCACAATATGGCCTCCAAGGCCTTACCTGCGTGGCTACCATGTCCCTCTTCAGACAAATATCCAAACACACACCTTATTCTGTGTTCTAGCCACACTAGAGTTCTCTGTCCCTGGAGCCAAACACGGTCTCTTTCTACACACATGTCCACACTCTTCCCTTCACCTGAAAGTCTCTTCTGCTGCCTGAGCCCATGTTTCTGCCGGCTCACTCTGACTTATTGCTTCCCCAGCAAGGTCTCTTCTGGCTTCTCAGACCAGAATAGTTTCCTTGTCACATCCTATTAGAGCACCTATATTTCCCTTTTACTAAGGTGCATCACAGCTGCAATTTTTTATAAAGGTTACAATAGCAAAGGTGATAGGATATGATATACACAAACCCCTCCATAATGCCAGAACCCAGCAGAGACCTGGCATAGTGTATGCACTCTTCATATACCAGTAAATATTAATATTGTATATTCAGTTTTCAGTTGATATCCCACCTGTCTGAATATGGTTTCCAATTACTATGTCTGACAGTACATCCATGTCTAAAGTATAACCCAACACATTTTGTAAAAATCTTGAGCACTGAATACATGTTCACAAAAACAAACAGAATCAAAAGCTTTGGCTACATTTGCTGGAGAGACTGCACTTACATGAGTCCATAAAGGTAAAAAGTAAAAAAGAAATGCATAAGCCTCTCTGTTACTATGGAATTGCTTTGTTTTATTTGCAATCAGGTTCACCAAAAAGCTTAATTAGTGCTCTTTAGAGCAAAGAAATAATGTCTCACATGATTCACCTTCTATCTGGAGCAAAATTAAAAAGAAAAATGGAAGATGTGAAGATTTGTAGGCATTCAGAGTGTATCAATTATTGATATTAACATTCATTATCTGACTAAAAGACAGGATAAAGGCTTTGGGGAATTGAAAGGGTGCATATAATTTCTCTCTAATTATTCTAATTTACTGTAATTAAGGCACTAAAATAATCCTGAGAGAAAGCAATAATGTCTTTTAATATCAACTAAAAATATCTACATGTTTAGCTTTATTTTCTATAGCTTTTCAGTGTGACTTGTAAGCTTTTAAAATTATGGCTTTTAGAATTTCTAACATAAAACTAGATAAGACATAACTCAAAATCATAACATTTAAATCTATAAAATATTTACAAATTCATAAAATCTGTCATATCAATCCTATATATGAACTTTGCCAAGATTATGCCTTTTAGAAAAAGAGCACTTTTAATATACATTTTCAGAATTTGAAGAGTAAAGAAAATGCAAAGATATATGAGTTAGATATCTTCTCTGTGGAAGTCCTTTCTGGTTGGTGATAAGGCTTTGGGTTGGAGAATCACAATAGTTATAAGGTATGATGTTTATTATTTAACAAACCCACAAGAACTATGAAAGTAATGCTGTATTATATTTCCTTTCATATAATTATGAATCAATTTCTTTTAGAGTGGGTTGTGTTAGAGCGAAAGAAGCATAAATTAAAATGGAAGTTCACATCGTCCTTGCTAAATGCAGTTTATGTTGCCACTCAAATGGTTGCCTCTGGGACTTGAGAGTCTTGGAAGCAGAAAGACTCCAGGGCACCTGCCAATGGCAGAAGCACAGCATGTAAATATGACCAGTCTATGATTATTGGAAGACGTTTCAGAGAAAGGTCTGTTGAGGCTGAATTTGAATTCATCATGTATTTTTACAACTCATACTTGTATGAGTAGTGTTAATTCCTAGCAAGTCAGAGAAAAGCAACATTTTTAATATATTCTTTCCCAGAATATCCAAAGTAACATGGGGTAGAACAGTGTTTACCTTTTGCATTTTTCCCCACTAGGAAACCTAACCTATAGAGTGAGTGTATATAACATGTACAATGTAAAGAATAATACTAATACAATTAATACCAATATAAACACCACCCAGTAATTTTGAAACCTTCCATATGCTCTTTCAGAGGGTCCTCTTCTCTCTGAGTAACTATTGTCTAAGTATTTTGTGTATTCATCCATTTGGTGTTTTTAATCAGTCCATCAGAAATTAGGACAGCCATAGATAATATACAGGGATGGGCAAAACTAGATTCACAGTTGTTTGTGTGGAAAATAATGCAATAATTGGACTTCCGGAAAGATGGAGGCATATGGTTGTGGGTGGATGCACTGTACCTCCACTCACAACCAAGATTAGAACAACAACAATTTAGAGCCAGAATAACACTCAGAGCTGACAGAGAATTTATCTGAATGGAAGTTGGACAGCCAAAAAGTTGAAGTAGACACATCCACCCAGACAGGTAGGCAGGGCAGAGCCAGGTGGGTTCAGGTCGGCAGTGGAGCGAGGTGATCGGGGAGAACTCAGTGTGAACTGGGCGTGAACTGGGTGCGTGAGCCATCCAGGGAGTGCAAGATCGCAGCGGTGTGAGTGCACAAGTGGAGACTGGCAGACCCAGTGAAGCAGCGATTGTGGAATAGGGCAGAGCACGCAACCCAGGATCCCAGAGAAGGGACTGTGTTCCCGGGAGAATGGAACTACCGCCATTGTTCCCTCCTGCCCCTGCATCTGTCCCCATATACAACGTCACAATCTAGCTACTGGGGTGCCCAGCCCAGGCAAACACCTAAGGCTCGCCCCTCACCCTAACAAGAATGACCAGACCTGGAAAAAAAGAAAAAGAAAAAAAAAAGGAGAGACAGGGAGAGATATGTTTCCAACAGAAGAACAGATCAGTCCCCCAGGACTCATCATTTTGAGCGACCAAGAAATAGCCAATCTATCAGATGCACAGTTCAAAACACTGGTGATCAGAAAGCTCATGGAATTGATTGATTTTGGGCACAAATTAGATGAAAAGATGCAGGTTATCATAAAAGAGATAAAGGAAGATATACGGAGGAGAGCCAATAGTGAAGGGAAGGAAACTGGGTCTCAAAACAATACAGTGAACCAGAAGGAAGATAGAAACAACCAGGAAGGAAAGCATGAAGAAATAAGAATTCAGAAAAATGAGGAGAAGCTTAGGAACCTCAAGGACATCTTTAAATGTTCCAACATCCAAATTATAGGGGTACCAGAAGGGGAAGGGGAAAAACAACAGGTTGAGCATGTATTTGAACAAATAATAAAGGAGAACTTCCCCAGTCTGGCAAAGGAAATAGACTTCCAAGAAGTCCAGGAAGCTCAGAGAGCCCCAAAGAAGTTGGACCCAAGAAGAAACACACCAAGGCACATCATAATTACATTAGCCAAGGTAAAAACGAAGGAGAGAATCCTAGAAGCAGCAAGAGATAAGGGGACAGTAACCTACAAAGGAGTTCCCATCAGACTGTCAGCTGATTTCTCATAAGAGACCTTACAGGCAAGAAGGGGCTGGAAAGAAGTATTCCAAGTCATGAAAGACAAGGACCTACATCCCAGATTGCTCTATCCACCAAAGCTCTCATTTAGAATGGAAGGGCAGATAAAGTGCTTTTCAGATAAGGTCAAGTTAAAGGAGTTCATCTTCACCAAGCCCTTATTTTATGAGATGTTAAAGGGACTTATCTAAGAAAAGAAGATAAAGAAAAAACATGTTTAGTAAAAGGACAGCAAACTCACAATTATTAACAACCACACCTAAAGCAAAACCAAAAGAAACTAAGCAAACAACTAGAACAGGAACAGATCCACAGAAATGGAGATCACATGGAAGGTTAGCAACAGGGGAGTGGGAGGAGGAGAGAGGGGGAAAAGGTACAGACAATAAGTAGCATAGAATGTAGGCTGAAAATAGATAGGGGGAGGGTAAGAATAGTATGGGAAATGTAGGAGCTAAAGAACTCATAAGTATGACACATGGACATGAACTAAAGGGGGGGATATGGGTGGGAGAAGGTAGACAGGATGGAGGGGAGTGAAGGGGGAAAAATGGGACAACTGTAATAGCATAATCAATAAAATATATTTAATTTTTTTTTAAAAAAGAATATAATGCAATAATTAATAAGTAATAGTACAAGAGTAAACTCTGTTTTGTGTACTGATAACTGTAAACCTACTTTTGCCTTACCCTATATTGTTTAGGTCTGATATTTTTTGTTTTCAGAAGAATGGAAATGCAATGTGTATATGGTAATTGCTTTCTTTAGCCAACATTGTATTTTTAAGATTTATTCATACTGATGTGTGTAGCTTAATTTGCTTCATTTTACTACAACACATTATATGAACATATAAAATTACATTGTATGAATTGTTCAAATTTCATTGCATACATTTTATTGTATGAATATACTACCATTTGTTTGTTCATTTTATGTTACTGAACTTGTGAACTGTTTCTCATTTTCTTTTTGTAGAGCCATGCATCTTTAACCACAAAGGCTGTGGTTAAAGTTAACCACACACGAGGGTTTTGTCTAAAATTGAGGTATTTTTATAGCTAAAATTTCTTGGTTGCTAAGATATGGGTGTTAATCTTTACTTTGTAATGCCAAATTGTTCTCTAAATTATTTGTTCCCAATTCCCAAAATGATGAGTACTGCTTAAGTGTCCCCATTGTTTCATAAACTTAGTAAATAATATCTATTCTATTTTTCCAAATGTACTGATAATTATCCTAAGAGAGATAAAGTTTGCATATAGTTTTTTGACAGATTAAAATTAGTGTTATATATATATTACAAGAAATATCTGTAGCTTTGGATAGAGAATTACACCCATGCTTGAGTGTAAAAGTGCTCTGCTCAAGCACCAGGGTGAGGCTATAAACATGCTAGGCATTAAGTGGAAGAACATAATCAATATGTTCTAGATATGTGCTAAGATATATTACACACTGAGACAGAAAACTCTTCCTAGTGTTTGCAGTTACATCTCCAAATTATAGACACGTGTCAAAGGAGAACTCATGACTTATATGTTAGAAATATTTAATTAACAAGATATTTTTAATGGGAACTTTATTTAAGTACATTGATTTTGTATAGCTACTGAGAAGTAAGAACACATACTGGAAGAGTTATTTATGAACTCCATACATTGATGCTTCAGCCTTTATAACATGGCATACAGATATATGCACATATGTATGTATTTGTGTGTATCTCTATATGTTTATGTACATATGTATGTAGATGAGGAATGTGACATTACAAAATCTGTATCAAGGAAATTGAACAATGTATAATTTTCAACTGCTACCTTGACATTCAAATAACTTCAATATTGGCCAAAAATATGGGTATAAGTCTTCCTAATGTCACATAGAGGGTACAACTGATATTTATCTAATAAACATGAGCTTTATATCTAGCTCAACATATGGATATATTCTGTTGTGTAATATGAATAATCTGTAACTCAATAGCAAAAAAACACAGTCTAATTAAAAAATGGACAGAATATCTTAATAGACATTTTTCTAATACAGATAAGTGGCCAAAAAGTACATGAAATGGCACTCAATATCACTAATCATCCTGGAAATGCAAATCAAAACCACAGTGGATATCACCTCGCACGTGTTAGAATGTCTATTTTCAAAAAGACAAGAAATTAATGTTGATGAGGAAGTGAAGAAAATGTAATCCTCAGGCACTGTTAATGGGAAGGTAAATTGGTGCAGTCACTATGGAAAACAGCATGGGGTTCCTCAAAAAATTAAAAATAAAACAACCATATCATCCAGCAATTCTACTTCTGATTATTTACCCAAAGGCAATAGAAACACTAACTGGAAAAGGTATCTGCCCCCTCATGTTCATTGCAACATCATTTAGAGTAAACAAGATATGAAAGCAATCTAAGTGTCCCTTGATGTCTGAATGAATAAAGAGATGTGATATAAGTATATATATGTATATATCATATATAGATGTGAAACACACACATATATACACAATAGAATATCATTCAGTCATAAAAGTAGGAAATTTGCAATTTGTAACAACATGAATGGGTCTTAAGTGTATTATGCTAAGTGAAGTAAATAAGAGAATGACAAATACCAAATAATCTCACTAATATGTGGAATTAAATTAAAAGAACAACAAAAAAAGTAAACTCATAGATGGAGAGCAGATTGGTGTTTGCTAAATGCAGGAAATGGGAGATTGGTGAAGGGGTTTAAGAAGTACAAACTTCTATTCATAAAGTGTCATGGTGATGTAACATACAGCATGACAACTATATATTGAATAATACATATTGTACTGTATATTGGAAAGTTCTAATAGAGTAGATGTTAAACTTTCTCAGGACAAGAAAAAAGTTATGTGTCATAATAAATGTTAACTAGACTTATTGTGGTGATCATTTTACCATACATAAAAATATTGAATCATGTTATGCATCTAAAATTAATATAATAAAACTAGTATAAAATAAAATATTATTACAACATTTGACAAAGTTTGAATATGGTCTGATGGTAGCAATGTATTTAGGTTAATTTTCTGTTTTTGCTGATTGTATTGTTGAAATATAGAAGAATGGCTTTGTCAGAAACACAGACCAAATGTTCAGGGAAATAGATAGGGAATCAGGTTGGCAACCTATTCTCAAAAAGTTAAAAAAAATGTTACTTCTACTATACTTGTTTCTTTTTTGGAACTTCATAATTCTTTTAAAAATATTCACTAAAATTATACTTAAAATAATGCTACCAAATAAAGAAATAATATATTACTGGTATAATATATTCCTTTTCATCCACTAAACATATTTTAATAAGAATATAGTTTCCAGCTTGAATGTATGTATATTTGAGTACATGAAAGTATGTTTTATATTGAGAAATTGTCTTGTGCCAAAGCTCCCCCAAAACCAACAATGTACTTCTTTCTCTTTACTTGTGTTGGGTGAAAAATACCAGCTGCATTTTGTCAAATCTTACAGTGAGAAAAACAACTTATATCTTTTATGTTTTGAGAAAAGGTCAGTATATTTCTTTTATTTCAGGGTTTTCCAAACAGTAGATTGAAATCTATTTTAGATATTGGAATTTCATGTATTTCTGCTTTCTGTGGCTGTGCTTCACATTTTAGCACACTTGTCTCTACATCTTAGGCTGGGTTCTCTGGCAGCATGTCCTGGTTGTGGTGGCAATACCCAGCAGTAGTCCCCTTTCCCATAAGTCACTGATTATGTAATCACTATCTCCCTTTTCCCCAACCACTTGAATCCTAAGTTTTCATGGGAATGAAAATTTATTTTCTCTCAACATGCAAAATATCATTCATCTTTAAAAGCTCATCACTAACGTTAACTTTTTCCAAGGGTTTATAAGAATTCCCACCCCTTTCATGTCCCTGACCTCGTAAGTCATGGCCCCTCTATTCCCAATGCTTTTCTTGGAACAGAACCTTCCTTCTTCTAAGTCTGCATCATTGATTGTCAGTTTTTCTGTTTTACCACTTGGCTCAACCTACTCTACTTTATGGGTCATTGTGAGGGAATGCATCATTGCATTTTGAAGGGAGAAAACATGGTTGTATTTAAGGACATATTTTAGCCATAAGGCAGGGCAAAGAAAAGCAGAGTGATCTCAGAGCAGCCACTTTTCTCAAGTGTTCAATCCTCAGCTTTGCAAGGGCAGACTCATGTTGTCAGGATACTAAGGGGACATGTCCTCCATAGGTGGTTTATAGTAACAAGATTGTTACATTGAGCAAAATGTTAGTTCATTATTTCTCAGTGAAAACTAACAGAAGTTCACTGAGATTAGAATGTTTCCAACGAATTTAAGGGTATATTTCTCCATTTATTAAACTTGTTGAGACTATTAATCAGCTAACTGTTGGCAAGGAGTTAAAAGCTGGCAATGAGTTCACAGACTCTTTCAGTGACTAAACCTAACAAGTAGCCAGCAGGTAGAGGTAAATCTTGGGGTGCCTTGGGTATTTTGATGTCCTTCTCTAGGCTTATTGTTGGTGGAAACCAGACCTGGAATGCAGCTTGTTCCCTCCCATGTGCACCCAGGCTCAACAGAGGCAGCCACCAACCATGGATCACTTTGTAGTTTCTAACAGCTAGCCCAGAGCCAGTCACAGGTAGCATCAGACATTGACTACAGTAGTATTCCTCCCAATAGGCTCCAGAACTACCATACCTGGTGGTGGGCTTCAGAGTATGAGAGAGAGAGAGAGAGAGAGAGAGAGAGAGAGAGAGAGAGAGAGAGAGAGAGAGAGAGAGAGAGATAAATCAGTAAGCCTCAGACCCTGCTGGGGGGAATTCCACTTCATGAAGTCAGACACCAGGCAGCATCTCCTATACTGTGATCAGGATCAATTTCACAGTCAACCTGAATGGGTGAAAACTATCAAGACTCAACTATATTAGGAGGGCTCACATAACCCACAAAAGGGACATACCTGGAGCAACTAGCTCAGGTGATCAGGGAAACTGTATTATTGAGCCCCACAGGATGCCTACAATATAATGCCATTGAGATGACACTAGGAGACATAGAAGATATTTCTAATACACAGAAACAAATCCAGAGAAGCAGTCAAAATAAAGAAACAAAGAAATATGCCCCAGATGAAAGAAATGAGAAATCCCTAAGAAAAAAAAAACTAAATGAAATGGAATCTATCAGATACAATAAAAAAAAAACAGTTATAAGAATACTCAAGGAAAATAGGGGAAGAATGGATTTCTTAAAGAAAGAAATAGTAAGAACATAAAATGACACATCAACCATAAAAAGGACCAGTCAGAAATGAAGAATATAATTTCTGAAATGAAGAATACACTAGAAAGAAACAACAGCAGATCAGATGAATCAGAGGATCAAATTAGCAATGTGGGAGACAAAATAGCAGAAAACATGCACTAGAGCAGCAAATGGAATAAAGAATTTAAAAAGTGAGGATACTTTAAGGGATCTATGGAACAAAATAAAGCATAATAACATCCCACTATAGAGGTATGAGAAGGAAGAGAGAGAGCAAGGGTCTGAAAACCTATTTGAATAAATAATAACTGAAAACTTTCTTAACCTGGTGAAGGAAGAAGACATGCATGTTCAAGAAGTGCAGAAAGTCCCAAACAAGAGGAACCCAAAGAGAACCAATCAAGATACATTGTAATTAAAATGTTAGATTAAAAACAAAGCATCTTAAAAGCAACAGGAGAATGACAATTACTTACCTACCTGGAAGCCCCCATAGACTTGTCAGCTAATTTCTCAACAGCAAATGTTTGGCCAGAAGGGATACTAGCACAAAATATTTGACACAATGACAAACCAAGACTTGCAACCAAGATTACTCTACCTAGAAAGACTATAATTTATAATTGAAGGATAAGTAAAGAGCTTCCCAGACAAGAAAAAGCTAAAGAAGTTCATCACCACCAAATGAGTATAACATGGAATGTTAAGGGAATTTCCTGTTTTTAAAAGATTTAATTTATTTATTTCTAGAGAGGGAAGGGAGGGAGAAAGAGAGAGAGAGAGAAACATCAATGTGTGGTTGCTGGGGGCTGTGGCCTGCAACCTAGGCATGTGCCCTGACTGGGAATCGAACCTGTGACACTTTGGTTCACAGCCCTCGCTCAATCCACTGAGCTACACCAGCCAGGGCTGGGAATTTCTTTAAGAAGAAGAAAATAAAAATGACCACAAATTCTATTATAAAATAGTAATGCATGCGTACCTATCAATAATTACTTTAAATGTAAATGGATTAAATTCTCCAATCAAATGACATCATGTAGCTGAATGGATAAGAAAAAGACCCATATATATGTTATCTACAAGATGGAATTCAGATGGAATGACACCAACATACTGAAAGTATAGGAATGGAAACAGATACTTCATGAAAACAGAAAGATAAAAAAAACTGGTGTAGCAATACTTATATCAGACAAAATTAGACTTTAAAACAAGGGTTATAACCAGAGACATCAAGGACAATACATAATGACAATGTAGGACCAATTCAACAAGAGAATAAAACCCTTGTAAACATTTATGCACCCAACATGGGAGTTCCTAAACATGTAAAGCAAATATTGATGAACATAAGAGAGTGATGGACAATTAAAAGCACAAATGAGCCCTGGCTGGTGTGGCTCAGTGGACTGAACACTGACCTGTGAACCAAAGAGTCTTTGGTTCGATTCACAATCAGGGCATGTGCCTGGGTTGCAGGCCAGGTCCCCGGTAGGGGGCATGCTAGAAGCAACCACACATTGATGCTTCTCTCCATCTCTTTTTTCCTCCCTTCCATCTAAAAATAAGTGAATAAAATCTTTAAAAAAACCCACAATGAGATATCACATCAGAGCTGTCAGAATGGTTGTCATCAATAAATCAACAAACAACAAGTGTTGGTGAAGATATGGAGATAAATAAACCCTCATGCACTGTTGGTGGGGATGCAAATTGGTACAGCCACTATGAAAAACAGTATGGAGCTTCCTCAAAAATTAAAAATGGAACTACCTTATGGTCCAGTAATTCAACTTCTGGGTATTATTCAAAGGAACTCAATACACTAATTAAAAAAATATATTTATCCCTATGTTCATTTTAGCATTATTTATCATAGACAAGATATGGAAAATTCCAAGTGCCTATCAATAGATGAGTGAATAAAAACGTGATGGTACATACATACAGTAGAATATTACTCAACCATGATAAAGAATGAAATCTTATCATTTGAGATAGCATGGATGGACCTAGAGGGTATTATGCTAAGTGAAATAAGTCAAAGAAAGACAAATACTGAATGATGTAACTTTTATATTACATCTAGAGAACAAAATAAATGAGCAAAATTGAAAGAGACTCATAGATGCAGAGAACAGACTGATGGTTGCCAGAAGGGAGGGGGTTGGAAGACTGGGTGGAAAAGGTGAAGAAACAAAGTACAAATTATTAGTTATAAAATAGCTTTGGGAGTTTAGAGTATAGCATAGGAAATATAGTCAGTAACATTGTAATAACTATGTATAGTGCCAGATGTGTACTGGAAAAAGTGGGGGGTACGGTGTAAAGTATATGATTGTCTAACAATGTGCTGTATACCGGAAACTAATATGAAATAATATTAAATGTGAAAAAAAAGTTGACAATGAGTTAAAAACCTTGGTAATATTGGCACTGAATGGCGATATTTGCATGCATCCACCTCTACTGTGGGACTGGGCCTGCCAAGAACACATGCTTCCCCTTGCTAGAACAGTTTCCTTTCCTGAGGACAGTATTGGATGGGTATTACTAAATTCTACATTGTGGATCTCATTTTCCCATGGTTTCATACTAAATAAATCCTTTCTGCTGACTTCTTTCTCTAGGTATCTTTCTTTTTGCTAAGTTAATTTGAAACCATTATATTCAACTAGAATTAAGTCCTGTTTTTCCTGCATTAACTTAGGAATTTTGTCTTGAGGTAACTTCCACTTATAGGTGTTATTCTCTTTTAAAAATGGATTTTAAGTATTTCTTTCTTAGTTTTGAGAATATGTAACACTTAACTTTTTACAAAAATTACATATACTGTATGTGTCTTCCATTAATCACATAAAAACATAAGTTTGAGAGGTGGGACTTGCATTTTAAATGTTATCTTTGCATTGCTACATACATCTATCAAAATGATTTACATATAGGATGTATTCAAAATTTAAAAAGCTTTTATTAGACATATCTGAACAAAAATAATGGACTACTAAATGAAAAATGAAACAAACAAGAAATAATAATGTCCAAAGTACTGTTCTTTCAAGAAAAGAACAATTCTCATATTTCTAGATTCTTCTGGTTATTGTGTATTTGAATAGCTATTTTGCAAAATTAAAATAAGGGCAGATACAGTTTTGTACTGTCTTCTTTTTTCATTAAATTATGTCAAAAATTTCTAAAGTATGATAAATTTGTATAATTATCATTTTAGAGGCTGTATAATATTCCATGGAGTGGAAATGTCATAATTTGCATAAATATTTCTACACTTTTAAATGAGATTTTATTATTATAATAAATACAATAAATATCTACATATTCATAGATTTTTATTTCTAGGCTACTACTTTGAGATGTATATGAAGAAGTGTGAGTAAGTTTCTTTGCTAATTCTGAAAAAATATGACTGTTTCTTAGCTCTATGAAGATGGCATTTGACTACCGACTTTGGTCTTGTTTGAATGAAAAATTACAAAGATAAAAAACCTACATAGACTTTCACTTTTATCTAAGTTTATGACTAATCTTTTTGCCATTGTTTGCTGGTCTGAAAATAAATCAAGGTGAATATAGTCTGAGTGAAGCCAAGACGTCTTTCCCACCAGTCTCAAATGTGGAGCAGGCTGTGTATCTGGCCTAAATCAGGGTGCCATGATATGATGGCATTAGGATGACAACATGACAGTGCTGGAGAGGGTCTTGATCAAGTCTGGATGCCTTATTCAACCTTCATCACCCTTCCTCCAAGGTCCCTGAGAGGGACAGAGTGATGTATGAAGATGCAAACAAAAGCAACGTGTGGTGGGAGATTTGTCCCTAAACCCACCCCCCAAATCAGAGCTCTGGTAATCTAGGCTGGGCCAATGAATGGCTTCCCTGACCCAAACGTCATACAAAATTTCAGAGCTACTATTCCAGTCTGAGCAAATAAAGCTGTATTTATTAATACTCAAGATGGATGGGATTTAAAAAATAAAGCAGGTGTCTGCCAGTGTGTCAGATATTTTTCTCTATTATCTTTCTTTCCCTTTGAAAAAGAGAAGCACTGACTACACCATTCTTCAGAATTCAGATGGTATCTGTTTCATCTATATCTCCAAAATGAATCATAATGGACTTGCTAGTTTAACATCATCCCTTTTCCATAATAAATTATAGACCTTTTCCCATTCTAATTCATAAGGTTGTATGTTTTTCTTCTAAGAATTTCAAAATATTCTACTGAGAACAATGTTGATATTTTTACTTGCTTTGTTTCTTCAGAGTACTCTCTCAAGAAATATTTTCAAAAAGTTGACTGAGTGCTATATTTTCTGAATCCTGATGTGTCTGAATATGCCTTTTTTTGACCATGTGCATGGACAAATTTGTCTGGGTTTATGCTCATGGCCACAATGTTTTTTTATGCACAACTCTGCAACATTGCCCCATTGTTTTCTAGCATTAATTTTGTTGATGAGAATTATAAAGATAGCTCAATATTCTTTCCTTTTAGATACATATTTTATTTTTCTATACAGCCTTATGGGATTTCTTTTGTAGTTGTAATTCAGAATTTTCCCTAGGATATGTGAAAGTGCACACTTTGTATCAATATTCATGCTCTGCACTCAGAGGGAGCCCTTTCTACTTAAAGATCCAAGCTCAGGCATATTTTCTTTTATTACTTTATTTATTATGACCTTTCTTTTATACACACCATTTCTCTTTTGCCATATTCTGGAAATACTCTTAGAAACATGGGCAGAGCGGTCAGGGCAATCCTTCAGTATGGTGATGGGAAGAGCTTCTGTGTTCTGTAGTGGTCCTCCAAATCTCAGATGTGTCCTCTCTTCTGAGCTTCAGAGCTTTCAAGCCCACAGAGAGATTAAGAGAACTTAAAAAGTCTTTATGTTAAGTACCACAAACTTCTTAGAAAAATTATTAATTTACAGTTGTATTATTTGATTAGGTAAGACCTTAAAGGAACCACTCACTAACTCTAACATAATTTTCCCCCTTTGGTCTAAGCACCTTTTCAGTTAGTAATATCTTGGACGTGGAGCTACAGGAAATGAGTTCACGAAAATGGTATGTTTATGTGCAATAACTTCGATAATCAAATTTGCCTTATTGAAAATTGGCCATATTCCTAACATGCTCTGTTGATCATATCATGCCAATCTTCTATATTAATAGCAACAATTAGTAAGTGTGTTTCAGAAAAGCCAATTTAATATTTTCTCAAGAAAATATGTGTTTCTGGCCGTTGACATTGAAAAGAGAACATAACCAAACAATCTGAACTATAATACCATATACATTGTTTCGTCTCATCTTGGATTATTAATTCTTCACCCTGTTTGCTCCTTTGATGCACTAAAATATTTCAAAAATTGCCACTGCCAGTGCCATATCCCAGAATAATTAAAACTCTGGAGCTGGCACCCGGGCTTCAGTATTTTTCAAAATTACCTTCAAGTATTTTAACACATATTGGAGTTAAAAAGCACTACATTAGTAAAACAGGCAAACAAATGAGTCTACATTTGTTCTCATGTGTGGGACTGTTACGGGGCCATACACTGTAGACAGCCTTCAGGGGAAAAGATAGGCAATGCTTCAGGCTCTGGGCCTAACCCTGTCCAAAGGTTTGCATCAGCCATGCAGAGCCTTGCATGCAGTGTGAAGCTGTACAGATCCTTTAGTGCGATGGCCATGTACATTTGTCAAATGTATCTGTGCACTTAGATACAAGCTTATGGCTCAGCTCAGGTAAAATGGCACATATGAAGTTTAATATGACATTTAGTGTTTATTCCCATGTGAAGGCTTTATTCTAGGAAACACATATGAAACAAATATAGGCTATTATCTCTAAAAGATCAACTGTAATTATAAACTCTAAAAATCTCACATCATAGTTTGCTCATCTTGAGAATTTCTGCACATGAAAAATTTCAAGGTCAAACTGAGAACCATAAAAATATGGTATTCTTTGAAAAAAATATATGACTTCATAAATCACTGCTATGACAATGACATTTCAGATTATAAACATACCCAGATTGTGTTCAGAAGATCTTTCATGTTGAAAAGCCAATACATTCTATCAGTTCCCTAAATAAGGTAATTTCTGAAATATTTATTCATGTTATTACATAAAATAGAAACAACAGACGTGAAAATCTCCTCTTTACTACTACTCTTCCCTTCCCTCCCTTTTTTTCTCTTTTTCCCAGAGAAGTTAGGTGACAGAAATAAATGGGAAAATATCTTGTTGAAATATATAAACTGGATGTCTCAAGCATCTCAGTGCTATCTTTATAGTTAAAATATCAAAGAACTATCAAAGAACTAAAATAATTAGAGTGCTTATCTAAATATGTATCATTATTAACTAAATATATATATATATATGTTTTTAGATATACCAAACATATAATTCCTAGACATATTAATTTAACTGAATATTTCTGTTCTTTGAAATTTTTAACCACCAAGACAACATTGTGATGCTTGGAATATTCTGGAAGTTGCTTACACTGCTCATACCACTACCACTGCCAACATTAATTATAATAGCTAAAACTTATATATGTACTTACTGTTTGCCAAGCAGTATTTAAGCACTTCACATATTCAGTGTATTAATTCTCTTAATCCTCCAACAATCCCATGTGGATGGTGCTGCTTTTATCCTCATTTTAATAGATAAGGAAGCAGAGGCATATACAGCTTAATGACTTTGCAAAGGCTGAGGTAGGACCCAAACCTATGTTCTTCACTACTATATGCCACTTTTAAGTTATAGTTCAGCACACAACTATAATTAGAAGTATAAAATAATATTTAAAGAACTCAGAAAGCACAGCAGAAAAATATACTCAGGATAAATAACTTCAAACAAAATAAATAAAGTAAGGACTGTCCTGGGATGTATTGATTTGAATTTTAAGGAACTAAATAAGAATTCAATATTAGGACTCAATAATCAAAACAATGATACACTTTAATATTGGGCTACAGAATGTAATAAAACAACTGCTTATTTTTTTCCACATTTTTGTTTAAGCACGGTTGTCTCTATTTTCTCCCCACCACTCCTCCCTACCCCAGCCATCCCCACTTCCCACCCTTGATCCTACCCCTCCTTGGTTTCATCCATGTGTCCTTTATACGTGTTTCTGGAAACCCTTCCCCCTTTTCCCTCCATTATCCCCTCCCACCTCTGCTCTGGTTACTGTCAGTTTGTTCTTAATTTCAATGTCTCTGGTTATATTTTGCTTGCTTGTTTGTTTTGTTGATTAGGTTCCACTTACAGGTAAGATAATATAGTATTTGTCTTTCTGACAGCAATGGATGAATCTGGACAGCAGTATGCTAAGTGAAATAAGTCAGGCGCTGAAAGACCAAAACAACTGCTTGTTAAAGTGAACTGATTTTTAATGCAAAAGCAATATATCTCCTAGCTTGTTAATTATAATTATTGTATTAGCTATTAAATTATATATAATAGTGAAATTTTACTAAAATGGAATAAATTCAGAGCATGAACAAGAATTTCTTTTTTCCAATATATTTCATGTTTCTTTCTTAAATTTTTTTGATATCTTCTTTTTAATACACAGACATCAAAGGGGCAGCCATATAGCTTTATTAAATTAATTTAAATTTCTTGCTTTGTTTAAATAGAATAATTTTCTCTGTATCTTTGTTGTGTGTACATTTATTTAAGTT
The DNA here is from genome assembly GCF_004126475.2 of Phyllostomus discolor. Lineage (NCBI taxonomy): Eukaryota > Metazoa > Chordata > Mammalia > Chiroptera > Phyllostomidae > Phyllostomus > Phyllostomus discolor. The sequence goes on from NC_040905.2 coordinate 137,099,839, forward strand.
ATGAAATATCACAATTATAAAAAGGATACATAATGAATTAATTGATACATTAAAATGATAAATTAAATACCTGTCTATCCTCTACCAAGTTTAAGGAAAATAATATTACCAATACAATTATAACCCTGTCTATACTGTTTCTTGCCCTTTCCTGCTTCCCTCTCTCTCTCAAGAGTAAATACTATTCTAAATTTTTTATTGTTGTTCAATTATAGTTGTCCCCATTTCCCACCATCACTCTCCCCTGCCTTCCCCACCCCCACCTCCCACATTAAACCCCTCTCCACCCTGTGCCATTGACTTTGTCCTTGGGTCCTTTATACATGTTCCGTGACTTGACCCTTCTTGTAAATTTTATGTTTATTATGCCCTTGGTTTTCCAAATTTATATAATATAATATAATATAATATAGTATATATTTTATATGTAATATAAACACAATACTGTTAATTTTTGTTGTTATGAAATCCATATAAAGTATATCATACTATATGAATTCTTCTGTATTTGCTTTTTTCAATCTACCATACATTTTTGAGATGTTTCTATGTTCACATATATAACACTAGTGCATTAATTTTCACTCCTTTTTCTTATTCTATTATGTGAATGTATCAAAATAATTTACTCACTGTCCTTTTTATGATCATTTGATTTGTTTCCAGTATTTTTCTATCACAGACAATGTTATGATCTTTTTGTACATGTTTTCTGGTGTTCATCTGAAAAAATGTAAAAATTATTGTATGTTTCCCATTGTCATTTAACCTTCTTATATCCCCTTCCCTCCTACAATCTTTACACTGTAGTCCATGTCCATGGGTTGTATTTCCTTTTTGCTTGATCCCTCTGCCCCTCTAACTGTGCCCCCCTCCCCCCACCAATAGCTGTCATCCTGCTACCTTTGAGTCTATTTTACTTGTTCAGTTTGTTCATTAGAATCCACCTATAAGTGAAATCGTATGGTATTAGTCTTCCTCTGGCTTATTTCACTCAGCATAATGTTCTCCAGGTCCCTCCATGTTGTTGCAGAGGGTAAAATTTTCTTTTTTTTTTTTAAGGCTGAGTAGATTATATTGTGTAAATGTATCCTAATTGTTTTATCCACTCATAAAACACTTGAGCTGCTTCCATATCTTAGTGACTGTAAATAATGCTGCAGCGAACACAACAGTGCTTATGTTCTTTTGAATTAGTGTTTTGGGTTCCTTTGGATATATTCCCAGAAGTGGGATCACTGGGTAAAAAGGCAGATCCATTTTTAATTTTTTGAGGTATCTCCATGCCACTTTCCAATCTGCACCAATCTGCAGTCCCACAAACAATGCAAAAGTGTTCCTTTTTCTCTATATACTCTCCAGCACTTGTTGTTTATTGATTTATTGATGATGGCCATTCTGACAGGTGTGAGGTGATCTCATTATGGTTTTAATTTGCATTTCTCTGATAATTAGTGACACTGAACATCTTTTCATGTGTATATTGTCCATCTGCCATCTGTATGTCCTCTTTGTAGAAGTGTATATTTAGGTCCTTTGCCACTTTTTAACTGGATTTTGGGGTTTTTTTGGTGTTGTTTTGTAAGTTCTTTATGAATTTTGGATATTAATCCTTTATCACATGTATTGGAAAATGTATTCTCCCATTCCATGGGCTGTCTTTTTATTTTGTTGATGGTCTCCTCTGCTGTCCAAACATTTTTTAGTTTGATATAGTCCTATTTGTTTCTTTTTTCTTTTTTCCCATTGCCAACAGGATGGAGGGAGAAAGACAGAAAGAGACAGACTCTTTTTATAAGGGATTAGTTCATGCAATGATGCTTGATGACAACTCCTAAAATCTGTTGATCATGTAGTTCCAGCCTGAATCTGAAGACCTGTGAACTAGGAGAGTTGATGTGTAAGTTCCAGTTCAAAGCCATTAGGCTGGAGACTCAAAAAGAGTCAATGTTTCAGTTCAAGTCTGAAGGCTGGAAAAGGCCAATGTCTCAACTGAAGTTGTCAGTCAAGAGGAATCTTTCTTACTTGTGGGAGTGGGTGGTAAGCCTTTTTCTTCTACTCTTATCTATTCAAATATTAATCTTATTCAAAAATGCCTTTACAGACACACCCAGAATGTTTGACCACATATCTGATATTGTATTGCCCAGTGAGGTTGACACATAAAATTAACCACCACAGGATTTATTATTTTCCCATTTTGAAACTGCTGTAAGAAGATTGCATAAAATCTTATGGATGGTCAATTTTCTTAGTTTATTTCAATATTTCAAATTATTATTCCAGTCAGAAATGGAAAGATATTTCAAAACAACTATTATTACAGTGGGAAATTGAAAGTGGAAGATATTTCAAAACCATTAAATTGGTTTGCTACAGAAGTTACGTTACCTGAGCCACTGTCTGTCTCTGAATTCTTGAATATCCACAAGCAAAGGGAAATACAAATTCCAGCACTACAGATCAGCTAGAAGCAAGAGGACTGTCAAATTCTTTAAAAATATCTGTCAGAGAACCAGAAACATCAACAAAATAACAGAAAACAATCATGTTTCTGTTAGAGCAGTTGGCATATTGAAATGTGTGTGTCTCCTCAGAGAAGTCCACATGGCTTCTATGATTAAAATTGTTCTGAGTGGGGAAATGGAAGGGAGGTGAGAAATTAAGTATTCATATCTGTGTCATACTCAGTCCCATGTGAGTGATGCTCATCCACCCATGACTAGAGAACAGATACTTGAAATTCTATTACGTTTCACATACTGATGTAATGAATTGTGTATGGTTCCTTCAAGAAAATTTAATTTAAATACTTGAAATCAAAGTCTTTTAGAGAATGACAAATATCAGAATGTTAACATTCACCTCAGATATATAAGTCTAATTAAACATTTATTTTCTAGATGAATAACATTGCATGTCTATGGGATGAAAGAGAAGGAAATAAATAGTGAGTGTGTAGAAATGAAGCATATAAGCATACACAAATATAACAAGTTGTATGAAATTGTTATAGTGGTTATGTCGTTGGGGAGAAGGAATAGAGTTTCAGAGGTCATTTTACTCCTTACTTAAAATGATATCATGTGGTGTGTATGCATTTATTACTCACTAGACATGAGACACTGTGCAGTGAGCTAATGGTGAACAAGATAGCCATGTTTGATGACATCAAGGGTTGAGAGAGTAACTAATTATATGAGACTGTGAGGTGATTTTTCTGCATACTGTGTTCCTAATTGAATGCTATCTATCTTTTGCTTTTATGATAATATAAATAATGAAATATTAGATTTTAGATATAAGCATGTAGAAAATTAGCACTGATGAGGAATATCTAATTTCTAAGAAATATTTTAGAAATAGTTTTTCAATATGATTCATGATGTAGTAAATACTCATCTATATTAGTGATTCCCAAGTCCCATGATTCTCCATTTATCTTTTGTCTGATGTATTTTAGATGAGATAGAACATTTTTTAAACATTCTCATGGGAATATTTCATGCTGCTTTTTTCTAAGTTGTTTAATTCACTTTATTCAATCACTAGCTTACTCATTTATTCAGTACAGATTGATTGATTGACTGGCACATGTATGATTCCCTAATAGGAGCTTCAGAAAAGTGGAATCAAATGTGAATAAAATATAAATCCAACCTTTTGAAACTTATTGTATAGTCATGTAGATATATGACATGTACTTAAGATATAATTATTAAAAAGTGTTAAGTGTCACAGAAGAAAAATATAAAGAGTTTTATTTGTTTATGCAATTTTAGTAAAGAGAGCATTCAACATACCATCTAAATACTAATTACCATTTTGGCAAGTGGAGAGAGGGAGAAGAGCTCTTTAGCTAGAGAAAGCAATGAAAACTAAACAAAGGGTGATATAGGAAGCAGTATTCAGTTTTGTAAAGTTTGGAATCTTTCATGGCACAAATAAGAGATAAAATTGATAATATTGGGAGCACACTGAAGACCTAAATAATATTTCAACATTTTTTTTGTTTTCAGTGGGAAGCTATTGAAGATTTTTGAACACCATCTTTTTTAGCCTGAATGCCTGAAGAGATATTGTTGCCATTACTGAAATAGTGGGTACAAGGCATGTACACATTTGGGAAGCTGTGTGCATGTTAAAGAATCAGTTTGGGTGAGTTTTCTATGGAGCGTTCTATACAGGCAGGTGGTGATGCAATACTGCAGTTTATAAGAGGCAAACGTTGTGACAGGTATTAGAGTACTGTATTACCCATAGTAGGTATTAGTGTGTCTACCACTAACATAGATGTCAGTACTAAAACCATGTGACTAGATGAATGTTCATAGCAGTGCTGTATACAGTACCAGGTGTTGGAAACATCTTAAGTGCCCATCAGTAGATGAATGGATTAAAAAATTTTGGTGCATTTAGACAACGGAATACTATGCAGGAGGAGGAATTCCTACTTTTTGCAACAGCATGGATGGAACTGGGGACTATTAAATTAAGTAAAATAAGCCAGTTGATGAAAAACAAATACCATATGATTTCACTTAAAAGAGGAATATAATGAACAAAATAAACTAATGAGCAAAACAGAACCAGAGACATGGAAACAGGGAACAAACTGACAACTGCCAGAGAGGGAAATGGTGGAAAGAAGGGGAAGGGATTTGTAGAAGAACAGGTATGAATGACCGATGAACATGGATAATAGGGTGGGCATGCACTGTGGGAGTGGGGTGCATGCTGGACAAAGGAGGGTAAAGGGAGAAAAATAAGGACAACTGTAATAGAATAAACAACAACAATCATGCAACTAGATGAAATTTCCAAAGAACAGAATGGGTTTAGGTAAGGAAGATGAAAAGATCTAGTTTAACCCTGAAGAGGGAGATCTTAATAAAATAACAATCTACAGTTACAAGATGGGAAGAAGGCAAATTGCTGCTCTACCTGGGAAACAGAGCAGCAATTGCGATGTTAGAAATAGAAACAAAAGTAGGGGAAAATCATCCCACAGGGTAAGAAAAGAAAAAGGTGATGGGAGAAAGGAGCAATTGCTATCAAATTTATCAAAGAAATCAAGGTGAAGAAGCACTAAGGAAATATTTATATATGAACTTACAGAAAATGAGCATTTTTTCCAAATGATACATGTCATTCACTGTTCTTTCACTGTAAATTGCACATAAACTCTTAAGTTACAGATGTCAAGATACATTATTTTTTAAAGTTTTATTTATTTATTTTTAGACAGAGAAGAAGGGAGGGAGAAAGAGGGAGAAAAACATCAATGTGTGGTTGCTTCTCATGCAGCCTCTACTGGGAACCTGGCCCACAACCCAGGCATGTGCCCTGACTAGGAAATCGAACTGGTGACCCTTTGGTTTGCAGGCCAGAGCCACACCAGCCATGGCAAAGTAGATTATTTTTGAAGTGCTTCAATTCATACTCCACTCAGAAAGAAGAGTGATGTTTGGGTGGAGGATGTGATGTTTATTTGTCTTTGTTCTGGATCATGTTGTGACTCTGAACCTTATTCCTAGGGACGTGCTCTATATAGTTGAATGGAGTACTTGAAATAAATTCCTCTTACTGTTGCAAGACAAGAGAAGAGGACAGTATTTTGTGTATCTTGGATGTGAGGGTGAGTGTGGGTTGGGTAGTATGTTTCATAGAATGCATTAATAAACCCATCTCCCTGGTTTATAGGCTGAAATTTTATACTTTGTTCTATGTCTCATTGTGTTGCAACTGTTCAAGAACTGACAGGTTCATGGTATTCGGGCACGTGCTGCAAGCTGTGTGTCCCCCTGCATGTCTCTGTGTGGTATACTACATGTCACCTGTCCCCTAGCATGGCATACATCATGGCACCCAGTGGGAAGTCTGTACCTGCTTAAGTACTAGAGACAAACAAAGCTGGCAGGGTGCCAACAGATTTTATGCAATAGAGCCTCATACTATGCATGTGGGTCCACTCAAGGCTATGGGTACCGTTTATCAGACCCAGTGTCAAAGCTATGACAACGCTACTCATCAGGCCCATTCTCAAGGCTATGGGAAACTACTTCCCTTAGTTACCCAGACACCTGGATGAGGAAGCCAGACTGCCTCTATTTACCCTACACTAATACAAAGTATATGCAGCCACATTGTCCTCTGTATCATATAAGAAGTTCTGCATTGGGGTTTCCAGTCAAGATGGTGGCATAGGCAGACATGGCTCACCTTTTTGCACAACCGCATCAAAATTGCCACTAAAATATATAATAACCATCACTCAGAAATGGCAGAAATTGAGCTGAATGGAAGTCTGACAACTTCCGAATTAAAGAAACCACATCTATTGAGACTGGTAAGAGGGGTACAGATGTGTAATGGGGTGGTCTCTTACTCATTTATGGTGGATAAAAATTCAGGAGGGATCTCAGGAGTGAGGAATACTAGTCCCACACCAGGCTCCCCCAGCTCAGGGTTCCAGTGCTAGGAAGATAAGTCCCCAAACTTCTGGCTGTAAAAATCAGTGGTGATTGAGTTGGTGGAAGAAACTTCTGGAGCCCCAAGCAGTTCCTCTTTAAAAACCCACACATGAACTCACCTACTCAGACTCACTTCCTCAGAGCTCTAGTGCTAGGGTGGCAGCTTAAAGAGCACCATGGTGGCATACTGGGAGAGGCTGGAGTGTCTGGCATTGGGGTGAGCAGAGGCCATTGCAGCTTTTATGAGCCCTCCCCCTGCAGAGCCAGGAGGCTGGTGCCATATTTGAGACTCCATCAACCTGGCTAACACTGTTTGACCCACCTTGGAGATCCTGAGAGACTCTGCCCCACCCAACTTATGGGCCCACCCAAGCTGCTTTTCCATGTGAATGACTGGTCTTGGTTTATGCTTCACAGCTTCTTAAATCTTATCAGTCAAGCTATAGCTGGCCTCAGTGAGCCCTAGGCCAAGCACTAGCATCAGCCAGATTATTTTCACAGCTTGGCTTCATCTGGGAAACTCCAAGCCTAGCATAAGAAGTAGCCTTCTAAGATTGCTTTTTAGCTCAGGAAAGGCAGCTTGGGACAAAACATAGGTAGGGGTTGACCTTATCCTGCACCACCTGGAAAATCTCAGGGCCAGTGCACTCAATGGAATAGACCACTTTGGAGCACTGCCACACTGCCCCTGCACAGCTGATCCTCCATGGAGGGCAAGAGTTGGTGGTAAGTGGTCACAGCCAATCCTTGTGGCTGACTGGCCTGGGTAAATCCATCCCATTGATCTGCCAACAGCAACCAAGGCTCAACTACAAGAGGAGGGTATACTCAGCCCACACAAAGAGTGCACCTCGAATACCCAGCTTGGGTAATAGGGGAGGCTGTTCCCTACAGGACACCTACTACATTAGGCCACACTACCAAGACACTACCAAGATTCAAAGCAGCTCTACCTAGTACATAGAAATAAATGGAGGGAAGCTGCCAAAAGAAGGAGACAAAGAAACATGGCCCAAATGAAAGAACAGATCAAAACTCCAGAAACAGAACTAAACAAAATGTATATAAGCAATGTATCAGATGTAACCAGTTTCTAACTGGTTATAAGGATGCTCAAGGAACTTAGTGAGAACCTCAGCAGCATAAAAAAAATCCAGTTAGAAATGTAGGATTCACTAACTGAAATAAGAAGCATTTACAAGGAAACAACAGTAGAGTCAGCTGAAAATCAAGTCAATTATTTGGAATATAAGGACGCAAAAAACAACCAATCAGGACAAGAATAGGAAAAAAGAATTAAAAAAAATGAGGGTAGCATAAGCAGCTTCTGGGACAACTTCAAGAGGTCCACCATTCGCATCATAGAGGTACTGGAAGGAGGAGAGAAAGAGCAAGATGTTGGAAAACTATTTGAAAAAATGAGAGAAAACTTCTCTAATTTGTCAAAGGAAATAGACATGTAAGTCCAGGGAGCACAGAGAGTCCCAATCAAGTTGGATGCAAAGAGGATCACACCAAGACACATCATAATTAAAATGCCAAGAGTTAAAGATAAAGAGAGAATCATATAAGCAGCAAAAGAAAAGCAGAGAACTGCCTGCAAAGGAGTTCCCATGACAGTGTTAACTGATTTCTCAAAAGAAACTTTGCAAGAAGGGGCTGCAAGAATTGTTCAAAGTGAAGAAAAGCAAGGACCTACAAGCAAGATTACTCTATCCAGCAAATTTCTTTTTTTTTTATTATAGCAAAACAAGAGGGCAAAACATTATATTGTTTTATTGAAGACTTTATGAGTGAGAGGGTAAATTATTTTCATAGTAAGAGTATACATATCTTTTTCCTACTCTGCAGAATTGTGTTATATACTGTTGTACCATTTAATTTTCTTCATAAGGAGGGAAGATGTCTATGATTTACAAAGCAGTCTCATAAATAGTTAACTAAATTATGCAAATTTCTCATTTAGAATGGAAAGAAAGAAGGAGCTCCTACCCTTTGCAACAGCATGGGTGAAACTGGAGAGCAACATACTAAGTGAAATACGCCAGATGGTAAAAGACAAATACCATATGATCTTACCTTTAAATGGAACCTAATCAACAAAACAAGCAAGCAAGCAAAATATAACCAGACATTGAAATAAAGAACAAAATAATGGTAACCAGAGGGGAGCGGGGAGAGGGATACTGGGGGAAAATAGGGTAAGGACCATCAAGGAACGTGTATAAAGGACACATGGACAAAGCCCATGTCCATGGGATACCATGGGAACCAAGGGATAGGTTCAAGGATGGGAGGCTGGGATGGCTAGGGCAGGGGGCTTTCGTGGGGGGGAAATGGAGACAACTGTACTTGAACAACAATAAAAAAATTATAAAAAGAAAAAGAATGGAAGGGCAGATGCTGTGCTTCCCAGAAAAGGTAAAGCTAAAGGAGTTCATCATCACCAAGCCCTTATTACAATGAAATGTTAAAGGGACTTATTTAAAAAAAGAAAGATCAAAACTATGTAGATTAAAATGACAGCAACTCACAACTATCAACAACTGAGTCTAAAAAATAAAAACAAAAACAAACTAAGCAAACAACTAGAACAGGAACAGAATCATAAGTATGGGGATCAACTTAAGGATTATCAGCTGGAAGAGGGGAGAGAAAGGGGGAAGTGGTGCAGGTATCAGCAAGCATAATTGGTAGGAATAAAGAAGACGGATGGTAAGAATAGTACAGGAAAGGGAGAAACCAAAGAACTTACATGCATGACCCATGGACATGAACTAAAGGGGAATTGTCGGAGGTAAGGGGAGTATTGGGCACAGAGGGCAATGGGAAAAAAATTGGGACAACTGTAACAGAACAATCAACAAAATATACTTTATAAAAAGAAGTTCTGCATTGAAAATGAATGCTATAATGAAACTCATAAACACCTTCCACTAACAAAATGCCAATAAAAGTGACCCAAAATCTGTCCTTTGAATTTATTAAATCTCCTAGGAGGAATAGATATTCAAAAGTAGCATCTCCTTAAAAATTGAGGTACAAGATTATAAGTCCAAAAGTATCAAATTCAAAATAAAAAATTTCTGCCCTCATAGGTTGAAGTGCAAAGTCCAAAATTCTTAGGTTGGAGTAAAATCCTAAATCACTCTCGCCAGTCTGTTACTCTGTTTATTATTAGGTAGAGTTTTGTGATGCCTGAGTAAACTTTGGATTTTATCAGCCATAGTCTGCACTATAAGTCATTGGGATGGGAATTGTATGAACACAATGATTTCAAGGTTAGCCCTGTTACAGTTTGTTAATGGCCCTGAATAAAGTTGATCAATGCTACTCTGACAGGCTTGATCCATAACCAGAAATCTAGAACCTCATCAGTGCCTCGTAGAGCCAGTGGGAATCTGCTCTCTGGCTTTTCAAAGCAGCATTATTGTCCCATCCTCTGAGAAACAGCAGATCTGTTGTCCATTTTTCCCTGTAGTTGCATTTTTTTTCACAAGGTTTACTTCTGTACTCCATTCCTATTTCTACTCAGAGGTCACCTTTCAGAAAGACCTTTCCTATATCCATCCCAAATCACCCTTAACATATCACTTTCTTTTTATCATATTAGTACTGTCTGAAGTTATATGGAGTTTTTTTGTCTTATTTGCTTCCTGAAAATAAATAAAGGGAAAGACATTGTTTTCTTAGCCTTGGTGCCTCCCCAGTAACAAGAGGAATCCCTTGGATTAAAAGTCAACCAATCGGTGTTTGTGGAAAAAATTAATGAAATAAACAGCAAACTCTACAATACCTCATCTCCATTTCTGAGGAAAAGGTGCCTCTAATTTGGTTTTTAACTTTTGGGGTTATTTTTTGTATTTTTCAGTATATCAAATTAGGAAATTATTTCAACTCCCTGCTACAAATAATGAGACAGTTAGCCGTGCACCCATCTTCTGAGTATTGTTAGTAACACTACTTTGAAGACTTTAAATTATGTACTAAAAAGTATTTTCCTCATTATGGTAGATGTTATTAAGTGACTCATTCAATACTCACTTTCTGTTCAGTTTTGGCTGTGTCCCCTTCATCCTGACAGGAATCTGAACATAAAGCTGGGAGTGGGAACAGCCATTCTGTGGACCAAAAGAGAAGAGAGACAGACTCCAGCTTATCCTGAAATTGTTGACAAAGTGTACCAGCTCAGGGCTGAGGCAGACACATTCATATGTATTCTCATTGCTCTTTTTTCTTTTTATAGAAATTATTGGAGTAACACTTGTTAAAAATTATTCAGGTTTCAAGTCTACAATTCTAGAACATATCATCTGTACACTGTATTATGTGTTCACCACCCCAAGTCAAGTAGCCCTCCATCATCATATATCCTCCTATACCCTCTTCAATGTTCCCAACCCACATTCCCCTGCCACAATCACCACACTGTTGTCTGTGTCCATGAATTCTTTTTTTCAGTTCAAATACCCTCACACTCTGCTTCCCAAACACCACCCCCAACAGCAGCCAGTATGTGCTCTATATATGAGCCTGTATCTATTTTGCTCATTAGTTCAGTTTGTTATTGAACTGAGTGAAATCATGTTACTTGTCTTTCTCAGACTGGCTTATTTCACTTAGCATGATGCTCTCTAGGTCCAACAGTGCTGTTGCAAAGGGTAAAAATTTCTTCTTTTTTGACCAAGTACTATTCCATTATGTAAGTGTACATCATTTTTATCCACTTATCTACTGATGGACACTTGGACTGCTTCCAAATCTTGGCTCTTGTAAATAACAGTGCAATAAACATAGGGGTACATATATTCATTTGAATTACTGTTTCATGTTTCTTTGTATAAATTTCCAGAAGTGGGAATGCTGGGTCATAAGACTGTTGCATTTTAAATTTTTGTGGTAACTCCATGCTTTCCAAAGTGCCTGCACCAATTTGCATTCTCACTAATAGTGCATGAGGGTTCCCTTTTCTTAACATCCTCATTGACACTTGTTTGTTGATTTATTGGTGATAGCCATTCTGGCAGGTGTGAGGTGATATCTCATTGTGATTTTAATTTGCATTTCTCTGATGATTAGTCATTGAATATCTTTTCATGTGTCTATTGGCCATCTGCATGTCCTTTTTGGAGAAGTGTCCATTCATCTCCTTTGCCCATTTTTAAATTGGATTTATTTTTGGTGTTGAGATTTATAAGTTGTTTATAAATTTTGAATATAACCCCTTTCAGATGTAATATTGGTGGATATATTCTCCCATTAAGTGGGTTGTATTTCATTTTGTTGATTGTTTCTCTTGATATGCAAAAACTTTTTAGTTTTATGTACTACCATTTGGATTGTTTGTTTGTTTGTTTGTTTCCTTTGCCAGTGGAGATATGTCAAGAAAAATGGTGCTAAGAAAAATGTCCTAGATTTTACTGCTTATTATTTTTTTCTAGGATTTTTATTGTTTTGACCCTAGCATTGAGGTATTTTATTAATTTTGAGTTTATTCTTGTATATCATGTAAGAAGATGGTCTAGTTTCATTTTTTGCATGTGTCTGTCCAATTTTCTCAATAACATTCATTTAATAGTCTATCTTTACCCCATTGTATGTGCTTGCTTCCTCTGTTGAATATTGATTGACTATAAAGGTGTAGGTTTATTCTGGGCTCTCTATTCTGTTCCATTGATCTATGTGTTCGCTTTTATGCCAGTACCATACTGTTTGACTTACTATGGCCTTGTAGTATAGTTTAATATCAGGTACTGTGATTCCTCCAACTTTGTTCTTCTTTCTCAAGATTTCTATGGCTATCTGAGGTCTTTTGCAGTTCCATATAAGTTTTTGGAATTTTGTTCTTGTTCTGTGAACTATGCCACTGGTATCTTCATAAGAATTACATTGAATCTGTGGATTGCTTTGAGTAGTATGGATATTTTAACAATGGCAATTTTTCGGTCAGTAAACATGGTATATGCTTCCACTTATTTCTATCTTTTTCAATTTATTTCTTTAGTGTGTTATAAATGTTTTGAGTACAGGTCTTTTACACCCTTGATTAAATTATTCCTAGGTATTTTATTCTTTTTGAAGTAATTGAGAAAGGGATTGTTTTCTTAGTTTTTCTTTTGATAGTTCATTGTTGGTGTATAAAAATTCAACTTATTTCTGGATATTTATTTTGTATCCGGTTATTTTATTGAATTCATTGATGATTTTTAGTAGTTTTTGGTGGAATTTTTAGGGTTCTGTATATACAGTATCATGTCATCTGAAAATAATGACAGTTTTATTTCCTGTTTTTCAATTTGGATGTGTTTTATTTCTTATTTGCCTGATGGCTATGGCTAAGGACTTCTAGTACTATGTTGAATAGGAGTGGAAAAAGTAGACATCCCTGTATTACTCCCGATCTTAAGGAGAACACTTGTAGTTTTTGCCCATTGAGTATGATGTTGACTATGGGTTTGTCATATATGGCCTTTATTATGTTGAGATATGTTTCCTCTACTCCCACTTTGCTGAAACTTTTTTATATCATAAATGGGTGCTAGATTTTATCAAATGCTTTTCCTTTATGTACTGATATGATCATATGGTTTTCATCCCTCATTTTGTTTATGTAGTGTATCACACTAATCAACTTGCAGATATTGAACCAACCTTGCATTCCAGGAATAAATCTATCTTGATCATGGTGTATCATGTTTTTAATGTATTGTTGTTTCAAGCTTGTTCATATTTTGTTGAGGAATTTAGCATCTATGTTAATGAGGAAGACTGGCCTATCATTTTCTTTCTTTATAGTGTCCTTTTTTGGTTTTAAAATTAGAATATTGCTGGCCTAATAAAATGATCTTGGGAGTCATCATTCCTTTTGAATTTTTTGGAATAGCTTGAAAAGGATAAGTGTTACTTCTTCTTTTGATGTTTGGTGAAATTCAACTTTGAAGCCATTTAGCCAGAACTTCTGTTTGTTGGAAATTTTTTGATTATTGCTTCAATTTCACCAGTTGTAATCTGCCTACTCAGATCCCTGGTTCTTCCTGATTCAGTTTTGGAAGATTGTATGTTTAGGGATTTATTTATTTTTCTTCCATGTTGTCCAATTTTTTGACATACACTTGTTTGTAATATTTTTTACAATCCTTTGTATTTTTTGAAGTCAGCTGTTACTTCTCCTTCCTTTCATTTTATTTATTTAGTTCTTCCTTTTTTTTCTTGATAATTCTGGTTGATGGCATGTCAACCCTGAGTATCTTGTCAAAGAACCAACTCTTTGTTTCATTGAGCTTTTGTACCATTTTTTAGACTCTGTTTTTTTCTGCTCTGATCTTTACTATTTCCTTCTACTTCCTTTGAGCTTTGTTTCTTGCTGTTTCTCAGGTTTCTTTAAGTGAAATTTAGGTTATTTATCTAAGATTTTTCTTGTTTTCTTGATATTGACCTGTAATGCTATGAATTTCCCTCTTAGGAATGCTTTTGTTGGGTCCCACAGATTTTGGGTCATTGGGTTCCCATTTTCAGTTGTTTCAAGGTATCTTTTGATTTCTTCCTTGATCTCAGTTTTAACATATTCATTGTTTAGTAACATGTGTTTGTGTAATTTTCTGTTTTTTTTCTTGTGATTCATTTCTTGTTTCATAGATTCGTGGTCAGAGAAGACTCTTGGTATGATTTCAACCATCTTAAATTTATTGAGACTTATTTTGTGGCTAAGTGGACTTCTATCTCAGAAAATGTTTCTTGTACACTTGAAAAAAAGAGTATATTCTGTTGCTTTGAAGTGGAATGCTCTTATGATATCAATTAAATACATTTGATCTAGTGTGTCATTTAATGCCAACATTTCCTTGTTGATTTTCTGTTTAGAATCTATCCATTGATTTCAATGGGTGTTAAAATCCCCTAGTATGTCTATATTACTGTCAATCTCTCCCTTTATGTCCATCAAGGTTTGCTTTATATATTTAGGTGATCCTATGTTGGGTTCATAAGTGTTTCCTGTGGTTACATCCTGTTGTTGAATTGTACCCTTTATCATTATGTCGTGTTCCTTTCTGTCTCTTACTATAGCCTTTGTTTTAGAGTTTATTTTGTTAGCTATAAGTATTGCTACCCCAGCTTTCCCTCCCCTTCCATTTGCACAGAATACCTTTTTTTATCACTTTACTTTTGATGTGTGCATCTTTTGTTCTGACATGGGTCTCTTGTAGTGGCATGTATATTGGTCTTGCTTGCTTATCCATTTACATACCCTATATCTTTTGATTAGAGTGTTTAATCAATTTACATTTAAATTGATTATTGATACACATTTATTGCCATTTTATTCTTTTAACCATGTTCTCTGTTCCCTCCTTCTCCTTTCCCTCTCCCTCCTCCTTCTCCTCCTTTTCCTCCTTCTTTTTCAAGTAGGCATTTTAACATTTTTTGTAACACTCGTTTGGTGGTAACAAACTCTTTTAGTTGTTTATTTTGGCGGGTGGGTCTGGGAAGCTCTCTATTACTTCTTCAATTTTAAATAATAGCATTGCTGGGTAATGTAGTCTTGGTTGTAGTTTCTTGATTTTTATCATTTTGAATATTTCATGCCAATCTTTTTTTTTAATCAGCTGACAATATTAAGGGACCTCCCTTATAGATAGCTGCCTTTTTCTCATGGCTTTTAAGATTCTCTCTTTGTCTGGAACTTTTGTCATTTTAATTATGATGTGTCTTGGTGTGGGCCTGTTTGGGTTCATCTTGTTTGGAACTCTCTGCACTCCCTGGACTTGTGTCTATTTTTTCCTTTACTTAATTAGGGATATTTTCAGTCACTATTTCTTTAAATAGGCTCTTGATCCCTTGTACCCTCTTTTTTCCTTCTGCTACCCTATGATGCAAATGTTCTGATGCTTCATCTTGTCTCAAAGGTACCTTAAACTATCCTTATTAAAAATATTTTTTTGGCTGTTCTGATTGGAATTTTTTTCTACCCCATCTTCCAAATTGCTGATTCAATCCTCTGTTTCATGAAATTGACTGTTTATTTCTTTCAGTGTATTCTTCACTTTAGATATTGTAGTCTTCACTTCTGACTGGTCCTTTTTTATAGTTTTCATACCCTTTTTCATGCTGTTGAGCATTCTTATAACCATATTTTGAACTCTGAAAAATTGTTTGCCTCCATTTTGTGTAGCTCTTTTTTTTTTTCTGGAGATTTCTCCTGTTCTTTTAGTTAAGGCCTGTTTCTTTTCTCCCCATTTTGGCTGTCTCTTTGTGTTTGTTTCTATGTATTGGGTAGATCTGCTATGGCTCCTAGTTTTTGTGGGGTGGCCTTAGTTAGGTAGTACGTGTCCTGTGGGGTCCAGTTTTGCAGTCTCCTCAAACACCTAAGCTGGGTGTTCCAGGAATGTCTCCTGTGTTGATTAAATGAGCCCTCCTCTCATAATTGAATCTGGATTGCTATTGACCCATTTATGCATGGGATCAACTTTCAAACTGGTTTTCTGTGAGGCTCAGCCTTGATCATGACATTTGACTTGCTGTACAGGTGCTGACCACACAGAGCTAAATTTGCCTCAGGAAGTTTTGGTGCCTTCTGAGATCTCATTTTAGATATGCTGCTTGTGAAACTCACTACATCTTGCTCTGATTTTGTCTAAAGCTGACCACTGGGTGTGTTGGTTCTGGTGTTTTGGGAGGAGCAGATCAATGTAAAGTGCTGGCTATGATGGGCCCTTGGCAACCTGTTTGGAGCTACAAAACATCTAGTTTGTGTCTGTCTCACCTGGGCCTGGGTGCATGCAAGAAGGACCTAGCTGCACACCAAGGCTGGTTTTTACTAGCAGTGGGCCCAGGGGCATTCAGCAAAAGTCCTAAGGCATCCCAAGGTCTGCCTCTACCTGCCTCTGCCAGTGAGCTTCCTGTTAGGGCCAGACACTGAAAGAACCTCTGGCTACACTTGAGTTGCCTGAGGTGGATTGACAGTGAGTTACCAGGTAGGGATGTGTGTTGTTCACAGGACTGATATAGGTCTAGACTCAGTACCAGTGCTGGGTGTGAGATCACTCAGCAAATGTCCCAGTGTATACCAAGTTTAGCTGTCACCCACTGGGTCTTGCACACCTTTGTGTGGGAACAGGGTCTTAGAGTGAGGCCAGCAGAATTTATCAGGTCCAAACAGACCAACATTAGTCCATGTAAATGGAGGGGTCTGTTTTGGTCTGGTGTATGAGGGAAAAATGTCCCATGTTCTATAGCCACATAGCTCAGTCTGTTTCAGGTTTTGCACGATGATGCAACTCAGCAGCATGGGGCTTCCAGGAGTCAGGAGGATAGGGCTAGTAGGTCTTCTATGAGAGGAAGGTGCCTGTCAGACCTTGATGAAGTTGTGGCCCCTGCCCTAGAGCCACACCGCTCAGACTGACCAAGATTTTGCTTTGATGTCAGCAATGCAGTAGAGTGGGTGGGATCTCTGGAGCTGGAACTGAAGCCCAGAGGGTGGGTTTGCTGGAAGCCCACATCATGGTTCTAGTGGTTCCCCCATGAGGATGATTGTTTTGTGGTTTTTTAAAAGATTTTATTTATTTATTTTTAGAGAGGGAAGGGAGGGAGAAAGAGAGAGAGAGAAAAACATCAATGTGCAGTTGCTAGAGGTCATGGCCTGCAACCCAGGCATGTGCCCTGACTGGGAATCGAACCTGTGATGCCTGGTTCACAGCCCACGCTCAATCCACTGAGCTAGGCCAGCCAGGGCAGGATGATTGTTTTTTAACTTAGTTGTAATTCCAGTTTTGTCCTGAGAAGAGGTGAGTGTAGCTTCCATTTACTTCATTGCCATCTTGGATCACTCCCCACAATTGGTATGTTACAGCAGCAGTCCCCAACCTTTTTGGCACCAGGGACCAGTTTTTCCATGGGGTGGGGGATGAGTGTTTTAGGAGGTGGAGCTCAGGTGAGCTTCCCTTGCAACAGGCCATGGACCAGTACTTGTCTGTGGCCAGGGTTGGGGACCCCTGTGTTAGATGAAAAGGTTAAATAACAGGACACTGAGTAAATAGCGACTTTTGCTTATGTAATGTAAATTTTAGAGAACTCATCCTGAGGAAAGAAGATGTGAAATAGATGTGAGAATGGGTGGATGGTGCTAGTAGTTGTGGATTAAAGAAAAAGGATTCTGTGGAAAGAAACTCTCAGAATGATCTCTCATTACTCTCAGTTCTTGTTTTCCTGTGATTTATACTTGAACACAATACTAAATGATAAATTGTTTAGTCTACTTTGAGCAATAACTTTGGGCTTTCCATTTTGCAGAATAAGGAAAAAGTGTTCCTATATTACTTTCCTGTATTCTCCTCTGACAATTCTTCACAGCTATATCATTATTTTGCTATCAGAATTTATAACTCTTACATGCTGTTCTATTATGGTAAATAATTCTCTTAGGATTTGCCTTCATAGTTAATCTAAAATTTGATAAATGATGAACAGCAATGCAATTATGTAAATGTCAGTCACAATTATAGCTTCATTTTATGATTGGACTCGGAGACAAAAATAATAATTATAAGTCACAAAAATCTGTGAAGCTCAAAGAAAAATCTTGAATTATAGTCAGATGCAGTCATACAACATCACTAAATGTTGTTATTTGTGGCTTGTTTCATATTTGGATTATAACTTTCACAGATTTTTTTTTCTGAAGTATTTTCTTGTTATCATATAAAAATGCTCCTTTATCACATCACTAGTTTTTGACCCAGTTTTTGGTCAAACTATTTACTGGATGTTGTATTTAAAATTATTTCCAAATTTACCCATAGAGATATGTTTATTCTCCTAAGACCAGAATACGATATTGCCTTTTCTTTCGCATGCTACCACTAGAGATTTTTTTCATCTTTGCCTATTTAGTATAAGTGAAAAATATTTCAACACTGATTTCATTATCAATAATATTAAACACATTTTTCTTCTCTTATGAATTATGTATTCCAGTCTTTATGCATTTTGCTATTAGGATAGCCATCTTTATCCTGCCATTTTTATAATTCTTTGGTTTTTGTCTTGGTATGTAAACTTTGTCATTTTATTACAAGTACTTTCTCAGTTTGATCTTTGTGCTGTGTTTTTACAGTTGATTTGTTTTACTGCATATAAGTACTATTTTTGATTTTGTATAAAGGTTTAAGGTAGAAGGTGGTCAAAGAAAAGAGAAATCTTTCCTCTATAACCCCTGTCTTGATGTCATTCTAGTTGAGCTTGAAAGTTAATTCTATCAGGTCATATTGATATTACTTAAGTGATTCACCATACAAATATCCATTTTGCTTTAATTATATAATAAAAGTGTTTTAGATACAGAAAATAATGAAGTATGAGCCTATGTAATCATTGTTTCATGAAACATATGTTCAAAATTAAGATATTTTCACTTATTTTTCAAAGATCTCAAGTTTGTTTATGAACACTTGTCTATGTGGGTCACATAAACAAGTCTTTAAGTTTCAGCTTATGATAATTATACAGATGGGAACAATATTACTCTCCTGTTCTCTCTTATGCCAATTTCTGTCAGCTCTCTTGATCTACAGTTATGAATATTAACTAATACTGCTAACACTTTTTTTAGGGTATTGAGGTGTCAGAATGGTAAAGGAAAATGAATATATCTCATTTATTTCTCATCTCCACAGTCAAAAAGTTATGCAGAAATATATGTATATATACTTACAATCTTATAGCACCTTTTTATTGCATCTCTGATACAATTTAATAATTTTCTAAATGATGGTATGCATCCTTGATATTCCTTTGCTTTCTTTTTTATGATTAATTACCTCTATTTTAAAATCATATTTTAAAATTATAGTTTACTCTTAATATTATTTTGTATCAGTTTCTGGTATACAGCATATAGGTTACGCAATCATACTTTACAAAGTGTTCCCCTGGTATTTCTATTACCCAACTGGCACCATACATAGTTCTTACAATATTGCCTAAATTTCCTATGCTGTACTCTATTTACATCCCTGTGACTATTAGGAATAAAGGACTTTCTTTCTTGTCTTATTTAACTCTTTGTTTTGGAGGAAAAATAAGTATTAAGCATTCAATGAGCTTTTGTCATTATTTTTAAAATGTTAACTAATTCTCCCTCTCAATACCTTATGTTTAGGATTTCAGAAACAAAATGAAACAATAAGTCATAATATTCTGAGATATTTCTACAATTTCTCCTTAGCAAAATTGTATGGTTTATTAATTTCTCTTTGACAATATAGACCATGATTTAAATTTTCCATTGAATTGTTCTATTCTTTTATAAACATTAAGACTCATTTTCTCTATAGCTGGAATGAAGAGACATTTTAATTTTAATTGTAACTCTTAGAGGTCAAAATTCTATTAAGTACTTTTAAACTCATCTGGTGATAAGTTTGGTAAGATACAGTTTAAAGAAATTGAAAATTACTAGGGGTGAATTTCAATAGGAGACAAGCAGAGTTTTTTTTGTAGTAAAAAAACATTTTGTACAAATTCAGATTTTAATGGTAATGTTTTTATGTCTAATTTCTCCCAGGAAAATTTTCTCAATAAGAATATATTTCAATACCTTAAATGTGAAATTATTTAATTTATTTGTGTATTTATGTTTTTACATTCTAAAGAAGTTTATTCTGATGAAGAAGGTTCTGTGAGTTCATTCTTCGAGGTGTTCCCCACACATAACAAAGATATAATATATAGAGAGAAAGTGACCATAAATGTACTAATTTGCAAAAGCAAAATGTCTTGGTATAAACTATCCAGGGCACATAAATCTGAAGTTTCAAACACTATAGACTAAGTGAAGTTTCTTAACTACCAGAGAGGGGGAAAATAAAATAGACTATATATAGAAGGATATGAATTAGGATGAATTTGCTCTTTCCAGTAACAATACTAGAAGATAGTTTAGGCCTTTTAGGTTTTATCATTCTAAAGAAAATTTATTTCTAATTATAGTTATATACCCATCCAAAACATCAATGAATATAATAGGTAGACTAAAGGCATGAAGCAGTAGAAGACATGATTCTGTAAACAAGGTAGTAAGCTAAGAAAGAGGAATACATGTGAATTAGGAAACAACATATACAAGATATAAGAAATGAGCCAGGGAATCTTTAACTTGATTATGAACAGAGGAAATAGTGTGATAACCATGTGTTAAGGTTAGAAGAAAATCAATTCTCATTGGATCAAATAAAAAAATCCCTGGAATAGATCCAAGATAATGAAACTGATAAAATACTTAACATATTTTACTCTTGAAAGAAAAATTAGACAACTAGAAATAACATAGAAAAATAGAATTAAATAAAAATAAAAACAAAAAAAATAAAAACAAAACTGAAGAAGGGGAGCAATGAGTAGCTCCTCTACAGAAAGGAAAGGTGGCAGAGTTTCACATAGTTATGAAAAGGAGTTGCATGTTATAATCATACGAATGCTCAAAACTGAATGAGATAAAAACTATTTGGGAGGTTAATAAAGGAAGGAGTATGAGTTTTCTATATAGTTGAGTAACAAAGTATCATAAATTCAGTGGCTTCAAACAGTACCCATTTTGCTTTACAGTTTCCATGGGTCAGAAGACTGAGTAGAGCTCAGCTGAGTCCTTTGGTTGGGGGTCATACAAGGCTTCAGTCAAACTGTTAGTCAGGCTGCATCTGAGGGCACATAAGTCATCTGAGGAAAGACCCACTCCCCAGTTCTCTGAGGTTGCTGAGAGGTCATTTCCTTGTGCCTTTAGAAAGCATAGTGACTTTGTTTTTCTAGAAGAGCAAATCTGACTTCGGTGAGTGCCTCAGTCCCTCTTTTAAGGAATTTTATCTAAGTTAATCTTACCAAGGATATTCTTTTTGATCAGTAAAAATTCTTCACCTTTGCTATAGGCTCTGGGCTAGAAGCAGCCCCAGGTTCTCCCTGCATATAGGGAGTGGATTTTGTTAAGGATGTGATCATAGGAGGTTATCTTAATGTGTGCCCCCAAAAGGTACATGTATATGTGTGATGAAGGCAAATGGAAGAAAGAAGGCCAAATTATCACCCTCAGTGGTGACAAATCAATATTGATAATACTTAAAACCAAAGACATCAATTAGAAATATTACAAGATGTAGAAATAAATACTAAAATAATCTGCTAAAAGAGGGGAAGGTGGTTTTCTTCGAAAAGAACATAAGAGGTCATTGATGGAAACTGTTACTTTTTCTGTTCATTTACACAGAAAACCTTGTGTAATCATATGACTTTTAAACTGGGTGACTGCATAAATTTGATCAAAATAAAAACATTAAGGGAAGAAAGTAAGAGACTTTTCAAGAATGAAAAAAGACCCAAGTTCTTAGGGAAAAAGTCCACTCCACTTTACAGGTAGAATAAACAAATGCTCAACAGGACAGATACTACTGGAGTCAAAGAATATCTGTAAAAGTGAACAGGCTTCTTATATTAATTAAGATAAAAATATGAAAAGTACTTCAGACATAAAAGTAGATGCAATATCAAGTATGGAGAAGAAGACAGCTTTAAAGTTATCACACAAAAAGGCTGATTATAAAGAAGTGACAATTAAAACAGATCTCTCAATAAAGTAAATGTCAAAATAAACTGGAGAACCATATTAAACATGTCAAAACTGTTAATCTGTCATTTTATACTTATATAAACTTTAATTCAAGAATTAAGTTAAAATAGAGAATTTTCTAGACATCTGATAATTAAGATTTTTTTGACTAGCAGGAAAACCGAATACAGGAAAAGTAATACAGGAATATAAAGAGCAGCCTGGAAAACAAAAATTAAATTTTAAAATGTCAATTAGCCCAGGCTTGTGTGGCTCAGGTGGTTGGAGCATCAAACCAAAAGGTTAGGAGCTCGATTCCTGATCAGGGTACATACTTAAGTATGGGTTACATACCTGATCTGGGTGGATATGATCTCTGGTCTGGGTGCATAAGGGAAGCAACCATTTGAAGTTTCTCTCCCACATCAATGTTTCTCTCTCACCCTTCCCCTCTTTCTAGTAAATGAAAAAATGTCTTTGGGTAAGGAATGAATAAATAAATTAAATAAATAAGCAAATAAACAATATCAGCTAACTAGATTAACTATTAATTGTAAAAGTAAATAATACCTTTGGGAACCTCAAAGTGGTAGAGCTAAAACTCTAAGTCTGTGAAAACTATAATTCTATGGAGAAATGGATACCATGTAGAATATTAAATAGCTAATATTATGAAGAAGACAGAGAAAATCTCAATTCTTTCAAATTTCATAATAAGATGAAATGCAATTAAAGTGTTGCCTTAGAAAGTTGCAACCTTAACAGTGGAAATAAACATAATTGAAGCTTCACATAAAACTGTGAATATCAGTTTTTTGATTAGCCACCTTGGCACTTGTGTGCAGATTATTGAAACTAATATCATAGAGTAAATATAAATTTCCTTTTATACCTTGCATGATTCCCATTAGCTTTGTAAATCTAGCCCTTGAGGAAGACATTTCACTAATCTAGCACTGAATAAGGTTTTGAAGTCAATCTTTTACATAACAATAGTTCATTCTGCAAAGTTATTTAATTATAGAATTGTGGCATACATGAGCATTTTTGAAATATTAATGAATAACTTTATAAAAAGGGAGATTTCCAAAGAGCTGAAAAGTTTATTAATTAAAAGTTTTAGCTAAAAGTTTACTTATTTATTAAAATTCAAGATAGTAAGTTCATTGTACTTTTTACTTGGTTAAATTAATTACTAGGTTTCTTAAATATTTTTAGTGACATAGAGAGTTAAGAAACTTATTTTATTATTTTATTTTCCATTTATTATTTTTCATTTTTTAAATTTCTTTTATTGCTGTTCAAGTACAGTAGTTCGCATTTATCCCCCACCACTCCCCCTAACTCCAGCAATCCCCACCTCCTTCCCCTATTACCACCCCTCCTTGGTTTTGTCCATGTGCCCTTTATAGTTGTTCCTGAAACCATGCCCTCATTATACCCTCCCACCTACTCTCTGGTTACTGTCAGATTGTTCTTTATTTCAGTGTCTCTGGTTATACTTTGCTTGCTTGTTTGTTTTGTTGATTAGCTTCCACCTAAAGGTGAGATCATATGGTATTCGTCCCTCACCACCTGGCTTATTTCACTAAGCATAATGCTCTCCAGAACCATCCACGATGTCGCAAAGGGTAGGAGCTCCTTCTTTCTTTCTGCTCCATAGAATTCCATTGTGTAAATGTACCATAGTTTTTTGATCCATTCATTGCCTGATGGGCACTTATGTTGCTTCTGCACTTGGCAATTGTAAATTGTGCTGCTATGAACATTGGGGTGCATAGGTTCTTTTGAACTGATGCTTCAAGATTCTTAGGTTATATTCCCAGCAGTGGAATTGCCAGGTCAAAAGGCAGTTTCCATTTTAGTTTTCTGAGGAAATTCCATACTGTTTTCCATAGTGGCTGCACTAGTCTGTATTCTGGCCAACAGTGCACTATGGTTCTCTTTTCTCCACAATCTCACCAGCACTTCTTTGTTGATTTGTTTATGATGGCTATTCTGATTGCTATGAAGTAGTATGTCATTATGGTTTTAATTTGCTTCTCTCTGATGGCCAGTGATGCTGAGCATCTTTTCATATGTCTCTGGACCCTCTGTATGTCCTCCTTGGAGAAGTGTCTGTTCAAGTCTATTGCCCATTTTTAAATTGGGTTGTTTGTCTTCCTGGAGTGGAGCCCTGTGAGTTCTTTATATATTTTGGAAATCAAACCTTTGTCTCAGGTACCACTGGCAAATATGTTTTCCCATACAGTTGGTTCTCTTTTTATTTTAATACTGCTTCTTTAGCTGTGAAGAAGCTTATTATTTTGATGAGATCACATTTGTTTTTTCTTTCCTTTATGCCCCTTGGTCTAGGGGGCATATCAGTAAAAATGTTGCTCCATGAAATATCTGAGATTTTCCTGCCTATGTTCTCCTCTAGGACTTTAATGGTGTCACAGCTGATATTTCAACCTTTTATCCACCCTGAATTTATTTTTGTGTATGGTGTAAGTTGGTGCTCGAGTTTCATTTTTTTGCATGTAGCTGTCCAGTTCTCCCAACATCATTTATTGAAGAAGCCATTTTTACTCCATTTCATGTTGCTGCCCCCTTTGTCAAATATTAATTGACCATAGAGACTTGGGTTTATTTCTGGGGTCTCTGTTCTGTTCCATTGGTCTATGTGTCTGTTTTTATGCCAGTACCAGGCTGTTTTGATGACAGTAGCCTTGTAATATAGTTTGATATCAGGTATTGTGTTCTCTCCTACTTTTCTCTTCTTTCTCAAAATTGCAGCAGCTATTCAGGGTCATTTATAGTTCCATTTAAATTTTCAAAGTGTTTGTTCTATGTCTGTGAAATATGCCATTGGTACTTCAATAGGTATTGCATTGAATGTATAAATTACTTTGGGTAGTATGGACATTTTGATGATGTTAATTCTTCCAATCCATGAACATGGTATATGTTGTCATTTGTTTGTGTCTTCCTTGATTTCTTTCTTCAGTGTTGTGTAGTTTTCTGAGTACAGGTCTTTTACTTCCTTGGTTAAGTTTATTACTAGGTATTTTATTTTTCTTGTTTGTATATCAAATGGGATTTTTTTTCCTGATTTCTGCTTTTGATGTTTCATTGTTGGTACACAAAAATGCCTTTGATTTCTGAATATTGACTTTGTATCCTGCTGTTATGCCAAATTCATTTGTTAGGTCGAGCAGTTTTTAGGTGGAGTCTGCAGGGTTTTCTATGTACACCATCATGTAATCTGCAAACAATGACAGTTTTGTTTCTTCCTTCCTGATTTGGATGCCTTTTATTTCCTTTTCTTGTCTGATTGCTGTGGCTAGGACCTCTAACGTTGTGTTGAATAGGAGTGGTGAAAGCAGACATCCTAGTCATATTCCTGATCTTAATGGGAAAGATTTTAGTTTTTTCCCATTGAGTATGATGTTGGCTGTAGGTCTCTCATATATGGCCTTTATTATGTTGAGGAATGCTCTCTCTATTCCTATTTTGCTGAGTGGTTTTGTCAAAAATGGGTGCTGCACCCTATCAAATGCTTTTACCCCATCTATTAATATGATCATGTGATTTTTTTCTTTCATTTTTTATGTGATGTTTTACATTTATTGACTCACAAATATTGTACCATCCTTGCATCCCTGGGATGAATCCCACTTAATCATGGTGTGTGATCTTTTTATTTTATTGTTCGATGCAGTTTGCTAATATTTTGTTGAGAATTTTAGCATCTGTGTTCAACAGCGATATTGGCCTGAAGTTTTCTTTCCTTGTTATCTCTTTATTTGGTTTTGGGATTAGGATGATGCTGACTTCATAAAAAGAGTTTGAGACTTTTTCTACATCTTCTTCATTGAGTTTTGGAATATTAGATTTTTCTAGAGATTTTCCCATTTCACCTAGGTTTTCAAATTTCTTGGCATATAGTTCTTTCATACAATCCTTTGTATTTCTGTGGTATCAGTTGTAATCTCTCCTCTTTCATTTGTGATTGTGTTTATTTGGGCACTCTCTCTTTTTTTTTCTTGATGAATCTGCTTAAAGCCTTGTGAATTTTGTTTATCATTCCAAAGAATCAGCTAGCTCCCAGATTTATTGATCCTTAGAATTGTGCTTTTATTCTCTATGTTGTTTAAGTCTGCTCTGACCTTGGTTAGTTCCTTCTTTCTACTTTCTCTGGGATGTCTTTGTTATTTCTCCTCTGGTTCTTGTAGGTGTAGTATTAGGTTGTTTACTTGCAATGTTTCTTTTTAGATAGGCATGTATTGCTATGAATTTCCCTCTGAGGACTATGTTTGCTGTGTCCCATAAGTTCTGGGTTTCTATGAGTTCATTTTCATTTGTTTCCAGAAACTCTTTGATTTACTCTTTGATATCGTTTTTGACCCATTCATTGTTTTATAACATGCTATTCAATATCCATGAGTTTGAGCATTTTTTAATTTTTTTTTCCCTTGGGGTTGGTCTCTAGGTTCAGTCCCTTGTGCTCAGAGACAATGTTTGATATTTCAGTGTTCTTGAATTTGTTGAAGCTTGTTTTGTGTCCTATCATGTGGTGTATTTTGAAAATGTTCCATGTGCATTTGAAATTAATGTGTATTTTGCTTCTTTGGAATGAAAGGTTCTATATATATATCTGTTAAGTCCATTTCCTCTAGAGCATTGTTCAATGCCATGATATCTTATTGATATTTTGTTTGGAAGATCTACCCATTTTTGACAGTGGGGTGTTAAAATCTCCTACTATAATTGTGTTGCTGTCAATATCTTTCTTGAAGTCCTCCACAATTTTCCTTATATATTGGGGTGCTCTTACATTGGGTGCATATATATTTAAAATGTTTGTGTCTTTTTGATGGATTCCTCCCTTGAGAATTAGACCCAGAAGGGATCTTCTGGGTATCTTCTTATAACCCCTTTTTTGAAGTCTCTTTTGTCTGATACGAGTATTGCTATCCTGGCTTTTTTTTTTTTCATGTCCATTTGTTTGGGAATGGACATGGACATATAATTCTTTGTAGTAATTTTTTACAATCCTTTGTATTTCTGTGGTATCAGTTGTAATCTCTCCTCCTTCATTTCTGATTGTATTTATTTGGGTCCAGCCCTTCATTTTTAGTCTGTGTAGGTCTTTTGTTCTGAGGTGGGCCTCTTGTAGGCAGCATATGCGTAAGTCATGTTTCTTATCCATTCAGCTATTCTATGTCTTTTGATTGGGGCATTTAATCCATTTACATTGGAGGTTATTATTTATATGTACTTATCATTGCTATTTTTTTGTACCTCTGTTCCTCTCTCTCTCACTCTTTTTTCCACTTTCTTAATGTAGACCCTATAGCATCACTTGCAGATATGGTTTGGAGGTGTATTCTCTGAAGCTGCTTCTGTCTGGGATGCTCCTTATTTGGCTTTCCATTTTAACTGGGAGCCTTGCTAGATAGAGTAGTCTTTGTTGCAGACCTTTATTTTTCATTACTTGGAATATTCTTGCCATTCCCTTCAGTCTTGGAATTTTTGCCATTTTAATTATGCTGTGTCTTGAAGTGGAATTCTTTGGATTCCTCTTGATTGGGACTCTTGGTGTTTCCTGGACTTGTGTGACTTCTTCTCTCATCAAATTAGGGAAGTTTTCCATCATTACTTTTTCAAAGAAGTTTTCTATCCCTTGCTCTTCTTCTCCTTCTGGTATCCCTATTATACAGATATTGTTATGTTTCATGTTGTCCTCTAGTTCCCATTACATCTCTTTATTCTTTTTGAGTCTTTTTTCTTTTCTTGCTCTTTCTGGATGTTTTTTTCTACCTTGTCATTGAAATTGCTGATTTGATTCTCTACTTAATCTAGCCTGCTTTTGATTCCTTCTATTGTGTTCTTCAATTCAGAAATTGTGTTCTTCATTTCCTCTTGGCCCTTGTTGATGGTTTCCATTTTCTTTTTCTTTTTTTTTAACTTTTTAAAAAGATATTATTCATTTATATTTAGAGAGGGAAGAGAGGGAGAAAGAGCAAGAGAGAGAGAGAAACATCAATGTGAGGTTGCTGGGGGCTGTGGCCTGCAACCCAGGCATGTGCCCTAACTGGGAATTGAACCTGCAATGCCTGGTTCGCAGCCCCCACTCAATCCACTGAGCTACACCAGCCAGTGCTCTATTTCCTTTTTCATGTTGTAATAGTTTGCAGTGAGTACATTGTAATTTCCTGTATTTTGGGGGGTAATTTTCTATTAGCTCATTGGGCTTACTTATAACCATTGCTTTGAACTCAATATGTGATATTTGACTTGCCTATATTTAATTTAGCACTCTTTTTGAGGCTTCTCCCTTTCCTTTTGTTTGGGGTTTGTTTCTTTGTCTTCCCATTATGTGTGAGACTCATCTTGTTAGCCTCTGCTTCTTAAATTGATCTTTTCTGACTCCCTATGTTTGCGGTGTGAACTTCTAGGGTGGGAGGCCTGTGAGATTCAATTGTGCAGTCTCCTTGATCCCCTGAATTCACTGCTCTTGGGCTGTTTTTCATATTGGCTCTCTGGATGTATTTGGGTTTTGATTGCTGTTGGTTCTGTCTTCAGTGGGTCCTTCTGTCCAGCTGGTTAACTGAGGGTTACTCCACCCATCATGTCTTGGATGCTGTCATGCAGGTATGGACAGGTTGTGTTGAAGATTGTTCTTTTGTCTGTCTGATGTTTTGAGGCTTCTCTTTTGCCATTGTTCAGTTGTTTGTTCTGGGGAATTTCTCTACTGTTTAGTTGTACTTCCAGATTGGTCCTGTGTGGAGGTTAGTGTGGCTTCCACTCACTCCTTCCCCTTCTTCCTTTAGTATGTGCTGGTGGTTTCTTCATTGGTGGGTTCTCTCTTCAATCAGGTATACTGGTGTTCACAGCTCTCACCTACTCTTTTATGTGATCAGTTGGAGGGTGAGGGCAAAATGGATTAAGACAGCAGGAGTGTATTCACATGCCTTGGTTGCAGGCCACAGCCCCCAGCAACTGCACATTGATGTTTCTCTCTCCCTTTCTCCCTCCCTTCCCTCTAAAAATAAATAAATTAAAAATTTTTTAAAAAAGATGAACCATCTTTAAAAAAATACACTATGAAAGAGAGAACAAGGAAGGCCAGTCAAACAATGAAATTAAAGAAACAAAACAAAAAGAATTGAACAGGAAGAATAAAAATTTAAAATATACTAATAAAATGAAGTAAAAATAATGACAACTACTACTAATAATACAAATAAAGAATAACTTACAAGTTCTCTGGAATAGCAAAGTAAAATTTGTCTGTTTCTCAGTTGTTGGAATGATTCTTCTTTGGGTCTGACTCTGGTCCTTTCATAGTTTCAGGTCTTATTGTCTCTCTTGTGGGGTGTGGTGGGGAAGAATAATTTTTAAAAAGCCTCCTGCATGCTTTAAATTGGCCAAGTGAGTTCTGCTGGTTTTCCTGGCTGCAGCATGCTGAGGGGAATTTGTTTTTGCTTTACTCCTTTCCTGTGGTTTTGCACTGATGTGGACTAGGTCTGAGCTGCACTCTTCACACTTGCCCAGTCTCGAGCCCTGTTCCTCAGCTTGCTACCAGACCCCCAGTACCCTTCTATGCCAGGCCTACACCTTCAGTCAACCAGTTGTGGTGTCCTTGCAGTGCACCTATTAGGGGCAACTCATACCCTCTCCTTGCTGTCCTAGATGCTAGGCACTCTCAAAGTGTCTTCAGAGTAGTTTGGCTCTCTCACTGAGTTAATTCTTTCTGAGGACTCCTAACACCCTGATCCCTGCTGTTCTCCTCTGTAGGAGTGCCTCCTCCTTACTTTTAGTGCTAGTCTGGCTCCACAGGGCCATCATGCTGTGGTGGCTGCAGCATTGGGTATGGGTATGGTCTCCACTGCTGTGGTGGTGTGGGTGGGTGTAGGGGCAGGAGTGCAGTCTCTGCAGCAGTGGGGTTGGGCACACACCACTGTGCTATAGGCATGGGACCATGACCTCTGATACTGGGCAGTTAAGAATTTTAAAGCCGCGAAAAATAGTCTAAAGTTGCTATCTTTACCTGAAGTTCTCTAAAGTATTTGAAATAGCTGCACATACATTTCCCAGACTTGTGTGGGCTCCAAGGTGTCTTTCTTGCTCTTCACCATTTAAGTTGTCAGGAGCTAATGGGCAGTACCCTTCTTTGAGCTGTTTTTACCCTGATACAGAAACTTCTACTTCTTTGTGATAAATATGTCTTAGCTTTCCCCATACTTGAATTCCTGAGAGAAGATAAGAGTAAATGGACACTGTACAAGATGTTAAACTGTGGAGGTACGAATATGCCTAAATACAAGCTACCTTGGGAGATTTTCCACAGTTGCAGGAGGGCACTGAAGGCACTGAAAATACATATAATCTTAATACCACTATTATTTGTGGAACATAGTTTTACTATACCTCTTTGAGGTATTTTTAATTCATGTATCAAAAATATATGGTGGGAAGGATGTGGGGCAAGGTGGTGGCGGCTGGAGCACCAGGCAGGCAAGGTGGCAGCTGGCAGTCCCACATTTGCATGCAGATAAACTGAGAGGAACAAATGGGGAGCGAGACAGACCCTGCAACCTAAGGTTCTAGTTCAAGAAAAGAAAGCCTCAAAACCTCTGACTGTAAAAGTCTGTGGGGGTTGCAGTGGTGAGAGAAATTCTCAGCCTCACAGGAGAGTTCATTGGAGAGACCCACAGGGTCCTAGAAATGTACACAAACCCACCCACCCAGGAATCAGCACCAGAAGGGTCCAATTTGCTTGGGGCCAGTGGAAGAAGTGACTGAAACCCAGCTGAGAGCCAAGCAAGAGGTTTTGTTCCTTCTCTGACACCTCTCCCACATACAGTGCCACAACACAGTACATGGCTTGCTCTTCCCTTGCAAATAACTAAGGCCCCACCCCTTACTGTGTAACAGGTGCACAGAGACAAAGAAATATGACCCAAATGAGAGAGCACATCAAAACTCCAGAAAAACAACTAAATGGTGAAGAGATACCAACCTATCAAATGCACCATTCAAAACACTGATAATCAGGATGTTCACAGAAATAGTTGAGTATGGTTGCAAAATATAGGAAAAAGTGAAAGCTATCAAAAGTGAAATGAAAAATATACAGGGAACCAACAGTGAAGGGAAGGAAACCTGGACTCACATTATTGATTTGGAGCAGAAGGAAGAAACAAACATTCAACCATGAGAGAATGAAGAAATAAGAATTCAAAAAAAAAAAAGAAATGAGGAGAGGCTTAGGAACCTTGAGAACAACTTCAGATATTCCAACATCTGAATCATAGGGGTGCCAGAAGGAGAAGAGGAAGAGAAAGCAATTGAAAACTTATTCGAAAACATAATGAAGGAGAACTTTCCCAATCTCGCAAAAGAAATAGATTTCCAGGAAGTCCAGGAAGCTCAGAGAGTCCCAAAGAAGTTGGGCCCAAGGGGGAACGTGCCAAGGCACATCATACTTGCATTACCCAAGATTAAAGATAAGGAGAGAATCTTAAAAGCAGCAAGAGGAAAGGAGAGAGTTACCTACAAAGGAGTTCCCATAAGGCTATCAGCTGATTTCTCAAAAGAAACCTTACAGACAAGAAGGGTCTGGAAAGAAAAGTATTTGAAGTCAGGAAAAGCAGGGACCTACATCCAAGATTACTCTATCCAGTAAAGCTATAGTTTAGAATGGAAGAACTTCCCAGATAAGGTCAAGTTAAAGGAGTTCATCATCACCAAGTCATCATCAAGTATTATGTGAAATGTTAAAGGGGCTTACCTAAGAAAAAGAAGAAGATTAAAACTATGAACAGTAAAATGACAACAGACTCACAACTATCAACAACTGAACCTAAACAAAAATCAACTAAGCAAACAACTAGAACAGGAAGAAAATCACAGAAATAGAGATCACATGGAGGGTTGTCAGCAGGGAGGGGGTAGAATGAGGGAAAACATACAGGGAATAAGTATAAATGGTAGGTACAAAATAGACAGGAGGAAGTTAAGAGTAGTATAAGGAATGGATAAGCCAAAGACCTTATATGTACAACACATGGACATGAACTAAGTGGGGGGTGGTGCTGGTGGGAGAGGGGTGCAGAGCAGAGGGGAATAAAAGGGAGCAAAAATGGGACAACAGTAATAGCATAATCAATAAAATATACTTTAAAATAAATAAGATAATAAAAATATATGTATACTTTAAAATGTAAAAAAATTACATTAAATGCCAGCATTAGTTTCTCAGAAACTTACAGAGCAGTCTGTTCATTCTCACCATATATTTTCTTCATTTGGATTCTGGAATATTATTATCTCCTGGAAAGACTTTAACCTCTGTACAATTCCTTTTTACTCTTTTCCAGATTTCATTTACTTAGTCTCTAAATACCAGGCTGTTCCAGGACTCAGTTTTTACTTGAACTCACTCCCTTGGTGATCTCATCATACATCAAGTCATTAAAATATTTCTACACAGATAACTTACAATTTTATGTCTCTAGCTCAGCTTTCTCCCCTGAACTTCAAGAGAGTATATATAAATGACATTAAATGATTAAAGTTTCTCAGACCAAATATCTAGGCATCAAAATCTAGATGTTTTTACTCATAACCCACATTACATTCATTACTAAATGTAGTTAGGTTCTGATTTCAAAACATCAATAATTCAAACAAACATTTCTCACCACCTCCATTGCTGTCACCCTGAAGTTAAGTCACCATCATATCTCTCCAGAATGTGGCATGGGCTCCTTTACTGATGCATCAGGCAATTCCAAGCAGAAAACAGTTGGCAAATATAGACAACTAAGAAGGATTTAAAAAGGGAACTATTTATAAAAATGTGAGCAGAGATTAGAAAATCAGAAAGGAAGGTTGTGATTCTCCAGTGTCAGGACTGGCAGGAACACATTACCACCAAGGAGTTGTTACGTGAAACCAGAAAAGTCACTAATTGGATAGAGCCCCTGGAGAAACTCTGGCTCTGGGGGATGGACGCACACAACTAGTGGGGACCTGAAACAGCAGGAGAAGGTAACATAGACATAATTTTTACTCTTTTGCCAATATCCCCTGTAAATGTCTCTCCTTAGTTGAACTCAATGAAACTAGACCCAAATAAGCCAATTAGTAGTTACTGTATGTCTTGGAGGTCACCCCTGTAGGGTACAGGGCAGGAAGCCTAATCTCCACTGCTGTCCTCCCTTGCTTATGCCTACTTCTTTTTAAAAAACTCCTTTAACACACAGCCAGAGTAGTTTTGTTAAAACACAAGATAGACACTGTCAGATGACTGCCCAGAAGCTCCAAATGATTTTCTATCTGTATGACTATAAAGGTCTAATCCTTAAAATGGCTTGCGGAGACCACATGCAAAGGTACTTCTACTTTGATGGCCTTTATCTATATTAGTCTCATCTCTTATTCAGCCTTCTTGACTTACATTACTCTCCTTGTGGCTTCTTGAGCATTCCAGGCACACACCTGCTTCAGCGCTTTTATAGTTTTCTTCCTTCTGCTTGAGCTCTCCTCCTCCAGGTTTCCACATGATTCATGTCTGGTTGTACTCAGATGTCACCCTCTCTACCAGGCATTCCCCAGCCATCTGTCACAATGTTCACCGGCTCTCAGATCACATCCTGATTCATTTTTCTCCAAAGAGATTTTCTACTTTCTATTCTATTTCTTCCCCTATTACTTTATATTATATGTAACTTAAATATCTGATATATTTAGTTTAGTGTTCTATTAGATATGTAGCTTAAATATCTAGTGTCTTTAGTTGAATGTAGGCTCCTTGAGTATGGGGTTTGTTTTTCTCTTTGCTTCTCTGATGATGTTTTGCTTAGATCAGTGCTGACAAACTATATGCTTGAAAAATACTTGTTAAATTAATGAATAAAATCATTCAGAGGACATAGTCTATCTTCTTTTACTAAATGTTTGCCTATGACAAAATATTTTAAATCTAATGATGCTGCAGTTTGTTCTATTTTTAGTTGGTTTTCCAACTGCACCCATGACCCCTCCCTTTGCCTTGCTCTTTCTGATCACTAGGAAATGCAGCATGTATAACCCTGCAGCCTACTTATTAATAATGGTCAGATACTTAAGCACAAAGGAATAACAGAAGGAATGGTTGCCCTCACCTCACAATTTCAATGAGAGTAAGATTTGCAATATCTTCAGGAAGGAGAACAAACCCTTAGCTATTTAAATTCAGTGTGTGCCACTAACAGTAAACTGCAGGGAAGCATATCTGATGTGGGTGGTGATATACAGGAGAATTAATGGAAAAAATGTGTTCTAACACTTCAATAATTATCATAGGCTCTGGGGACTTACACTGTACCAGCAGCAAAGTGAGAAAAAGTTACAGTGCCTGGCGTGTTGGTCTGTCTCTATTTAGAATACCAATTTGCCTCCTCTGTGGAAAATGATCATGGCATTTGTTTATTGTCAAAGTGCTATGTTATAAACACTGCCGAAATAAAGTTACTTCAATTTAGAAATATAAGTAAGCATGATGATGACCTAAACCTGGTATTTAGGCTGAAGTAAATCTCTTTTGCTTTGCTTTCTTCATCTGCGTGATATTAAAAAAATCAAAAGAGAGAATTAGATTAAATATTTTCAAATAATAGCAGGGTAGATGAGTAAAATATTTCAATTTATAATATTTTATTATGAAAATGTATCTCAGTTTGAAAATATAATAGTAGCTAAAAGTAAAATGCACTTAAATCAAATGTTGAAAGTAAAACTAAGCCCTGGCTGGCATAGCTCAGTGGATTGAGCGCGGGCTGATTAACCTACTTGCCCCTCTTTGGGAAGCTGTGTGCCAAAGAACCAGTGTCATAATCCCCCCTCCCCACTGAGCTGATGTTGCATTGTTGCATATCCCAGCTACTCTGTGGGTTTCATGAAGCCGTGTGTGAAGTCTCTACCTCATTGTAGTATATGCAGGCAAGACTGCACTCTCCTGTGGATGTGTGGAGTAAGCTGTGGTGTAGTTTTTTTTTTTTTTGGCACATAATAAACACGTTGCAGCAGAAAAAAAAATGGTCTTTCAAATGGTCTAGAGGTGGGGGATGGGTGAGTAGAGGGATTGAGCAAAAATTTTAAAAAAAAGCTCTGACTGGCGTAGCTCGGTGGATTGAGCGCGGGCTGCGAACCAAAGTGTCACAGGTTCGATTCCCAGTCAGGGTACATGCCTGGGTTGCAGGCCATGACTCCCAGCAACCGCACATTGATGTTTCTCTCTCTCTCTCTCTATTTCCCTCCCTTCCCTCTCTAAAAATAAATTTAAAAAATCTTTAAAAAAAGAAAGTAAACCTATGTTTTAAATATATTTGCTAATTACTACAATAGTATAATTTGTCTACTAATGTACAGAAAAAAGTGTATATTTCAAGTACTTGAATTATATACTTGAATCTCTTCATAAATCAAAAGTACATAAATGAAGTAATCAAACACAAGCCCCTAAAAATAATAGGGTTTTTAGTTATTCTTGTTTCAAATAAATATATCTTAATAATTATAGTTCATCTTCTCCTACTTATCAGTATAATCCACCTATTTGATCTCTAAATAGATCCCCTTAAGCCTTGAAAGTGGAGAACTAGAAAGCACCTGCATATTCTGAATTGCTGAAGGGAAATATTCTAAATGCAATCTGTTGTTCGAAAATAAAACCACAGCCACTGCTTAAGGTCAAACTACCTATTTGAATATACACACTAACTGAAAAGTGCTGAAGCTGAAGAACTTGTCAGTCCTTCCAAAGTCATTCAGACACAAATAGAAGAATATATTAGAGAATATAAATGCTTAAGATTCTCATAAGAACTAAATAAACCACAATCTTACAAGGAAAATATTTGTTTTGCTACTGAAAGCATCAAAGCTTTTCTTTAGCTAGAATAAATTCAATATATATTAACTTGAATCTGATAAGAACAAAATGAATAAAGAAAATCTATTTTGAGTCCAAATGTTTATTGGCTCTCACCCCATCTTTACATTATCTTTATTGTCTTTTTCATTACCTGCAGTAGCTCTTCTGTAGTTAAGTGAAACTCTAAGTCCTCTCCATGCTTCACCTCACTCACTCTGAGCAGAGAAAAATCAATGTAATTTCAAAAAAACTTTCCCAATTTCTTCCTTTTTGGCTACTAATTTATGTTGATTTTGACCCCCTTTTAAATGTTTCAATGCAGCAATTTTAGACTAGGAGTGCCTGCCTTGTTCCCTTGTTCTACCACTTATTATCTCTATGCCCGATTTCCTCTTCTGATAGAAGAGAGCTGTTGTTAGGTTTCAGTGAGTGGACACAGATACTCAGTCTGACACATAGTTAGTGCTCAATCAATTCAAAAATTTGAACTGGGAAAGAAGAATCACATGAAACTTAAACCTTATCCACTAAGAAGCTTCACTCAGGATTAGCAAAGTGAACACATGAGAAACACTACTTGTCTCTGGAGGACCCGAAGTTATCAGCTGTAGCTTGACAAAAGTTTATTTTGCAACACTCATTTTGGTTTCAGAGTAATAGTTCAGCACTACGTATATATGTTGTCAAGTTAGCTCAGAGAAAGCCATTTCATTTTGGGGGTTTCTTAGATTTTATACTTGACTTGTCTCTCAGGTGATTTTTCTTCTTGAGTCAACTAAGTCCTATAATGTGCTTGCTGGCCAGTATGTGCCCCTAACTGGCCTCCTAGCATGAGTGCCCTCACTTTTTTCTGATGTCACCAGTCCCCTGGGACTCTCTGTTCTTTTTCTTACCTAAGTTCCCACTTGGTACCCATGCCTAATGACAGATATCTCTGTTTATTGTCACTTGACCCAAAGGAGACAGAATTGGAGGAGTTTCTGACCCATCTGGATGCTCCTGCCACAGCTTTGAAGTCAATTACCCTGTCAGTTGCCCAGAGGCACTTGTGCCAGGCTTCTGCCATTTCCACAGTTGAAGTAATTTAGAATATGTTCCCACATTTTAAACCAACTGCCCTTCCTCAGCCAAATTTTGGCAGCTGTTTTCCTCTTCAAACAATTTCACATGTGTTCTTCACACATATGAAAAACTTATTCCAGAAGTTCCTCACAGCTCTATAACAACAAAAGGCAATCTTTTTTTGTGTTTTAGTTTGGTTGTTGATTTATAGATATACAGTCATCTCCCTCTTAACTAAGGAAGATATGTTTCAATACCCCCAGTGGATGTCTGAAGTCACATAGAACACTAAATACTATACATACTTCATACGTATCTATGATAAAGTTTAATTTATATTAGGCACAGTAAGAGACTAACAATGATAATAAAATAAAACAATTATTATAAGAAATAATGTAATAAAAATAAAGTAAATGTAGTCTCTGTCTCTCAAAGTATCTTGTACTGTACTCACCCTTCTTCTTGTGATGATGTGAGATGATAAAATGCCAACCTATTCCTGTGTCTGTGTAACCAACCCTTACTTGTAGTCAAGGGCTTGGCATCACCCCTTTCAGGGGCCCCTTACTCACTTGTTCATATAGGTTCAGCATGTAGGATCCCTTGCTTTCTGGCAAAACATGTCACTGTCAACAAGAACATGTTTTCTGTCCACCTCTTAATCCCACAAATTTAGTGCCTGTTCTGTCTTAATTAATCACTGATCACACACTGTTCCTGTAACTTTTACAATTTTAGATCTGACAGAAAAACTAGCACATTTTTTTCCTTTTTCACAATTTCTCAGGTAGCAGATTCACTCCTACCATAGATCCTAGCAAAGTTAGTATGTGATTTTTTTTCTTGTCTCATTAATTCAAGAATACTCATCTCTTCACTTCGATGGGACACTTTACAGCTTCTCTTTGGTTTATCCACATTGCCAGAATCACTACTATTTTGCTTTGGTATCATTATTTAGTAATAACCTCAAATGTAGATTATATTTTCCAGCTCATAGAGGCTATACACTTTCCTTAGCTCACGGGTGCTTCCTCCATCTCTAAAAACAGCAGTGTTAGGTAGCGTCCTTTTCCTGCTGTCATCCCCTGATTTTCTCTCTGGTTTTCCTCTTCTACTTTTACAGGCCTTTGTGATTAGAACTGGGTCCACTAGAATAATTCAAGAGATTTATCAGTGCTTGCTAATTCACAACCTTAACACCATCTACAACTTTAATTATCCTTTGCCAAGTAATCTAACTATTCATTCACAGGTTCTAGGACTAGAATGTGGACATCATTTGGGGACCATTTTTCTACTTGCCATATATGTTCACCCTATAAAGGCTTCCTCAGTAAGTTGCACACTTGCTGGTGAGTCACACTGAAGTGAGCCTGTTGTCAACTAATGCAGCCCATGGACACAGGCATTCTAAGCAACTTCTCTATTCCCTTATTTTAAAATATGAAGAGACTGTTAACATTTATTAGGTATTTGAGGAAAGTCTTCAACATATTTAAAAAATAAGATCAACAGAAAAACTGTTCCAGAGGAAGTAAACAAGCAACTTCTCTCTCCATACACTTAAAAAATGTTTTTATTCTATTTTTCTGTTACTATTTGTTCTCTTAATACCCTCCTCCCCCTGAAATCACTATACTGTTGTTCATGTCCATAAGTACCGTTTCCTCTTTATTTGATCCCTCCACCCTCTAATCCCCCTGCCTCACCCCCTGCCCCAGAGTGGTCAGCCTGCTCTCTATCTATAAGTCTGTCTCTATTTTGTTTGCTAGTTCAGTTTGCTTATTACAATCCACATATGAGTTAAATCATATGGTATTTGTCTTTCTATGACTGGCTTATTTCACTTAACATAATGTTCTTCAGGTCCATCCATGCTCTCAAAGGGTAGAATTTTCTTCTTTTTTTATAGCCAAAGTAGTATTTCATTGTGAAAATGTCCCACAGTTGTTTTATCTATTTACCTACTGATGGATATTTGGGCAGCTTCCATATCTTGGTGATTGTAAATAATGCTGCAATGAACATACGGGTGCTTATGTTCTTACAAATTACTGTTTTGGGTTTCTTGCGACAAATTACTGTTTTGGGTTTCTTGAGACAAATGGAATATCTGGG
Organism: Phyllostomus discolor; assembly: GCF_004126475.2. Classification (NCBI taxonomy): domain Eukaryota; kingdom Metazoa; phylum Chordata; class Mammalia; order Chiroptera; family Phyllostomidae; genus Phyllostomus; species Phyllostomus discolor. Next base: position 137,138,996 of record NC_040905.2, read on the forward strand.
TCATAAGGCAGTTCCATTTTTAATTTTTCTGGGGTATCTTTATACTGCTTTTCACAGTGGCTGTACCAATCTGTATTCCCACCAATAGTGCAAAAGTCTCTCCTTTCTCGACATCTTTGCTAGTACTTGTTTGTTGATTCAGTGATGATAGCCAATCTGAGGTGAGTGTGAGGTGATAAGCCATTTATGAGGCCAACATTATCCTAACTCCAAAACCAGATAAATACACTACAAAGAAAAAAAATATAGGCCAATATCCCTACGAGGATATGCTAAAATCTTCAACAGAATATTAGCAAACTGAATACAGCAATACATCAAAAAATTATACATCATGATTAAGAGGCACTTATTCTAGGAATGCCAGGTTGTCACAACATTTGTAAATCAATAAATATGATATATCACATAAATAAAATGAGGTATAAAAACTAAATGGTCCTATTAATAGATGCAGACAAAGCATTTGATAAAACCTAGCACCCATTTATGGTAAATTCTCAGCAAAATGGGAAGAGAGAGAACATACCTAAGCATAATAAAGGCCATATATGACAAACCCGCTGCTAACACCATACTCAAAGGGCAAAACTAAAAGTGTTCCCCTTAAGACAGGGAACAAGACAAGGATGTCCACTTTCACCCTTCTTATTTAACATAGTACTGGAATTCCTAGCCATAGTAATCAGATAAGAAGAAGAAATAAAGACATCCAAATTGGAAAGGAATGACTAAAACTGTCACTATTTGCAGATGACATAATACTGTACACAGAGAACCCTATAGATTCTACCAAAAAGCTGCTACAACTGATAAATGAATTTAGTAAAGTAGCAGGGTAAAAAGTGAATATCTAGAAACCAGTTGCATTTTTGTATGATAATAATGAGCTAATAGAAAGGGAAATTAAGAACAATCCCATTCACCATTGCTTGAAAATTAATGAAATACATAGGAATAAACCTAACCAAGGAAGTGAAAGACACAGTCAGAGTCCATGTACTTTTAATCAAAAACCTACAAAAATTCAAGAATACATTGTATTCCACCCATAGAATAAAAAGAAAATGTAGGAAAAAGGAGTAAGTGAGAACTCTTAACAATTAAAAATATAAATACAAGCATAAATTCTTTAAAAACTTTGATTATTAAAGATAAGAAATCTCCTTGAAAATGTAAGAAGACAGATGATAAGTACAAGAAGTCCTACATCAACTAATCAAGTTTCTGAGACTGCTGACAGAGTGAAGTGAAAAAAAAAAAAACAAAAGGACAAAATTCTAAACTAAATTTCTAGAACTGAAGGGAAACACATCTTGAAAAAAAGAAAAGCTTTTACCTGAAAAAAATAACCTACATTAGACATCTGTGATAAATTTCAGATAATTAAGTATAGAGGAGTCTGAAAGCTTTCACAAGAGAAAATATTATACATGATAAGACATAACTAGTTGGGCATGTCATTGGTAGCACTAGCAGATGTAGCAATACTTGGTAATAAGTAAAAATAACTTTAAGCATATACTACTAATACCAGCAAAATTGTTAACCACAAGTTGAATGCAAAATTAAAGATGTTCATACATAAATAGGCTCTGAAAGTACATCTCCCATACACTTTTCTTTAGTGATTATATTTTAGTAAGATGAGGAAAGAATCTCCAAGTGAGACAGACATGAGTGATGGTAAACAGTAGATCTACCAAACAGAGCAGTAATACGTGTCAGAACAAGACCATGCACAAGGCCCAGGAGCCCAGGTGGAAACTGGAGATGGAAGCCTCTGGGAGGCATCTCTCTTCACCATGGAGGAGACAAAGTGAAAGATTTGAAATCTTTATAATTTGGTAAAGTAATGGAAAGTAAAAAGAAAATGATGGTGGAAAGTCAGGGAACAAAAAATGTTGGACCCCAAAGATGTTGTCCAAATAAGAAAGAAAAAGCACAAAGTAGTACAAAGCAATAGAGTGATTAAGAAGCTGGGTGACATCAGAGGTATGGTAGAAAGATATGTGATTCTTCTCCCCAAAGCAACCACCACTTCCAAATAAGAACAAAATTAATCAAAATTATGGATGGGGAATAGGAGTCAATAAAAAATGTTGAAGAAGGGAATAGTGTGCATTTAAAGTGAATCAAAATGCAGCATGAATTAAAGTAGGAAGTTAATGAGAATGTGCTAATGGACTTGGCAATAAAGAGTATTTCATAAAATTAATATTACATAAGTTTATTATATAAACTTTAACTTTAGAATCTGTGAAAAACTTTCAGTATAAAGAATTTGAATATTTTCTATGTTAGTAATATGTAAGTAGAGTTATAACTGAAAATAGTTGGGTAGTGAAGTCCAAATGAAGAAGGGAGGTCAGGCAGGTACATGATAATTATTATATGACCAAATAAGCTATAGACATTATAACAGAAAATATCCATATATTGATGGACAAAATTCAAGCAAGAAAAATTTATCCTTCTGTTTCAGCTTTATTTTATCATTTTCCTCATTTATCCTTAGGTACAAAATTCATGAAGTTATAGAGGTTTCATTATGAAAGTTATTTTCTTCCCCCTAACTTATCCTCCACTCTTGCCAGAAACAATAAGTCAAAATTTTCTCTTTTTAATGTTTAAGGTAGTTTCTTTTGTTCCAACCAAATAAGGAATGAAGAGATCTGATTTTTGTTTTGATATTTTTATTTTTTATTTTTAAGTATATTTTATTGATTATGCTATTACAGTTTTCCCAATTTCTCCCTCTTTATCCCCTCTCCACCCTGAACCCCCCAACCCTCCAGCATTCCCTTCCTCCCTAGTTCATGTCCATGGGTTGTACATATAAGTTCCTTGAGTTCTCTCTTTCCTATACCATTTTTTATCTCTTCCCATCTATTTTATGCCTACCAGTTATGCTTCTTCTTTCCTCACCTTTCCTCCCCTATTCCTCCCTTCTCCCTCCTCACTGAAATCTCTCCATGTGATATCCATTTCTCTGATTCTGTTCTTGTTCTAATTGTTTGCTTAGTTTTTGTTTTTGTTATTTGTTTTTTCTTTTATGTTCATTTGTTGATAGTTGTGAGTTTGTTGTCATTTCACTGTTCATATTTTTTATCTTCTTTTTCTTAGATTGGTCTCTTTAATATTTCATGTAATAATGGCTTGGTGATGATGAACTCCTTTAACTTGACCTTATCTGGGAAGCACTTTATCTGCCCTTCCATTTTAAATGAAAGCTTTGCTGGATAGAGTAATCTTGGATGTAGGCCCTTGCCCTTCATGACTTCAAATACTTCTTTCCAGCCCCTTCTTGCCTGCAAGATTTCTTTTGAGAAATCAGCAATAACCTTATGGTAACTCTTTTGTGGGTAACTGTATCCTTTGCTGCTTTTAAGATTCTCTCTTTATCTTTAATCTTGGGTAACTTTATGATGATGTGCCTTGGTGTGTTCCTCCTTGGGTCCAACTTCTTCGGGACTCTCTGGGCTTCCTGGAAGTCTATAACCTTCAGTAGATTGGGGACGTTTTCCTTCATTATTTCTTAAATACGTGTTCAATTTCTTGCTCTTGTTCTTCTCCTTCTTGCACTCCTATGATTTGAATGTTAGAGTGCTTAATGTTGTCCCATAAGTTCCTAAAACTCTCCTCATTTTTTTTGAATTCTTGTTTCTTCATTCTGTTCTGGCTGGATGTTTATTTCTTCTTTCTCATCCAAACCATTGATTTGAGTCCTGGATTCCTTCCCTTCACTATTGGTTCTCTTTGTATTTGCTTTGTTTCACTTTGGGTAGTCTTTATTTCTTCCTTCATTTTGTGACCATACTCAACCAATTCTGTGAGCATCCTGATTACCAGTGTTTTGAACTCTGCATCAGATTGGTTGTCTGTCTCCTCATCACTTAGCTCTTTTTCTGGGGTTTTGGTTTGTTCTTTCACTTGGGCCATATTTCTTTGTCTCAGGGCACCTGTTACATGGTAAGAGGTGAAGCCTTAGATATTTGCCAGGGCAGGGCAAATATCTTTTTGCTGTGTTGTGGTGCTGTCTGTATTGGGGGGGGGGTCATAGAGGAAACAATGTTGCCTGCTTCACTACTGTCTGACTTTCCATCACTTCCCTCACTTCCCCCCAGTAGATTGTGCCCTTTCAGATGCTGATTCTCAGGAGTGTGGGTTTGTGTAAGTTTTATGACACTGTGGGTCTCTCCAATGAACTCTCTTGTGAGACTGGGAGTTTCTCCCACTGCCACAATTCTCACAGATTTTTTTTTACAGCATGGGGTTTTGAGTCTTTAGAGTCCTGTGCTGAAACCCTGGGTTTTGTGGTCTGTCTTGCCACCCACTCCCCTGTTGTTCCCCCCGGCCTGTCTGCATGCAAAAGTGGGATCGCTAGCACAGTCCACCAGCCACTGCCTTGCTGCAATCCTCTCCAACCTGGCTGCCCATTTCCACCCCTCCTACCAGTCTGCATGAATGTTTCTTTAACTCCTTGATTGTTGGACTTCCATGCAAATTGTTTTCCTGGCAATTCTGGTTGTTCTTCATTTTTAAATTGGTTGTTATCCTTCTTTTGGCTGTGTGAGGAAGCAAAGAGTTTCTGCCTACACCTCCATCTTGGCCATAACTCGGTGCCTTATAGGTTTAAAATCTGTGGAATAAAGGACAGAATTAATTAGTGAACTATGTCTCTTTGTCAGTTTAGTGTTTAAGTTAAAAAACTAGCTTTAATATAAATGCTTCAGTGTTGCCAATAAAATGAGTATCCTAATGACTTAAACATGTCTTGATAATGAAAAATGTCATGTGAGCAACATTTAGAATGTAAGATAAATAACTGAATTATCAGAAGTAAACATATAGCGTATGTTCATGGTGATCTTATTTGAGTAGTGAGTACCTGCCAAGACTGGGTGCACAGTCTGGAGGAGTGGACCTTCAGGAACTATCGAAAAGAGATAAATTTCTCATGCATAGTATTGTAAGCTCAAGGGGTTGAAATTTTTGGAGAGTTTGCTTAAATTCGATGCATGTGTACTGAGTGATTTTGGCCCAGAGCCAATACTTAAATTCATGAACCTTGCCCTAGTGGATGATTTATCCAAATATGTCCATTGATAGCAAAGTAGGTTTGTTTTCAAAATAAGACATGTTGGTAGAAATATGCTAAGTTTTTAATGGAAAATCCTCATTTTAATTGACCATAAGAGCTTCCAAATCTTTTCTAGTTCTGGGATTGTAAGTGACTATCTGCCTATACCATTTAGAATAAAAGAGTTAAAGATATAAAACTATGAAAAAACACTGTTTTATTGTAGGTATATTTGTAAGTATGTTTCATTACACACAGGTAAGTAAACATTGAAGTCAACCCAATATTTACTAATCACAAGTTGACATTATGATTTTGTTTTTGTTTTGTTTTGTTTTGTTTTGCTTTGGAAGTAAGTTGATTATTTCTCTAAAAATGCTTCAGTATTTGAGGGGAAAAAACCCCTTTTTATCCTCTTTTTCTGTCCATTTTTACTTTGGAAGATAATGTGGGTATTCCTGTAGGTCTCAAATGTGGGCTTGACTGGAAGTCACTCCTGTCCCACAGTGAATTGTGTCAACATAACACTGTGAATTTGATTTATGGACTTCAATAGCCAGTTCAGAATGCACAGGAAAGTGACTGGCCACATAATATCCTGAGATGTTGAGTGTATTATTTCTACCAACTGACTCTGAAAGAGTGTAGTCAAGAGACATATATATCAATATGATCTGCTCTTAAACAAAACATTTAACACAAAATGAGGGAAATTAATTTTTATGACTGTGTGATTGAAATTTAAGACTTGTTTGAAAAAAGAGGTCAAATGTGTGTATAACAAATTGTTAACTGAATGCATATACCATCTAGAATAAAAGAATGCATTCTTTAATTTTGAGTCACTGCCAAAAAATGAATTATAGTAGTTATAAAGCTTGCTAAAAAATAAAAATTTATAAAAAAGGCAAGAATTATAACAACATAACAATGTAGAGGCTAGAAATCAAAATAATAGCATGTATGGGAGATATGTGGATAACAAAAAAAGCAAAACTAAAAAGAATTGTTTTAAGGGAACTTTAAAATTATCTGGTTGATAAATGTGGGAAGGACAAAAATATTCCTTTTAATTAAACATATATTTTTACCTTATATAAAACTTATGTATAAATAAAATGTGTTTATTTATTTTAGGAACTGAAGAAAACATGAATACCAAAAATATTTCCAATATAACTTGAAAAATGAGTTTGGCTAATATCATAGATCCTTTTCAGAAACACAGCTCCCTTCCTAAATCTATTAATCCTCATTTTCATCTGTAAAAATGAAAACATCTTTACCTGTGATTTACTTTTTTGCTATAATAATCTCTACTACCAAATTAGTTTTCAGTAGATTTTAAAATGTATACACTACACTGTAGAAAGTGGTATTCATAGTGTCAGAGTATAGTCCAATGTGCAATTTTTCTTTATATGTTATTTTTATTGATTTTTTTTCTTACAGTTAGAACATGGCATGAAATTTTGGTAAATGGAAAATTATTTAAAAATTTTTGAAACATAGTTTCCTTTTAGAAGGGGTGAATATTACCAGGCATTGCACATAATTAAGTCAGAGGGTTCATCTAGTAACCATAATTCTATGTGTAAGAAAACTGCCAAGATGTTTATTCTTACATTTTATTTTAGAAAAATGTAAACATATGCAAAACAAACAGAATAGTGTAACTACCACCAAGCTTTAAAAATTATCTAGTTTTTTGTTCATTATTCTCATCCATCTCCACTGGATTATCTTTTATAGTGTTTTTAGTTAAAATTTACATACATTGAAATGCACAAATGTCCTACACCCAGTGAAGATATAAAATATGTTCATCATCCTAGAAAGTTTACTTCTATCTCTTTCCAGTTAACCATCCCACCCCCTCCAATGAGTAATTTTGCCTCTTCTAGAACTTTAGATGTATAGTGATTGTACATTCTGCATGTTTGCATTGGCTTCTTTCACAATGGGATTCATTCACGTTGTTGCACGTGTTATTGTTTTGTTCCTTCTTTATGGCTGAGTCATATTCCATGGTAAGAATAGACCACTCTTCTGCTGATAGGCATTTGAGTTATTTCCATTTTGGGGTATTATGGATAAATCGTCTATAAACATGCTTGTATATGTAGCTCCATGGACAGATGTTTTAATTTCTCTTATTTGTGTCCCTGAGAGTAGCATTGCTGAGTAAATAGTTAGGTGTATTTTTACTGAGATAAAAAAAATTCCAGACATTTTCTAAAAGAGCTGGTACCATTTTACATTCCCATTAGGAATTTGAGCATTCTGCTGGCTACACATCCTTGCCAATATTAAAAGTGGCCAGTATATTTAATTTTAGTTATTTCAGTGGGTGCATTTTGTTATGGTTTTGATTTGCATTTCCCTCATGACTAATGATGTGGAACCTTTTTAAATTTACTAATTAGCTATCAGATACATTTACATGTGGACTCTAGTTTAGTGGTTTGCCCAATTTTAAATGGGATTGTTGGTGTTATTTATATGTAAGAGTTATTTATACCTTCAAGACAGAAGTCCTGTGTCAGAATTATGTTTCACAAGCATTTTCTCTGAATCTGTGCATTACTTTTCATTTACAAATGGTGTTTTTTTAATGAGCAGCTTTAATATTGAATAAAATATTATCATTTAAAGTTTTTGGTTTCTGTGTCTTAAGAAATCTTTTCCTTTCCTAGGTCAAAAAGCTATTCTCCTATAATTTCCTCTAAAAGCCTCATATTTTAAGTTCTTGCAATTAGATCTATGAACTTTCTTGGAATAATTATTATACAAGGTGTGAGACTAGCATTAAGATTATCTTTTTCCACATGGACATTTAGTTACTATTCCCCCCTTGTAAAACTTTCCTTTCCAGATTCAATTGTCTTGTTGCCTTTGTGGAAAAGCAATTACTCATTTAACTTTGTGCCTGTGTTTGAACTTTCCATCAGGCTTCATTTACATGTCTGTCTATCCTTATGCCAATACCACCCTATCTTGATACTGTAAGTTTATCTTAAGTCTTCAAGGCCAGCAATGCTAATATTCCAAATTTTATTCTAATTTCAAGACTGTACAACATGGTTTAACATAGTTTTCTACCTTTCTTCTGGCATTTACATATCTATATATTTTCAAATAATCTAAATTGATAAGTATACATTTTAGAACATTTGGATTCTACAGATAAAGAAACAGACATTATAAAAATTACACCTAATCCTCAGCATGACTATATCTAGGGCACATGCAAAAATATTATAAATAATGGAAGGCTTCTACCTAGAGTTGGCAAGGTAATAACATTGTCAATCTGTTGTTTCAATTGCAGGGTTTTAAAGTATCCTATTCTGTGACATACATACATTTTTCCCATGCAGAGATTCCATCAACAACAGCTCACATTGTCTTACTATTTTAAAAAGCTTTGCTATGTCAAACTGGGTTATACATATGTTTTTTAATGAATAGTTCAGAAAAGAAGAAAGCACTAGTGAGATTCTAGTTGTGCTTATCTTAGCTTAGATTCTTCAATTCTATAATACTTGTTTGAGAAAATTGGGGTCCACTAGGTTTTATATGTAATGGCTCAATATTCATAAAGTAAATACTGCCTATGTGTATAGAGTGTAGAGGAAGGTGGGGAATACACTTTGGGTTGTTGGCATGAAGATGTGGTGGCTTGTGTTAAGCACAGAAAGAGCAGTGACACCACATAGAAAAACATCTCTCTACCTAAGAAGTTCATATTTCTGTGTTTTTAGGAAAGAGGACTGGAGTCATTAGATTAAAAACACAAATTTTATTAATAAATCACCTTGAAAAAGGTGGTTTTAGGGGATTATCTGGGATATTGAACTGACCATAGAGCACTCAAGAAAGTATGTTAGAAGAGGAATTAGTGGGATCAAACATATACTCCTCTTTGGATGAGATTTGTGGTAAACAGAAACAGTGAATCTTCCTCAAAACATCTTTCTAAACTGGAGAACAGCATTACTGAGAGAAAACCTAAATCACTTTTCACTCCTACATTGTGAACAACAAAGGGATGAAAACACCACAAAAATCACAAAATTGAAACAATATGGTTGAGTAATAAAATTGTGTAACTATTTTTATTATTCACACATATTTATACACATATTTCTGAGGAGAACAGCTGCAACAAGGAGATTGCATTGTGTAAGGTCTTTGGTCTAGGTAGATATTGTAGTTACGTCATTCAGAAAACAGTGAAACTTTTGAGATTTAAATAAGTTAGTTTAACTGACTTGATTTTCAAGGTAATAAAAAGTTTTTCCTCATTCTTGTGTTTTGTGTACTTGCTGATGTTTGGAGAGTCATGAAAATAATGCCAGGTGTCAGTTTTATTTTCATCACTTTCACTCTACAGTGAGATAAAACTAGCCAGAATGAGAATAGAAGAATAAAGCATGCTTTATTGAAGTGTGGCTTTAGCATTTAATTATTATAAAACATTATCCAATGTTGCATAATTTTAGTCACTCAATACTAAGTGAAAAAGCAATTCATAATTAAATTAATAAAACCTAGCCCGAAGCTGACCTTTTAGTAATTCATTTTATTTATTTTTAAAAATATTTTATTTATTTATTTTTAGAGAGGGAAGGGAGGGAGATAGAGAGAGAGAGAGAGAAACATCAATGTGCGGTTGCTGGGGGTTATGGCCTGCAACTCAGGCATGTACCCTGACTGGGAATCGAACCTGCGACACTTTGGTTCACAGCCCGCACTCAATTCACTGAGCTATGCCAGCCAGGGCTAGTAATTCATTTTATGGCTGAACTACTAGAGAAGTATAAAATGTTATATGATCTTGAATGTATATTATGTATTTAAATTCATTAAATGAAATTAATGTAATACTTATGCAGTTGAAAGTGTGTGGAGATAGGAGTATTTTTATGTGTGACCTTCCTAATTTGGCTGTAGAATAGACTATTAACCACATTGTCACCATTATTTTGCTTAGGACAGGCACTAGGGCTACAGGAAAGGCTTCAGTTCAAGGCTCTATTAAAATCTGCCATGTCATATCCTAATCTGTGGTTTAGATTCAAAGTGTAAACAGAAGGGAAATGTCTAGTTTTTATTGTTAGCTAAAGTTTTAAAGAGCTTTCTAAAACTTCTATCTATCTAGACCAGTTAATAAGATCCCATTAAATTATAATGGGGAGATGATTGTCATTAATGACTCACTTTCTGTCTACACACTTACTTCTCGTCTATCAGTATGTGAGAGGATATGCTTATTCATTGATTGGAATACTAAATATTATCACTATATGCATTAGATTTTTATATGATAAAATTTATTTATAGAATAATATTTTTAAAATATTTATTTTTAGAGAGGGAAGGGGGGAGAGAGAGAGAGAGAGGGAGAGAGAGAAAGACATCAATGTGTGGTTGCTGGGGGCCATGGCCTGCAACCCAGGCATGTGCCCTGGCTGGGAATCAAACCTGCGATGCTTTGGTTTGCAGCCCGCACTCAGTCCACTGAGCTACACCAGCCAGGGAAGAATAATATTTTTTAAGGCCAAGACCATGTAATTATGATTTTTACTTAGTGAGTATTCTAGCTGAGGTTTTCTAAATATTAGGTTAAATAAAAACTGATTTCATGTCCTTACATTTTGAAAATGTCTTTAATGGGGTGTAGAAGAAAGGTCAAATGGTGTAATACTGGATGTTTCACTTGTCCCTTTGAAAAATAACATCAGTCCCAATTCTGCTCAGGTTGGGAAAGGAGTCAGACAATATTTCTTTGCACCTACTTCTTTGCATTTTTTTCCAAGTGTTTACAGCTGTGTTAGATACTAAGAACACTCTTGAAAATGTTGCACCATTGGCTCTTAATCCTGGTTGAAGGACTGAGGCAATTGGGGAGTTTTATAAAATATAATGATGGCCTCACGTCATTGATGTTTTCTGTTGTCTCTACCTGGCATACTGTTCACCGAATCATCTCCACATAGACCCCTCACCTCCTTCTAGTATTTCCTCAAAAGACATATTATCACTTAGCTTCCCATAAATCTTCCATGTATCCTAGCTCACTCCACTCCATTATGTTTCTGTAAAAGGATCCATCTGTATTTTGTTTGCTGCTTTTCCAGTATATATAATAAGCTCTCAATAATATTTACTACATAAAAGAGTGGTGCAGAGTATATGGAGACTTACAGCAAGTATAATGATATCTAAAAATATGAGGATGTGCCTGTGAGTTCCAATTATTCAATCACCTGGAATCCTTGTTAAAAATGCAGGTCTTCAATTTTTTTCTTTTAACTATGTCGGTAGTTAATTAAAATATGGATCACTATGGTTATTTTAATTAGTTTTTATTATTACAAGTTCAACATACTCTTACTGTGACTATTTCCAGTGTTGTAGTTAATTTTTTCAACCATTTGCCAATTTATGTATTGGAGTTTTAGTCATATTCTTAACAATTTGTACATGTATTTTTTATATTAGGGTAATGACGTTTTTACTATATGGATAATTTCTCACTTTTTTCTTAGTCTTCTTGGGGTGTTTTTGTAATATTCATATTAACCATTTCTAATTCTTTCCCATTGTTCTTAAATTTCAAAATTAATTTTTTTTCTATCTATAGAGTCTTCCACTATTCTTATGGTTTGTTTTTCTGCAAAGAACTCTTTAATGAAGATCTGGACATTTTTTTCCTCTTATAGAGGTAACCAATTCTATACTTATTGAATAATCTTATTTTCAAAATATCAGGCATGATATGCCCTCCTCTGTTTTATACAAAATTAATAGCAAGTGATCATATACACATAAAATATAGATATGGGGAGGTGTTTGTACGGCAGAGTTTTTTCCCTCTGCTTAGTTGATCTGCCGTAGCCTTACTTTGTTCTTGTTTCCAAACTAAACTATTATAACTTTGTAGTACACTCATTACCTGACAGATAAATTAATAATTTTTAAAGTTTTTAGCTAAATCAAAATGTTTATTTTTCCCCCTGGCTGGCATAGCTCAGTGGATTGAGCACGGGCTGGGAGCCAAAGTGTCCCAGGTTCAATTCCCAGCCAGGGTACATTCCTGGGTTGCAGGCCATAACCCCCAGCAACCACACATTGATGTTTCTCCCTCTCTCTCTCTCTCTCTCCCCCCCCCTCTCTCTCTCCCTCTCCCTCCCTCCCTTCCCTCTCTAAAAAAATAAATAAATAAATAAAATTAAATAAAATGTTTATTTTTCCCAAAGTATTTACAATAGTTTTTGTTAAAAAATCTGATTAGAGGTTTACTATGTTTCAGATTAAACTTTTATAGTATTTTTAAATAAATGGAATCTTTACAATATTTAATTTTCTCATCCACAAAAAGGTCTGTCTTCTCTGTGTTTGTATTCTAATTCATACTTCAGAGTACATTTTGTAGGTTTTTTTGGTCTAAAACCTATGGAATTTTCATTAATGTTATGTGCACACACATAAATACATTTAGCTTGAACTCAACACATTACCTTCCATTGTGTTTTTTAAAACAATCCTTCATAATTTTCTTTACTGTCCTTAACTATCCATTGGCATTTTCTCCACTTCCCCCTCCCTAATACAGACATTCAGAATGGTTATTACATGCACCCTAACATGTAAGTTCTGTCATGTCAAAAGTGACAAATAGATACCATTTTTAAATCAGTGAAGGATAACAGTAGTTCCTTTACTATGATAAAGAAGTCCTAGAAAGTGATTTTTTCACCATTATTATTTCAATATAGTAAGATTTATGTCACAGATACTCAGTACAATATAAAATCTGATAATAAATCATTTAATGTGTTTTTGCTTCACTTACCAAGCAAATTACTAGCTATGTCTCCCCAGCTCTCCAAGATAGATATTGAAATTTACAATTTTCATTGCTTTTTTATTGTAGATATAAAAATGAAATATTTTAATAAGATTTATAACAAAAAGATAACTTGTATAAAACAGAATGAGTTTAAACTTTTTAAAAAAATGACTTCATTTGTTTATTTTTAGAGAGAGGGGAAGGGAAGGAGAAAGAGATGGAGAGAAACATCAATGTGTGGTTGCCTCTCTCATGCCCCCTCCTGGGGACCTGGCCCACAGCCCAGGCATGTACCCTGACTGGGAATTGAACTGGTGACCTTTTGGTTTGCAAGCCCACACTCAATCCACTGAGCTACACCAGCCAAGGCAAATTTCAACTTTATGACACAAAAATTAAAGGTTATAAAAATGAAAATACTGAAGCTAAATAAGCACCTTTCATAATTGTGTATTGTGATAACACAAATAGTCTTTGGTGAAAAGAATTTGTTTTCACAACCTAAAATCTGAAGTAGTTTCTATTTAAATAATATAGTTGAGTTGGTAAAAATTTGGATAAAAAATTTTTATAGGCTGCCTATATACAATTTGATGATAGAAAGATTAAGGGTTTTCTTTTACAAGAACTGTAAGACACCTTTCACATTCTGAAGACTTTATAAATAGTATATATAAAACATATATAAATTCACTGAGATTTTGGGACAACCTATGAGAGGAGAAATAGCAAAACTAGGTTACCACAGATCATTGAGAATTTTCTTAAAGAAAGTGAGATTGTAGTTGAGGAGAGATATTAATCAATTATCCCAGAGCCAGGTTATAGTTTAAAATCACTGTAAGAGGAAACACTCTGTATAAACATCTTTGCATTTGAAGCTTAAAAGTTGACTTTTTAACAAAGGCATTGCCAGGTTTTAGTTTCAAGGACTCTAGGATAGTCAAGTGTCAGATGGGAATTTTCCCTTTGAAAATCAGTAATTCAGGTAGAGATGAGCAATGTCCTACATTGGGAAAACAAAAATATTTCATTTTTGTACTGGTAGTACAATTTTCCTATTTTAGCCACTAAAGGGGTAACATCATCTTCCAGTTCCTATTATTATAGAATTCATCCTTGGGAAATTAGCAAATCTATTCTGATTTGTAGGTCAGAGAATAAACTCATTAATGGTAGTAGTTATTGCTTGTACTCAAAGTACTGATTGTTTGCTATCAGCTGTGGTTTAATATTTATAATACATGTATATAGTTATTTTCCCCTAAAAAGTTCAAATCACTTTAGCACAGTTTAATCTTTATTATGAGAACTTTTTTTAAAAGATTTTATTTATTTATTTTTAGAGAGGGAAGGGAGGGAGGAAGAGAGAGAGAGAGAGAGAGAGAGAGAGAGGGAGAGAGGGAGAGAAACATCAATGTGCAGTTGCTGGGGGTCATGGCCTGCAACCCAGGCATGTACCCTGACTGGGAATCGAACCTGCGACACTTTGGTTTGCAGCCCACGCTCAATCCACTGAGCTACGCCAGCCAGGGCTTATTATTAGAACTTTTTGATGAAGTCAGAAAATAATTGAGTCCTAAACATATATCTATACTTCTTTAAAATTAACACCAGGGTCTTGAGCTGACATGGTGCGATTTGTGAAACAACTGACTAGGAAGTTTTTATTTCCTCTATTTTCATTTTGATGTAACCTAGAGCAGACATACCGATAGAATTGGTTTTGTTTGTCTTGTTAGTGTAGAAAATGATGAACTCTCTGAACTTGTTTATTTATTCCACAAAATAAGTGCTGATTTAACCAGAGAGCCTTCACTCCCCACTTTCTATGAGAATCTTACCTCTGCTCCAGGAAATATTTAAGTTCATAGATAATAAGTGGTGGAGGTAATGAAGTTAATCCATCAGGTACCATTTGGGAAGTACAGATTCCCAAGGCTTTAATACCCATCTGGTCCTCTATGTAAGCTGTTGTCAGATGTCTGTGTGTTCCCTACAATAAATTCTGTCCCTTGCAGGTTAAATAAGACAAATACGAATGTCTTCCATGATCATTTACTCTCCTTACTATTACCTGCTGGTTTTAGGTTTGACATGACAAAAAGGCCTATGGCCCTGGGTGGGTTTTTATTTTTACTTATTTATTTTACTTCCAAGCTTAGACTCAGAAATGGGTCTGCAAAGTGTGCATTTCCTAGGAATTTTTCTCAGAGAGGAGGAGAATTGACTTTGTACTGGGCTTTTGATTGTAACATAGTTCTGGTATTCAGGACCTGGGGAGCAGTTCCTTCAATCCAATGCCTTGATTTTCTAGGTATGAATTTTTCAAACTGAGGACACCTGGTACAGGGTTGTCCATCTCTCAAAGTCCCTAACATTTATCCGTGTGGATTATAAAGAAGAAAATGTTCACTTAGTGATTCAGCAATTTTATTATTTTAATCTCTGCCATGAGACTCAGCCATAGCAAGAGGAATATAAATAGATCGATGTGAAAATAAATAAAAACTTCTTTTGTGTGTACTCATTCGCCAAGCCTTTATTGGCACTTGCTATAAGCAAAACATCATCCTATGTACTCTGGGAAAGCAGATTGCTGACACTTGCTTTCAAATATCAAGGAGCCATAGTCTCATGGAAACAGAGACAAGCCATCAGTGGTTTGATCCACTAATCCCTCCAAAGACCTCTCTTTTGTCTTAATATATGCATGGCAATAACACCATGCTTCAAAATGAGATGTGAATTTCCTAGACAGAAGCACAAGTTTTCTAGAAATGTTTATGTATTTCCACATGTAAGAGAAAACTACACCATTCACGGAGGGTGGGGTACACCTTCGGCAATACTAATATTCTAGGAGGAACAAAACATGCCTGAAGTAGAGGCTGGATTCAAACAGCGGAAACACTCATCAACCTTGACGAGCGTGGAAGAAATATTCTGTGCTATTGTGTGATATACCTTATGATATTTTGGCATTCTGGTAAATGAACCTACCTATGACTGACTCAGGAGTGCTCTTGAGAACATGGGCATCAAATCGCCCAGCTCGTCTCACAGTTATCATTTTCATCGTCTCCGTGGTCTACAGGCCGGCTCCGCCGGGACCCAGGCTCCCGTCCCTGCGGGAAGCCGCAACTCCGGGCCGGGGCAGCCACGGAGGAGCCGCCGGCCCGCCGAGACTCCGTCTCCCTGCTGGGGAGACCGAGAACAACCAGCCGGGCCGGCAAGGTCCCGGGCTCCGGTCCCGGGCTGCCGCGGCAGCTGCGGCCGGGACAGCCGCGGAAGTCCAACCAGCGCAGCGGGACTCCGTCCACGCCTCGGGCCGCCCGCCCGGGCTCCACCAGCCGCTCTGGCGCGGGCTCAGGCTCCGACCCGGCGGTCCAGCGGCGCCTCGCGCAGCGGCCGACTTAGAACTGGTGGGGACCTGGGGAATCCGACTGTTTAATTAAAACGCAGCATCGCGAAGGCCCTCTCGGTGTGGACGTGATGTTGGTTCTGCCCGGTGCTCTGAAAGTCAAAGTGAAGAAATTCAGTGAAGCGCGGGTAAGCGGCAGGAGTAACTATGACTCCCTTAAGGTGGCCAAATGCCTCGCCATCTAATTAGTGACGCGCAGGAACGGATGAAGGAGATTCCCACTGTCCCTACCTACTATCCCGCGAAACCACAGCCAAGGGGGCGAGCTTGGCGGAATCAGCGGGGAAAGAAGACCCTGGTGAGCTTGGCTCTAGTCCCGCCCGGTGAAGAGACATGAGAGGTGTAGAATAAGTGGAAGGCCCCAGGCCCCCGCCGGGCCCCAGGAGGGGTCGCAGCGGGGCTCTGGGGCCTCCTGGGCCGCGGGTGAAATACCACCACTCTGATCGTTTTTTCACTGACCCGGTGAGGCGGAGGGTGCGCGGGTGGCGAGCCCGGAGGGGCTCTCGCTTCTGGCGCCAAGCGCCCGGCTGGTGTGCAAAAGCCCACCGGGCGTGACCCGCTGGGGGACAGTGCCAGGTGGGGAGTTTGGGGCGATACACCTGTCAGACGGTAACGCAGGTGTCCTAAGGTGAGCTCAGAGAGGACAGAAACCTTTTGTGGAGCAGAAGGGCAAAAGCTCGCTTGATCTTGATTTTTCAGTACGAATACAGACCGTGAAAGCGGGGCCTCAGGATCCTTCTGACCTTTGGGGTTTTAAGCAGGAGGTTACCACAGGGATAACTGGCTTGTGGCGGCCACGCGTTCATAGCGACGTCGCTTTTTGATCCTTCGATATCGACTCTTCCTATCATTGTGAAGCAGAATTCACCAAGCGTTGCATTGTTCACCCACTACTGGGGAACGTGAGCTGGGTTTAGACCGTGATGAGGCAGGTTAGTTTTACCCTACTGATGATGCGTTGTTGCCATGGTAATCCTGCTCAGGGCGAGAGGAACCCCAGGTTCAGACATTTGGTGTATGTGCTTGGCTGAGGAGCTCAAAGGGCGAAGCTACCATCTGTGGGTTTAGGACTGAACGTCCCTAAATCAGAATCCGGCCCAGGCAAAACGATGTGGCAGCGCCGGGGAGCTTCGGTTGCTCTCAGATAGCGGTTCCCCCGCTAGTCCCCGCTGGGGTGCCGCCTCCGTACCGCCTGCCACCTGTCGGACCGGCCCGGTGTGGAGAGGCCCTCGTTCGGGGAAATGGGGCGCAGCTGGAAAGGAGGCCGCCCCCTCGCCCATCACACACTGCACTTTCGTGGGGAACCTGGAGCTAAACCATTCCTAGAGGACCTGCTTCTGGGTCGGGGTTTCGTAGGTAGCAGAGCAGCTCCCTCTCTGCCATCTCTTGAAAGTCAGCCCTCGACACAAGGGTTTGTCCACTGGCTCTGGTGTGTTTTCCTCCGCGACCTCCATTCCCCTCAGCCCCGGGGGGGCGAGCGGGCCGGCCGGCCAGCTGCTCCGCGAGGCGCGGCGGCAGCGGTGAGGGACAAGAGGAGGGGATTAGGAGGGGGTCTCGGTGCGCACCTGAGGTGCCGCTGTCCTTCCCGATCCCTCACGCCAGGGGATTCGGCCCGCGGGCTGGGACAGCGGGAGCCAAGGGAGTGGTGGTGGCATGGAGGGCTGTGGTGCCTGCGGCCCCCTGGCCCGGGGTGGGCCGCCGGTGCGTGGCACTCGTCTCCAGGTCGCGCGTGTACCTCCTCCCCTTCCTTTATCCCCGGCCCCCTCGCTCACCTTGGCGCCGGTCGACCAGCACTCCGGATCCGTCCACGGGGCATGCACGTAAGGTTGACCAGCTGGTTTGGCAGGACATGGGACTTAAATCTCTGGACCCGGGCTGAGGGGGTCGACCAGCTGGCCCGCCTCCTGGGCTCCACTGTGTATTGTGTGTGTAGATGGGGAGATGAGGCCATAAATGAGAACTCGGTTTATTTTATTTTTATTTTTATTATATTTTTCTTCATTTTTACTCTTACTGTTACTATTATTACAAATAATTCTTTGCTTTTCCCCCTTTTGGATGTAAGATATGGCCATTTGACAATCACCTTGATTCCCACGAGATCACCGCAGAGTCCGTTCATTACAATTTTGTGCCTCTCCCCTCCCCGCCCCCTACCCTGCACCTCCTCCAATAAAACCAAATCGAGCAGCAATCGCGCCAGCACGAACATCGCCACTGTACTCATTACCGTTTCTATCACTGTCTATCATCAGGGAAGCTGGGAAGCAGCTGTGGCTCCCGCTCCAGCACAAGCACTTGCACCGGCACTGGCACCAGCTCCAGCACCTCAACAAAACTATTCCAGTCGAGTTTCTCTAGCCGGGCGGGCACAGACAACATGTGCTTCCCTTCTCAGAGATGCCCGGATCGCTCCTGTGCGGGATCTCTCCTGGAGTCTACACGTTGGCCTGTTGGGGGCTGCCCTGCCTGATCTCAGGAAGTTGTAACCTCCTGTGACTTAGGCTGAGTGAAAGACCTCTAGACCAGGAGCCACTAAGGAGACAAAACTTATTTCCCTGGCATGATCAGCAGTCAATGGTGCGTAACCATTCTCTAAGAAAGAGAATGAACCTAAGACAGATGCGATCACGTGGGATGGCCTGAGGGAAGAAATTCAGGGGGCTGTGGAAATGAAGGGGTGATTAACATCAACCCCTGCCCCCCCTGAGTCTTTGTTCTTAGGTGTGAGAAATCCAAGTCTCCTGGCTGCCTTTGTCTTCTCTGTTAACTCAGGCCTGCAGGGGTGGTGCAGGCCAGACAAGAAACGGCAGGCCCCGGGGTGATCAGGCCTGGGACATAGAATATACAAGATCCTGTGAGATCTGTTTGCTGGAGGATTTTATTGACTTGGAATTTAAAAGCACAGACTGGAAACCAAAACTGCCCTTTGAGCCATATGTTAAAACCCCAAACCTTGCCCAGAATCTCAGGAGGAGTTGTGTCCCTACCTTTGTAAGTTGCCTACATCTTTTGATCTTTTCTACCAGACTGTGAATCCACAAACTAAGTCTGTTTTCTCAATAAAAAGCTGCTTGGGTATGGACACAGGGTGCTCCCCACTAGAGGGAGTGGCCTTGGTGTCCTCCAGGAGAGAGGGTGGCCAAAGGCACTCCCCACGTGAGGAGTGGCCCTTCTGTCCCTATTCCCCCACAGGACCTGGTTGTCTCTGTGTATGTTTTTCTCATGTTTCCATGAGCATCTGCAGCCGAGATGGATACTGCTGGCCGGTATCATCCTACAACAGATGTTCATCAGTTGACACAGGACGAGTCCATCCTGGGCACAGCAGAGGTTCCGGTCTCGGGGTCCCTGGGGTTGGGGTCGTTCAAAAGGAAGAAGAAGGAAGAGAGGACACATGATGGCCCTGTCTCCTGAGGGAGTCCTTTTCTGCTACTGTGACTCCAGAGGAGGCCTGATTCCCAACTGGCGCACCTCGGCGACTGCTTTTATAATCACCCCAGAAAAGGGGTCGACCAGATGGCCAGACCCAAAGTGGGTGGGACAGTGGGAATCTGGAAGGTTAGGTTAGGTGCTGGGATGAGAGGGAAGAGGGCTCCAGGAACCAGTGACAGGAGAAGAGTGCTCGCTAGCTACTTGCGTCGGTTAGCCACGGGATGGGGGGGTGGGGTTGGGGGTGGGGAGGGGGGAAGGTGGACCCTTTGGGAGAAGTGGCCTAAGTGCTCCTGGATGCACACCTTTCAGAAACAGCATATAGGCCCTGCCTGCCTGACTGGGTTGTGTAGCTCAGTGGATGTGGTGTCAGCTTGTGACTTGAAAGGTTGACAGTTCTATTCCCAGTCAGGGCTCATGCCTGAGTTGTGGGCCAGGTCCCCAGGACAGGGGGTGCCAGAGAGGCAACATGTTTCTCTCCCTCTCTGTTTCCCTCCCTTCTCCCCCCTCTGTCAAAATGGATAGATACAGTGTGTGTGTGCGTGTATGTATGTACATACGTACACACGTGTGCACACACACACCCCCCTTGTGCACATGCACAGAAGATTCTACCACAGCTGCATATCTGCCAACTATCTCGTGAAATAATGAGAAAAATGAGGCCACAAAGTTTCAACTGACATGATTCAACTGATAATCAGTGAGTACCAAATACTACATATTACTGTTTTATTGCCATTGTTTTTCCTCCCAAATGGAAAGCGCGGCGGTGTGTGTGTGTGGAGGGGGGCTATATCCTTAACTTTGTCTGATTCTCCGTGTGCTGTGTTCAACATGTTTAGGTGATCGACCTCACTGTGAAAGTAAGAAAGCTTCATTGTCAGAAGAATCGAAAACTCTTAGATGGTAGGTGGAAGTGTGTGCCAAGGACTTTCTTTCTTGAGGAAGAAAACCAGAAACACTACGTTTTCCTAGTGTGGCTCGGATAATACATTGGTATTGAAGCATGAAGGGGTGCTGCTGTGGACCTTTCTTCTGGCAGGTGATGAGACCGTCGTAGCCTGTCACAGGTCTCCTTATGCTTTATCATCGAACCAGTGAAGAAAACAGATGCTTTCTTTACATTCACTGACACTTTCCTGCTGCCTTTTCCCATACGTGCCCTTGTTGCATAGTGACAGAAGAGGGATAAAGAAGACGCTTTTAGCTTTTTTAACAGACAAACAAACAAACAAACAACCCTAGCTGGTGTGGCTGAGCACATTAAGCACTGACCTGCAAAGCAAAGCTCACCTGTTAGATTCCCAGTCAGGGCACATGCCTGGGTTGCGGGCCAGGTCCCCAGGTGGGGCATGTAAAAGGCGACCACACATGGATGTTTCCCTCCCTCTCTCCCTCCCTCCCTCCCCCCTTCCCGTCTCTCTAGAAATCAGTCAATTGATCAATCAATCAAAATCTTTCAAAATAAAACGGCATCATGACTTAGGAATCACAGCCACCTCCTCCCCCCGCCCCCGCACAACCCCCATGGCAGAACCTCCCCCCTTCCTTCAGAGTTGCCATCTGTGGGGTTCTTTCATGTCTTTTCAACTTCCTCTTTTGCACGGTGAGGAGGAGGCGAGTAGTGAAATCATCAGCGAGTGTGTGAAGTTGTAGGAGGGTGCAGCCAAAGGGTCCCCAAAAGAAGGATTTGGAATGGAGTTCAGAACACAAGGTGTCCAGGAAATATTAGAAAAATATATAGAACGTCCTCACCCTCCACCCCCGGGGAAGGGACAAATGGAGCAGGGCCGTTGAGAGCTGTTTTGAATAGCAACAGCCTTGCAGCTACCCTCTGGCATGGTCATTTAGCATATCTATAACCTTTAACTGTTTGCATAGATATGTTAAATAGCTGTGACCAGGTCTGAGCCAGGGGAATGGAAGTAACTTCCCCACCAAGATGTAACTGGGGGGCAGGTCCCCCGAGTTACAGTGCCTGCAGGGGAGCTCAGAGAACATTGGCTCCATGACATGGGGCCACGCCTGCCCAGACTCATGATGGCAGCCCAGTGAAGCTGGAAGGATATGAGTTCTGGCATGTGAGGCTGAGTGGGGGAGGAGTCATAAATGGGGCTGCAGAGGAAGATTGGCGTGGGGATTTAAACTCAGGCGCGGCAGCCATTGGAGAGAACCATGCAGCTGTGGCAGTGCAGAGAGGACCACAGCCACTGAGGAGAGAACTGTTGGAAACAAGAAAATTAAGAATTAAATGTGACCTTAGTAAACAGGAACAGCATTGTAGCTAAAAGGAACTAACAAGGGAGACAGAGTGCAGGATGTAGTTGAGCAAACGTCCTGTGTTGTGCAGATGTTTTCCCCTGGGTACGCTAGATAAGCAATGCTTTGTTTAGTTTTAAAAATTTGAATTTTACCCTGTTCCCGCGCATGGTCTCTGTAAGCAAATAGCTAACTGCCACATCAGCTTCTGTGAAACGCTTGCTTGCTCAAGCCAAAACCCCTATATAAGGACTTAGCTGTAAGCGCTCGGTGCGACTCTCGTCTGCAGCCCTTGTAGGTACTGTATCTCTGGACACTTTGAGAGTTCGCTCCTGCGCAGGTTAAACTTGGCCAATAAAGCAACATCTTTGATACCCTGAAAGTCTCTGATATTTGTTCTCAAGTTTGCTGGATGCAACAAGAACCATGCGGCTTTAGCAGAGTGGGGACTCCCACAGCCGTGCAGATACTGTCCGCGATGCAGCCGCCTGCAGCTGCAAGCCCCAGCCAGCTCTGCAGCCACGGCTGCAAGAAGCCGCCACCAGTAAGTGACTCTGGAGCACCGGGTCACTGCTCGGCCACCGAAGCCACCGCCAGGCCTCTCCATGCTGCACCCATGCTCTCACCACTCGGGCTCAGCCAACCTCACAGCCACCTGCTCTGGACCTGGGGCCAGGACATGATAAGCTCCGCACTAGCCCTCTGGGCCCTGCTGATGCTGCTGCCACTGTCGCTGTCCCAGAAAGGGGGATCACACCCCCCCACTCCCCGCAGCCATGAGAAGAATCACCATGCCGCTTTAGTTGGAGATCCTGGCAATACAACCAATGGTGCTGGGAACTAAGGAAGGCCTGCCAGCTGAGCACAGATTACTAGGAAAAACTGAGAGCTGCCTAAGCCACAGACTACTATTTTTTCTCCTGAGTTATGGTACCCTAGACTAGACAAAGGGGAGAAGGAAGGACTGTGTGTGTTCGTGGGTGTTTCAAGGGACTTTGGGATTTTGACAAAGACATTAACTCATTACTTTTAGTCTGTATAACTTGAATAAATAACTCGTTTCTTTTTCACCAATCTCAAGATTGGAGAGCTATGATTCTCTGGTTTAGGAAAAGGTGAACCTAGTACAGGAGGACCCAAGGAGAAACGGGGATCAATTCAGTAGCATTGTGGGACCCTCTTCCCTGGTGGCCAGTTGGGGAGGATCATGGGAAACCACAAGCACAGTAGCTTTAAAGTAATGCAACTACTTGTATATACTGAGTAAAAGCCCACCAAAACTAGCCAGGAAGGATCTGCCCTATAAGCATAAAGTCCCTCCAGCCCATGAGGTCAATCTCTGCTTGGAGTTGGCCTGCCCCCATGTTCTCTGCTATGAACTCTGGGTGTTTGGTTCAATTCTTTGTCCCGATCACTAAGAACCTGGTTACCTGTGCCCACCTGTGACACAACTGCCACCCAGAATTCTGAAATGGCAGAGGGCTGTCTCTCCTGGGCTGGGGAATGGCAGGGTGGGGAGCAGGGGAGCAGAGGACAGGGATTCTTTTTCGCCTGGGACCACCTGGTGTTTTCTCCAACATCCTCTTCCCCGTCCCCTCCTCCACTCCCTGGAGTTTGGAAGCTGTGGCTGTGGCCTAAGGGAGGGGGAAGTCCAAGGAGAGGAGGCTCTGAATTCTAAGGAGAGAGCTTTCTGCATTTGAATGACACCCTTGAGTGAGGTTCTTGGGAAACTAAAGGCCCCAACCTTCCAAGCGGCCCAGGGGAGGAGATGTCTGTGGATGAGAGGAGACTTGCTCTGGGACTGCCCTCCCATTTCCCTCTGGGGCTGAGGAAGGGTGTGGGGGAGCTGCGGCAGCGGGGCAAGAGAGTCTGCTGGCTTTGGGAATGTTTGTGGTTTCTGCTGAGGAGCCACTTGCCAGGGGGGCAGGAGCTAAACTCAGCTCTCATCCTGCTTTGGAAAAGGCCTTAATGCTGAGCTGGCCCAGGTTCCTGAGATTTTCTGATCCACGAACCGTCCTGCATCCTCTCATCCCGCCCCAACCTTCTACAGGGATGCCCCCACGTTCTGTCGGTTAGTCTACACAAAAGAAACAGACCCGAGAACGAGCCCTGCCCACCCTCCCCATCCCCGCACAGTGCGACCCATTCTTTGACTGCAGGAAGTCCAGTCAGTTTTGATTCAGCCTGATCATTTGCATAAACACGACAGGAAGAGTGATGGATTGTATACCAGGTGACATTTTCACGATTCTTTCATTGTTCTCCCCCCTTCCCCACCGCCTTGACTATCCATCTAGTTCCTTTATCTCCATCACCCCGCCCAAACAGGCCTTCTCCAAGCCACTTGGCTGGAACATGACAGGGGTGTGGGGTAGGGAGAGACAGATTGATGCCTCCACATTGCTTATGCCAGTATACAGCGTGGATTTGCTTCGAGAAACACAGACTGTTCTCATGTTTGAAAAAAAGGCGATTCAAGATGAGTGATAGTTTTACACATGTGCACGTGCACACACACACACACACACACACACAGAGTGATAGAGGCCACACTCATCTTCAGTGCATTGATGACGTCCTGTGATGAATTTCTGTCTATCCAGATCATTGCACAGACCTCTGGCAACCTTCACTCAGAGGGAGTCTGATGTTCTCTCCAGATGTGACCCCCCTGCCCCATGTCTTTCCTCTCTTTCTGTCTATGCATGAGAGGGAAACGATGACTACTTACCAACGACAGAATCTAAAACCACACAGTTGATGGCAGAGCCCAGTGTGATGTGGTGGGGTGGACCGGTGAATTCCCTTTCCTGCTCTGCATTTCCAGAGGACGACTCACATGACCAAAGAAACCAGATCAGAATTCATTGGATGTCTAGAACATCTACTTGAAGAAGAAAAATGTGTGCATCCTCTCAAAACACACTTTCCGTGTCTTTCTCAGACAGAGCTTCCTGTGTACTTTAAGCCCATGAAGTAGGCCTCACTGGTTCCAAAACTTCTCTTTCATTGTACCTTTTTTTTTAAAGATTTTACTTTATTTATTTTTAGCCAAAGGGGAAGGAAGGGAGGAAGAGAGGGAGAGAAACATCAATGTGTGGTTGCCTCTCATGCACCCCAAAATGGGGACCTGGCCTGCAACCCAGGCATGCGCCCTGCCAGGGAATCCAACTGGCTATCTTTTGGTTCTCAGGCCAGGGCTCAATCCACTGAACCACACCAGCAAGGGCTCATTATACTTTTTAACCAAAGGGCAGACACCGATTTCTTTGGTGCTGGGACTTTCTCTTGGGACATAACTCAACTGTGTCACCCACCACCACCCACAAGCACCACCACCACCACTGTCATCACCCCCACCTTGAAAAAGCGTTTGTAGGGTGAATGTCATGAAGTGGATAGGCACATGAACTGACAGAGCAAAGCTCCCTTCACATCATGACATGCCCCAGGATTCAACATCAGGAAAGAATCTCAAAAGCAGTGACAGAAAAAGAGATGGGGACCTACAGAGGACTTCCCATGAGGCTGTCTATCAGCTGATTTTGCAAAAGAAACCTTGTGGTGAGAAGGGGCTGGAGAGAAGTATTCCAAGCCATGAAAAGCTGGGACCCACACACGAGATGACTCTATCTGGCAAAGCTATCCTTCGGAATGGAAGGACAGATAGAGTGCTTCCTAGATAAGGTCAGGTGAAAGGAGACCATTATCACCGAGCCCTCACTGGATGAAATGTTCAAGGGACCGATCTAGGGAAGACAAGATGACCAACAATATGAACAGTAAAATGACAACAAACTCACCACTGTCGACCACGGAACCTAAAATATAAACAAAAACAAGCTAAGCAAACAACTAGAATGGGAACACGATCATAGACATGGAGATCACAAGGAGGGTGACCACTGGGGAGGGGGACGGGTCAGAAAGAGTGGGCAAGGTACAGGGAAGAAGAAGGATATGTGGTAGGTTAGGGAAAAGAATAGATAGGGAGAGGTTAAGAAGAGCAAGGAAAGGGAGAAGCCCAAGAACTTCTACGTAGGACCCATGGACATGACCTAAAGGGAGGTGGGGGTGGGGGGTGGGGGATTGCAAGGCAGAGGGGAATAAAGAGGAGAATAAAGGAAATGGGACAAATGTAACAGCACCATCAATGACATATATTTCAGAAAACAGAGAAGTTTCCTTCCATATCAGCATAATGATGTTTAAGGAAGGAAAGGAAGGCTGTTATGGCTCGGTGGGTGGAGTGCCAGCAGGCAAACCTGAGGGTCGCCAGTTAGATTCCCAGGTCCAGGAACGTATGTATGTCTGGGTGGTGGGCCCGATCCTCGGTTGGTGGTGTGTAAGCTTCTCAGATGCCAAGGATCTGAGAAGAGTGGAAATCTTCGTTAGTCTTTGTGGACACTTTTTTCCAGGGTAGATAGAAGCATCTCCTACTGAAATGGATAAATCCTTGGAGACAGAGAAAGCTTTACTGAGGGAAATAATCCCTCTGTTTGGTCTCTCTGCCAGCATCCAGATGGATCACAGACCTGCTTTTATTAAATAAATAAATAAATAAATAAATAAATAAATAACACAGGAGGTTAGTCAATTTTAGGAATCAAGTGGAGACTCCACATGGCATGGAGACCTCAGGCTTCTGGGAAATAGAGAAGATGAATCACCTTAAAAAATGCATACACACATACATACATATGTGTGTACTTTTACATATACATATATAAATAAATGTTTATGTACTTCTATATTTATAGGATATAAATATAGATCCTGTCTATTTATAGGGTAAGGGTGGCTCCTCGAAGTGGGATTCCGTTGAGTCCCCTATGACATTGTGTACAGCTGGCTGTTTCAGGTCACCTTTGGGGTAGGAAATAGGTCTATAAATAAGAAACTGCAGGTAAAGAATGTGGACGGCATTGAAGTCAGACCTTACTTGCCTGTATTAGAGACTTCCCCCCAAAGGTTTGCTGCATTCCTTCCTTGGAGCCTGCAGACAAGGTGCTCCTCCAGATTTGGGTGACAGCATCTCCAGAAAGCCAACGAAGAGGAAAGTGGACTGGGCCTGGGGACATACTCCTTACCACCCCCACCATGGTGAAACTGGCCAAACCTTGGGCTTGTTGCACCGGAATAGAGAAGGCACTGGAGGAAGATCTGAAAGTCATCTTTAGAAAACAGTGACTTACGTTCCTTTCTTGACCTCGTGTTTCACCCCTTGCCATGGATGACTTATTCTTTCCAGGCGAGATAAAAATATTTGGGTCTATTGAGCAAAAATGGGTCTGAATGTTTCTGGCTTTGGATTTTCAGGAGGAACTTATGTGGAACAAATTTTCACTTTGTGTCTTCTAGGTGTCTGGGCTCCTTTGGAAAACCTTAGAAATTATACTGTGTTGAAGCGTATCTAAAAGAAAATGACCTACTTTGATCTTTGCCATTGGGGACCGGTGGTGACTATCAAGGACAGGGAAATGTTTTCCTTAGAGGTCACTCATGGACCTCAGCTAGAGATTGTGAAACTTTTTAAAAAATATATTTTATTGATTGTGCTATTACAGTTGTCCCATTACCCCCCTTCATTCCCCTCCATCCTGCATACCCTCTCCCACCCACATCCCCCCCCCTTTAGTTCATGTCCATGTGTCATAAGTTCTTTGGCTTTTACATTTCCCATACTATTCTTGCCCCGCCCCTGTCTGTTTTCTACCTACCATCTATGCTACTTATTCTCCCTACCTTTTCCCCCTCTCTCCTCCTCCCATTCCCCTGTTGCTAACCCTCCATGTGTTCTCCATTTCTGTGGGTCTGTTCCTGTTCTAGTTATTTGCTTAGTTTGTTTCTGTTTTTGTTTTAGGTGTAGTTGTTAATAATTGTGAGTTTGCTGTCATTTTACTATCCATGTTTTTAATCTTCTTTTTCTTGGATAAGTCCCTTTAACATTTCATAAAATAAGGGCTGGGTGGTGATGAACTCCTTTAACTTGACCTTCTCTGAAAAGCACTTTAGCTGCCCTTCCACACTAAATGAAAGCTTTGGTGGATAGAGCAATCTGGGATGTAGGTCCTTGCCTTTCATGACTTGGAATACTTCTTTCCAGCCCTTTCTTGCCTGTAAGATCTCTTTTGAAAAATCAGCTGACAGTCTTATGAGAACTCCTTTGTAGGCGACTGTCTCCTTGTCTCTTGCTGCTTCTAGGATTCTCTCCTTCATTTTTACCTTGGCTAATGTAATCATGATGTGCCTTGGTGTGTTCCTCCTTGGGTCCAACTTCTTTGGGACTCTCTGAGCTTCCTGGACTTCTTGGAAGTCTATTTCCTTTCCAAAATGGAGAAGTTCTCCTCTATTATTTGTTCAAATAAGTTTTCCACTGGTTGCTCTTCCTCTTCTATTTCTGGTACCCCTATAATTCAGATGTTGGATCGTTTAAAGATGTCCTGGAGGTTCCTAAGCCTCTCCTCATTTTTTTTTTTGAATTCTTATTTCTTCATTCTTTTCTGGTTGTATGTTTTTTTTTTCTTCCTTCTGGTCCACTCCATTGATGTGAGACCCAGTTTTCATTCCATCACTATTGGTTCCCTGTGCATTTTTCTTCATTTCACTTATTGTAGCCTTCATTCATTCATCTAATTTGAGACAAAAATCAACCAATTCTGTGAGCATCCTGATCACCAGTGCTTTGAACTGTGCATCTGATAGGTTGGCTATCTTCGGTCACTTTAAAAAACTGACTCTGGGGCTTGAAATTCTGTTTGAGCCATCTTCCCCCATCCACTTTGGTCTGGTTGCACCTCTTACGTATGAGGGGCGGAGCCTTTGGTGTTCACCAGGGCGGGGCACCCCAGTTGCTGGGTTGTGACATTGTATGTGGGGGTGGGGTCTGAGAGGGAACAATGGCGCTTGCTCCACTAGCCGTGGGACCTCAGTCCCTTCTGCTGCTTCCCCCAAGCAAACTGGGCCCCTCTGGTGCCAGTTCCCATGTGGGTGGGCTTGTGCACCCTGGAGGACCATCCAAGGACCTCTCCTGTGAGGCTGGGAGTCCCTCCCTGCACCTCAATCCCCACAGGTGTCCTCAATCAATGCCTCCAAGGCTCTATTTCCCAGCGTTGTGACCTTGGGTTGCACGCAGTGCCTTGCTTCACAATCGCTGCCTGGCTGGGTCTGCTGGTTGCCACCCCTCGGCCAGGGTCTGCCAGCTGCCGCTTGCACGTTCAGGGTCCACCTGCTGCTGTCTTGCGTGCCCCAGATACCTCACGCACTCGGTGCCAACTCTCTCTGTTGTCTGACCGGTGACCTGAGCTGCCCGACTCCTCCCCTCCTACTAGTCTGGATGAATGTGTCTATTTTAACATCTTGGCTGTCTGACTTCCATTCAGATCAATTTTCTGTCAGTTTTGGTTATTATTCTGTTTCTAAATTGTTGTTGTCTCTATCTTGGTTGTGTGAGGAGGCACAGTGTGTCTACCTATGCCTCCATCTTGGCCAGAAGTCCTGACTTTCAATTTATCACTCTTTTAAATGTAAACCACCCTTGCATTCAGGTCATTCAATTCTATCACATTGGTGCTTGATGTGCACTCATTTCAATGTTACTTTGGGTCACCTGTCAGGTATTTAACAGCAAAACCAGTCCTCTTTCCTGAGTCATGGTTTCACATTTTTTCCCCTTAAGATGGGCTATCTTCCTGAAATCTATAAGTATTTATCACTTTTTTAAAGCTGAGATCTCCCTCATGAGAGGATCAAAAGTTAATTTAAAGTAAAACGATAAACAAGCAGTCTCTTCATTTAAAATCAAGAAAATTCTTTGTGTGTGTGTGTTGTTCCTGCGCCCTGTCTCCACGTGGGGGACAGGTGACATTCACCATATTCTTTCCCTTCGTGTCAGGGGAGGATCAAGCCTCAGAGCTTAAAGGGGATGTGGTTCATCCAGACTTTAGTGGGCCCTCAGTTCTGGGGTGCAGGACCACAGGCGGCCAAATGTCCATTCTCTTTTCTTATTTCTATAATCAGATGGACCTCCATTCTTTTTCAAAGTTCGGAGGGGTACTCAGATTTGGTAACATGTGGAACAAACCATCAACTGTGTATTTTATGGGAAAGGCTCATGATGGGAAATTTTGGAACCATACAGAGGAAGGAAGCACTGATACTCGCAAAAATGTGGGTGAGTCTGGAAAGCCTTGTGCTTTGTGACATGTGCCCAGTCATCAGAGATGATGGGACGTACGTTTCCCTTCTTACGAAGTAGCCGGGAAAGTCAAAACCTGGATGGAGACAGCAGATTGGGTGGTCTGAAGTCGGGGGCTGGGGAGAGAGGTGGTGGTGGTGGTGGTGGTGGTGGTGGTGTCGTTGATGGTGTGTGGCGTGGGGTGGGGTAGGATGGGTTACTGTGAGGTGGGAGAGGAGAAGAAGGAGAAGGAGAAGGGGGGAGGGGGAGGGGGAGGAGAAGAGAGTAAGGACAAGAGAGAACATGTAAGGAGCTACTTAGTGAATGACACTGGATGTGGGTATTATTCTGAGTGTTTTGTGGTAGTGTTTTTTATGTATTCCCTTTCCCCGGAACACACACACACACACACACACACACACACACACACCACACAGCCTGTGTGGAGCTCAACGAGGATGAGCCGCCACACCACCCCCCGGTACTTGGCCGAAAATAAAAATGAAGGCAGGGGGAGGGAGGGAGGGAGGAGGAACAGGAGGAGACCGTGTATTTACATTTCCGCAGGTCACCGGGCACGGATGTTCTGAAAGTGGTGTGGCCTCCTGTCTCACGCCCGTGGAAGACATGCCTATCGATGACACCTCTGTGTGTCATTTCTAGATGATGGGCACACACGTCGACAATGACAACTGCCCTTGGGAGCGCCCGCCACGAACCTCTCGCCTGCCTTCCGCTGCCTTCCACGCCGCGGCCGTGCGTGGCGTGCTCTCGTCTCCCCTCCTTCCCTACGCGCCCCCCCCCCCCCCCCCCCCCGCTTGCTTCCGTCCTCAGCCCTGCGCGTCTCCTGCCCCTGTCGGCCCGGACGTGGGGTCGACTTCCTTTCCCGTGGAAGTTACACAATCGGCCTCCGGTCAGGGGGGACGGACGGACGGACGGACGGACGGACTGACCACCAGGTTGCCCACTGAGCCCTCCGGGTTGGACACGTGGCCGGCCACTTGGGCAGTTAGGTTTCCTGGCATACGGTGCAGCAGAAGGGGGCTTTGGAAACTTTATAGTCTCTCTTCTCCTCTCTCTCTTGTCTGTCCTTTCTCCCTTTTCTGTTCCAAAGCCCCTGGGACTGAGGTGTTCACCAAATCAAGGAAGGACTCCTCCCCAACATTTCTACAGTGCCAACATAAGGCCATCTGGTGAACTTGGAAAGGTCACACATGGCTCCTACACAGGGCAACCAGTTCCTGAGCGAATTTAGAAATGTCCTTGAAGGAAAGCTCTCCCTTCTCTGCATCAGATAGGGTCAAGTGGGAACCGTTTCTGTTAGGGAAACTTGCCTGGGGTCTTTGTTTTGTAGTCGCTGATGCCGCCAGCAAACATCCCTGGAAGACAGTAATAGAAAAGGTAATCACCACAATTATAATTCATTTTTTTAAATAAAGAGAGGTATAAATTTGTAATGTCATAAGTTTTCATGGTAGCAAGAAGTAAACAGACTGTGGGATGATTGCATTGTAAGCAAGGTAAATGTCAAATAGCTATGTTGTACACTTGAAAGTAACAGACTGTTGTATACCAAGTGTACTTAGAGGAAATTATAAAAAACAGTGTTAACATTTACTCCCTATGACCAGACTCTGCACAGTACCTCAGCTTTCCTTTCCTGTCCACCTTTTCAAAAGTATTACTTGACAGTGTAGAGTATTTAGGTGAGGAAATTGGCAAGAAGGCGACTGACTGGTCATCTGGTCAAGCCAGGTGCCGTGGCAAAAACTCTACATCCAGGCCCAGTCATCTGGGGGAACTTGGTGCCCAGAGTCCCCCATTGTGACACCAATAGTTGTGGATGACAGGCACCAGAGACTGCAGCTCCTGGGCTGCTGGTTCTATGACCTGGTCCTTTGAAAAAATCAGACTTGCATAAAAACTCCACAGGGCTGTTGACTATCACCCCCATCCCCTCTCTAAATGTCACAAGGTATTCACCAGGGGCCTTCCTCCCCGCCCCCCAACCCCAGCCCGCTTTCTTCCAAGAAACGTAACCTGTTGTTCAAGCTTTCGGAAAGGAGACCTCAGTGTAGAGTGTAGTTTCCTGACGAGTTTAGTGTCCTGGAGAAGCCACTGTGTCTCTCCAGGCTTCACCAGAGGCCCCATGTTCACAGTGTGGATGGTCCGGAAACTCATTTATAAAGACATCAATCCATGTGTGTCTATAATGTCAGGTGGAGGACGATGCCTGTGAGCTGGTGTTGCATGTGTTTGATAAAGGAAACCTCAGACGTGGCAAAATTACAAGGGTGAGATGGACCTCGAAATACCACGTGATAAAGGTGTGGGTTGTGGGTCGTGTGGTCTTTGATAGGGCCACATTTTTACCTCTTTGCCGTTTGGGGGGCGGGGCAGCGGAACTCAGGAAATTAATGTGTTATCGAACATGCCATCTCATCTTCCGTAGCTCCCGTCACACTGAGGATCAGACCCTGTGCCTACCATGAGCCTGCAAGTTGGGTGGTCTGCCCAGTGACTTCTAGCGGACCCTCCCTCCTGATACACACATCTTTGTTTTGACACTCCGTCTCAACTGACAGGTTTACCCCTAAACACAACACAGACTGTGTGATCTGAACACTGAATGCCAGTTTCCATAAAAAAAATAATGTCACTTTCCTTTTATTGACTTCTTTGAGTTCTCTTCCTTTTCCTCTAGTTCTATTTAAAACTCTCTCTCTCTCGATCCTGGTACTATCATCTGTGTCATAGAGCCTTTCGTGGTTCCTCCTCTGCTTAGAACCAGACACGGTGCCTCCTGTGGGCTTACATGTTTGGTGGTCTCCATGATGTTTCCGGGTAAATCCCGCCTGCTGATACGGACACAGTTGTGTCACCGAGGAGGGAGGGGCTGCAGACAGGCCGAAGTGGGACTTGGAACATCCTTTTCGGGCAGTGGCTGGGACAGAAAACTTGCTGGGTGACACGGACCGGGGAAGAATTTCCTGGAGTTGCCAATGTGAGGCCCAAGCTTCGGGGTGAGGCCCAAGTCATTCCCTGTCCTAGTCAAAAACACTTTTGGGCTCGAGAGTGTCCATCCTGAGGGAGGCAAATGTCCCGGGGACAACAACTCGTGAATCCGTGTCTCTGATTTTCTTCTTTTCCAAAGGGTTCATGTACCTATGGTGTGTTGGAGGGGAAGGGCGGTGCGTGGAGAGGGAGAGAGATCCATGTGTGGTTGCCTCTCACATGCTGACCACTAGGGACCTGGCCCACCACTGAGGCTTCTGCCCTCACGGAAAAGAACCTGTGACCCTTGTTTCCCAGGCAGGTGCTCGATCCACCCAACCGCACCATCTGCGACAGATGATGATCTTCTCTTTCCTCTTTTGGTGTCGCATGACTGGAGTGACATCGGTTCATGAAATTATACAAGTTTTAAAATGAAACTCATGAAATTAAGTCACACATAAGAGGAGTCACTGTGCGGACCTCCTGAAAATAAAACAAAAGACCCATAGAAGATTTTCCAGTGTCCGGCAGAGAATGAACTGCACTCTGCATCAACCGCTCGTGGCCCGAAATGTCAGATCTCTTTTACCCTGCGGATCCCATCCTTGTTACATTTTTTTCCTGTTTTCCTTTTGCGTGGGGTTGGGGACCAGAACACAGTGGTGGAGAGTTCGTGAGGATCCCAGGAGAGTGTGGCCCTAGTACGTTTTCACGGCTTTGCCCCCATATCCACGGTGACGGCACCCTCGTATGGACAGACGGACCTACTCTGCCCGCTCCATGCTGTCCTAGTCCGTGACAGGCAGTGTGGTGTCTGAGAAAGCAGAGGGGAGGTTTTCACCCCGGGCTTGGTGGGACCGGGAAGGAGCGCACAGGCATGAAATCTACCGCTGTGTTGTTTCAAGCAAGTGGCTTGCGTTGTTCTGTTATTTATATAGATGCGTTGATTTCAGAGAGAGAGAGAGAGAGAGAAAAAGGAAGGGGGAAGAGGGAGAAGGCGGACAGGGAGAGGGAGGGAGAAAGGGAGGGAGGGAGAGCGAGAGCGAGAAAGGTGGCTTGAAAAAATATTTTTTGTATTGTTTCCCATTACCACTCAGTCCCCTTACACGCTCTCCACCCTCACTGCTTTTCCAATCATGGAAACGTTTGTTGGTCGATTCGTATGTGCGCGAGCGCACCCCTGTGTATTTCACCCTCCATGTTTCTGTCGTTAAAACACACATACTTCTGCCCCACCCCCGCCACCCCACCCCGAGTGTGGTGGTTGTTGTTCAGGTGGAAGGACGCTGAAATCCACAATTCGCTATGGACGGGGACACCGATGTTCCCCACACCCACCCTCTTCTTGTCTCTGGGCTTCGTGGTGATCATCTACTTAGAGACTGATTTCTTGTACGCTTCACTGTGGTCACCGTTACTGCTTATTGCCCATAGGGCTGCGGGGCTCTGTTTTTCAGTTTTGGATACACCCACTCCCAGTGCTGTAAGTGACAGATTGGGGTGCGGGGGAAGGTCCCAAAAGGAAAGGAAAAAGGGCTAGAAGGGGTGAGGGGCGTTGGGGATAAATGGGGATGAAGAGAGACTTTATACTTTGGGTGAAAGGTGTGGGTTTCTTCCTCTCTCCTCACCACGCCCCCCCCTTTCTTCCAGGTGTAGTCCCATCTGGTCTCCAGGATCTCATTTCATGTTTAGTCCCGTGTGCTTGTGTGAATCGATGTGACCCTTCACAGAGTCAGTGTGTGTGAAACGAGCGAAAAGGAAATAAGGATGGGGAAATGATTTAAAAAAAAAGGAAAGAAGAAAAAGATCTGTCCATCGTCATCAGGAACATAGTGGCCTCGTTTGGGTTGGACGGTCCCTGGCCTACCACCGTGATTTTCTCTGGGCCCTCCTGGGAGTGGGCGCGCCCGAGGCCGGAGGGGTCGGAGGGGTCCGGTGGGGGCGGGGGGGAATCGGGCGTAGGGAGGGTGAGGTGGGGAAGCTCGGTCCTCCCAGTCTCGCCCGCCAGCGACTCCGGGGGAAATTCTGTCGCGTGGCAGTTGCCTGGCCACAGCGGCCCGGGAGCCCCGAGATCTTCTTCTTCTTTCCGAGTCGTCCCCCCCCCGCGCTGTCGCAGTCGCGCCACGGCTGCCGTGAGCTCCTCCGAGGCGGATGTGGTTCTCTGGGCTGGCGGCGGGGTGCCCTGGCCGTCCTGCCACAGGGCTCCATCCCGGGAACCAGCTCCGTCCCGCTGACGCTGGCGACGGTTGTCGGGCGCCACCTGGCGGCCCCTTTTATATCGTCTGTCCCTTCCGGAGTCGCGAAGGAGGCCTTCTGGCCGCGTCGCCCGGAGTGGACGTCCAGCAGTCCGGCGGTGCTGGGGGGATCATGCCGGTAGCGCTGGTGTGTTGGCGCCTGACCTCCTAGGCCGGAGACTGTACCTGCAGGTTTATAGGGTGTGTGGCCGCCCGTATTGGTCTACCTGCACGCTCCGGCTCCTCTGCCCACCCCCATGCCCACAAAAGCCAACGTCTGGACGCAGTGACAGGCCAACCGAACGACCGGGTCGCTCAAAGGGGAACGCTTAGGGTGGGTGCCTCGCGGGCGTTCGGGAGGTGGTGAATGGGGCGTGCTGTGTCGGGTGGACGGATGGGGCGCCAAGGACTCAGTGGAAGCTTGCTCCTGGTGTCGGTGCGTTCTTCGGCGGCGCCTTTGCGGAATTTTTCCAAGTCCAGAAGCCACCGGGGTGAAGCGAGAGGATGGGCGCCACGCCCCGGTGGCCGCACGGGCTTTAGGCTGCCCATCGCCTGCCAACCTGGGTCCCGCTCGCGGCGCGCGGCTTTGTTGCCAAACAAGCTTTCCGAGTGTCTTTCGTGAGGTCGGCAGGGCCTGGCACGGGCGGACGCGCGTGTCGGCACGCGGAAGGGAAGGTGGGCCCCGGCGCCGTACTCGGTTCCTCTCCATCGTTTCTCCGGAGTCCCCATAGGGAGTAGAGGAGCGCCGCTGAGCCATCCCGCGCGTAGCCCTTGGCCGGGTGCCAGGGGTGGGGGCATTCCCTCCTCAAGAGGAGAACGGCTCGCCAGTGGGCGCCTTCACACGGTTGTTGGCGAGGCCCGGTGCGGAAGCGAGTTCTGGCCGGGCGTGTAACGCTCCTCAGGCGCACGTGCGTGCTCCTGTCCGCTCCTAAGGTGGCTATTTTGAATGGGGGGCGTGGGGTCGATCAATTGGCCAGTGGAGCGTCTGTTGCCCCCCCTTCTCCTGGTCCTCTAGGGGTGATGGGGATGCGCTGGGTGGCATGTGGCCGCGCCTCCCTTCCGGGAAGTCCCGGAGATCTGTGGAGGGACCCCTGCCCCCGTGACCTGTTGTTGTTATGTCCTGAGTTGGCAGATAGTAACATGAGGTGCGTGGAGACACGCTGCCTGTCGGCGGTTCAGTGAGGCTTTTGGGCTTGTGACTCATAGCTCGACTACCATCCCTAGCAGAAGCGGAATCTCTAGGCCGGTGCAATAGTGGGAGAACCAATGTCCGGCAGAGACACGGTCTCCAGGCTGGGGCGGCTGTGGTCCACAGGGCGGGATCCAGGTTCCTGACAGGGGCTGACGCAGGTACTTTGCGCCAATGAAGTCGCTGAAGACCAGCAGGACCCGTATGTGATGACACAGGCCCCTGATCCTGGTGGCCACGTCAAACCGTAGTCACCCCGGCCTCGTAGATGGCACCTCTGAGAACGACCAGCCGGCTCGTATGAAACCCTGAATCACGTCCCTGGCTTAACGGCAAGTGGACCCGTAGAGCTGCGGAAGACCAACTGGCTCATTGCGACTTACGACTATTTGGAGTGGAGGGTCCGAGGTCCACACGGCGGACGCGGCAAAATCGGCTGAGGCAAACGTGGAAGTGAGGTCGGCCAGGCCAGACGCCGTCTAGGAGAGCGGGAGAGATCGGCCGTGGTCGAAAAAATGGCCTTGAGGGGAACCAAAATTCGGCCGCAGGCGGGCAGCGGTAACTCTTCGGGCTGTTGAAGAGGCGGAAGTGCAGCGGGAGCGGAAGAACTCCGTCACGGCGCACGGGCGGCTGGGGTGGTGCCGCGTGCACGGACGTGGCAACTCAGGGCCGGCGCAGCCACGCGGAAGTCCAGCCGGCCGGGCCCTCGGGGACTCAGTCTGTATAGACCGGGGTGGCTGTGGTCAACAGGACGGTTCGGTAGGCAACTCCCCGCAGGGGAAGAGGCGGAATCAGGTGGACCTGGCGCGACCTAGGCCCCCGGTCTCACGGGGAACCACGGCAAGTCTGAGACAGCCCAGGGGCGGAAATCCATGGGTAGGCCGGTACTCCGTTTTGTAGCTGGCTCATGCGAGGTCCACCAGCCGGCTCCAAGGAGAACCTGGCTCCCGTTGGTGGCGGCAGCGGTGACTCGACCCGGGCAGCTATAAGGCCTCAGGCAGAGCAACCTGGTGAGACTGCGGCCCGGCCGGGACCCAAGCACTGGGCCCCGGGGCCGCAGCAAAATCGGCCAGGGCAAGGGCGCAAGTCCGGACACCGCGGCCAGCCTCCTTCTCGGGGAAGGGCCGGTGCTGGTGGGCCGATCAGCCGGCCTGCCGGGACCCAAATTCCGTTCTCGGTCTGCAGAGCTCACTCTGGGCTGGTGAAGACACGGAAGTCCAGCTGGCCCGGTGGAACACCGTCCGTTGGGGACGGGCGGCTCTGCTCTAGCAGCATGCACAGTCGGGGCTCCGGCTATCGTCCCCGCGGCCATGGCCAGTACGAGTGGGCTTGGCTGCCGAAATTCTGCCGGTTCGGCAGTACTCCATCTCGTAGTGTTACAGGGTGCAGCCAAGAGGGGGGACCCCAAATAAGCATTTGAAATGGGGTCCAGAACTTAAGGTGTCTAGGAGATTTTGGGATATCTCCATCCCCTGGCCCAGGGTGTGGGTTGGGGGAAGGGACAAATGGAGCAGGGCCATTGAGAGCTGTTTAGCATAGCAACAGCCTTGCAGCTAAGCTCTGGTGTGGTCGTTTGGCATATCTATAACCTTTGACTGGTTGCATAGATATGTTAAGTGGCTGTGGTCAGCTCTAAACAAGGGGAATGGAGGTGACTTCCCCACCCAGATGTGGCTGGGGGGGGGGGGGCGGGGGCGGGTCCCCTGAGTTGCAGCGCCTGTGTGGGAGCTCAGAGAGGATTCGCTCCAGGACATGGGGCCAAGCCTGCCCAGACTCATGATGGCAGCCCAGTAAAGCTGGAAGGATAGAGTTCCGGCATGTGAAGCCGAGTGTGGGAGGAGTCGGAAATGGGGCTGCAGAGGAAGATTGGCCACCGGGATTTAAAACCCAGATTTGGCGGCCATTGAGGAGGAGAACCATGCTGCTTTAGAAGGGAGAACCATGTACAGCCCTGGAGAGAACCATGCGCAGCCCTGAGGAGGGAACCACACGTCTTTAGCAGAGAGGAGACTCCCGCATCCCAGAGAGAGAGAACCACGCGGCCTGGCAGAGTGGGGACCCCCACAGCTTTAGAAGGGGGAACCACCACCTGGTTTTAGCAGAGATCCTGGTGACTCAGCCGAGGGTGCCGGGAATCCAGGGAGGTCTCCCAGTCGAGAGGGATTACTAACTGAGAAGAACCAGAGGACTGCCTGAGCCATGGACTTCTATTTCCTTTCCTGAGACCCGGTACTCTGGACTGGGCAAAGGGGGAAGGAAGGAAGGACTGTGTCTGTTTTTGTGGGTGTTTTAAGGGACTTTGGGATTTTGGTAAAGACATTAGGTCACTACTTTAAGTTTTGTATAGCATTAAATAAACATTTCCTTTCCTTTTCACGAATCTCTGGCATTGAGAGACATCTTTCCTCTGGCGGTGGACATAACGGACCCGGGGCCTTCTTTCAATAATAGTATATCATCCCAGGCCCCCCTTGGTGTGTTCTGTAACAGTAGTTGGCCAGTCCGAGGTCGACCAGTTGGTTCGCCCATGTCCCAGGCTCCTGTCCCTTGCTGAAGCGGCAGGTCGACCCGTGCAGCTACGAAAGGCCAACCGGCCCAATGAAACAATCTCTGTGAAGGGGGGTCCGAGGTCCACCAGACAGCTCGGATGGGACCCAAGCTCCAGTACTGGTTGGCCGTGGCAAGATCACCCGGCGTGCGTGGAAGTCCACGCAGCCGGGTGGTACTCCATCTTTGGGGGGGGTAGGCCATGGTCGACAGCCCGCCTTGGCTGGACCCAGGCTCCCGTCCCTGACGGAAGCGGCAACTCGACCCGGGCAGCTGTGGAAGGCCAAGCAGCCTGGTAGAACTCCGTCTCTGGGTAGAGGGTCCAAGGTCGACCACACGGTTCGACCGTGACTGAAGCTCCAGTCCCTTGTGGCTGTGGCAGGATCGGCAGGGGCAACCGCAGAGGTCCAGCTCACTGGGCTGTACTCTTGTCTCCGGGCTGGATCGTCCGTGATCTACAGGCCAGCCCTGCCGAAATCCAGGGTCCCGTCCTGGGCTGACGTGTCAACTCCTCTCCATTTATGCCACACAAGTCCAGCGGATTCTGCCGTGACCCAGACTCCAGTCACGTGTGGCCTAGGCAAATATGAGTTGGCCAAGCCGCGGGAGTCCACCTGCCTGGGTAGGACTCTGTCTCCTGTTCATTCTGTGTTTTATGCTTTCTTCTCAACAGCCTGCTTTTTGTCCAAGTGGAATGCCAATCCTTTGATTCTTGGTTTTCCAGTGATTCATGGTATCCACAAGGTTTATAGTTCATTCGTTCATTTTTTTGGTCATCTCCCTTTAGGGTCTAGGAACTGGGGCAGGTGCTGGGCAGACAGAGATAAAAAGACAAAACAAAAAAAATTGATTGTAGCCTCATAAGATTCATTTCAGATATTCGAACTCCAAAAAGGTTTGTGGGAATGTGTCATAAAGTAATAAGAAACAAATACACCTGCTTTTTCCTGTAGAGCTTGCCTTTGTGAATATTTCA
Source organism: Phyllostomus discolor (assembly GCF_004126475.2). Lineage (NCBI taxonomy): Eukaryota > Metazoa > Chordata > Mammalia > Chiroptera > Phyllostomidae > Phyllostomus > Phyllostomus discolor. The sequence goes on from NC_040905.2 coordinate 137,179,174, forward strand.
GTATAGTAAGTAAATCGGTCATTTTGCTGGAAATTGACATTTTAAATCAGTTTTGTCCTAAATTTGATTTAAAAAATTGGCAGTGTAAATACCTTTTGAATATGTAAATCATATCATTGTCATATCTACTAAGGTCTGAAGAAAAACCATCTACAGTATTAATTATGTGAATGAGATTCTTTTTCATTTTGACTTATGTACCATCAACAGGATTATATTGCTTATAAGGTTGTTAAGGATGAGAAACCATCATTTGGTGTGATTTATGCTACTAAAGATATGATCTGGGACATCGCACACATCATTGAATAATATTAATTATAAGTTAAAGAGAAATATTACTCTAAATATATAAACTTAAAAATTAGATGTATGTTTCTGTTTATAGAATACTGTGTCAGTTTTTATGGTAGACAAAAGTAATTTGATCTGCAACCATGGGTGATGATTTTTCTGACTGGCTTTGAGATGGAATGAAATACAGAGATAATAAAAGAGTTGGTCTATCATCTATCCATTTATATCAGTAACCATATGTTTGCCATTTTGAACATTAGTAGGCTTAATATTGGATGACAAGCATTAGAGCAATTTAACATAAGGGTATTTATTCATTTATTATGGATTCTTGTTTTTAATACTTAAAATTGTTGTTTAAATTCATCTGTCCATGTTCCTTTTAAAGGTATCTGATAAAATTTGGGAATATTGAGGCTTATCATTGAAGATAGAACTTACTACATTATACAATCTAATACATATGAAAAAATACAAATTTTCTATGATTCTAAGTTTATAAAGTATAATAATTACAAATAAGTATACAATTCAGTAATATCAATATCAATTACATCATGAGTGCCTTTTCACACAAGAAGATAATTATAGCCTTCATTACATGATGATTAATACTTTCATAAATGATTCTGTTCTGCTTGGAGAATTAGAAAAGAAAATGTGTATATAGCATGCAGCAAATAAAATTTATTAATTTAACATATCAATGACCAGGCAGCCATATTAATTTATCTCTGTTATTATTCCTCTTAAAAAGCTATTAAAAATTGTGCTAGACTGTTCTGCATGGTGTGGGCCCAGCTCCCACTGGGAGATGCACATGACCCACTCCCACAGATAGGTTCTCTGGTGGGGAATCAGGCCTGCAGTGTACCTAAGCCACAATGAATCTTGCTTTTTGCTAAAACTCCCTCACCCTAAATTGAGGACATTTACTACAAAGCAACTTCCTAAAATCCATGCTAAACCTTCCAGGGATGAGTGCAACCAGTCCAACTACTTTTGCCTTTTCATTTGCAAATACCCCTCTTCTGTGATGTGATTACCAGCATCCTCTCCTTTGTTTTCTGTAAAAGGTAACCACCTAAAGTGAGCCTGTGCATAGTTAATCAGGACCTTCTTGTAATGTGCCCAGTAAGACAATAAAAGCTCACTGAAACAAGGGCGGAGGCTTTTGCTCCCCTTGAGAGAAAAGCCATGCCGTTCTTTTTGCTCCACTAGATTTGGTAATCTGAGTGAATGTCTCATTTTCATCCATAATGATGTGGACCCCACAAGCCGGGGTCCACATCAAAAAAATATGTTAAAATTCTATGGTATTCTTAATTTTAAAATTCTAAAAATGATTTTTTAAGTTAAAAAATTAAGTCATAGTTAAATGTATTTTTGGGGAGTAATTGTATTGTGTAAGTAATTTTATATATATATAGCCAGAACTCCAAGAGATGAAATACTAACTAAAAGGAAAAAAAAATCTTAGAGAGAAACACATAAAACAATTGGCCCTTCTCAACTTGTTTCTGGAACAAGGTAAGAAGAATTCTGCAGATTCTTTATTATCTCAAACCAGCTTTCACACTGGTTGGAACAAAATTTATACAATTATTTTAGGCCAAAAAACCCCTGAACATAAAGCCTGAACATTTAATTGAAATTCAAATCTAACTGGTAGTGGGAAAGACATCCGATATGACAGATGTATACCTTATTTGGAGGAAAGCCTTAATATCCAGGCATCAAAAAGTTCCCCCAGATAGAAGTTTTCCAGAGGAAAATGAGCTCATAAGCAAACATCTCAATATGAATGAGAAAATAAATCACCGTGAATAAAGTTATTAGAAACAACAAATAACTGATTCATCCACAGACTGTAGTTACTAGGGCTATCATGTGCAGGGTATAAAATTGGTATACTTCATCTGTTTGAAGAAACAAAAAACAGAAGCAGGGGTATATTTTGTGATTAAAAATACCCACAACTGCCTGAAATGGAATGACTTCCTTGTGCAACAGGAGCAGCCCCAAATAAGATTAGCCTTTTCTTCATTTGTTCAGTGTGTCTGGTTGAAAGGATTTACTGAGTCAAAACCTTAATTGCTTCCTTCCTTTTTGGCAGCTTAATTCATGTAGAGATTTTAAGAACAGATAACTGGTCATGAGGTTGATTTGATTCTTGTCTCAAGGCTGAATAGTAATCAACCTTTTTGCCCACGTGGCTCATCAGTTTTAACTTTTACCCATCAGAAATGAGAACATTTCTGAACTTTCCTATTTCTTCACTTCTGCTTGTAGACTAGCCAGTTCTTTTCTATACTTATCTCTTCTTTAAATGTCTTTATCAAATGCAGCCTATATTAACCAAAATTATTCTGTTTTCCAGTCTTTTTTCTCTGGAACTGCAAATTCACCATGGTCATCTGACCAAAATGAAATAAAATTAGAAATCAGGAACATAATGACAAGAATATCTACAAACACTTAGAAATTAAACAACACTCTTGAAACAATCCATGAGTCAAAAAAGAAGACTTTTTCTTGATTCCTTGAAGGAATCAAGGAAATACATAGAAATAAATGAAAATAAAATAGAAGTTCGAAATTTGTGGAATGCAGCAAAATACTCTTAGGCATTGAGAGGGATATTTATAGCATTAAACATTTACATGAGAAAAGAGAAAAATTCTCAAATCAATAATCTAAGATTCTACCTTTAAGAAACTAGAAAAAAGAAGAGTAAAATAAACCCAAAGCAAATAGTAGGAATTAATAAAAATAAAAGTAGAAATCAAAAACAGAAATACAATAGAGAAACTAACTATAATAAAAACTGCTTCTCTAAAAAACAAACCAACAAACCTGATAAATTTGATAAACCTCTAGCAAAAGCCACAAAGATGAAGAGAAGACACAAATCACCAACATCAAAAGTGAAAGAGGATATCAGTACAAATCTTATAGCCATTAGATGGATAGTGAGGGTATACTAAAGATATGTATATACATGAATACAACTTAAATAGACCAGTTATTCAAAATCTCAAATCACTGAAAATCAAGCTGAAATTAATAACTGGAATAATCCTATAGCCATTAATGATTTTTTAATTTAAAAGCTCCTTCAAAAGAAATCTCCATGCCCAAATGATTTCACTTAACAAACTTACATGGTTAAGAATAGAAAACAGAAGAGAAAGGAATAATTCTCCACTCATTTTCTGAGGTCAGTAGCGCACTCACTCAATTTAATGCAAATATCTGCATTGATGTTTAATTGGTCTATGACATCTCACTGTGAGTGCATACATTTCCTTACAGAGTTGTAGAGCTCTTGCTCTGAAGACAGAATGCCTGGCTTCAAAGTTCAGCTCAGCTATGTCTTTGCTGTTCCTTTTGTGAATAATATAACTGGTCTGAGCTTCACATACCTCCTGTGCTCAATGTTGATAACAATAGCAGCTCTTTATATGAACTTTGTAAAGGTTCAGTGGGTTAAACATGTAAACTCCTACAATCTTGTCCATAGCAAGTGGTCAAGTAATATTATCTATTATTTTTTCAAATTATTCTCATTATGTAGATGAAGATCATCATTCCAGTAGCAATCCTTTGCTAATTGCTGCGAACTCGTGTTTCATTAACATTTTTGTCTATGGTGTCTCAGAGTTTGCTAATTGCTGCGAACTCGTGTTTCATTAACATTTTTGTCTATGGTGTCTCAGTTTTCACATAAGGTTTGGCAGTTTGTACTTTTAAAAATCTGTATGTTCTGATTGTGTAAACACTAAAATATATGATTCATATAAACACAACCTCTCCCTTAGAGTTAACATGTATAAATTAATAGGGATATATTGAAGATTGGTGGATGCTAGTGATTTTGCTTGCTGGAATAATCACATGAAAGCTATGCCTATCAGCACCTTGGGGAAACATATTAAAGCATTTTACATTTTTAGATTATGACTGCTGACTTTTATTTGAAAATTTAAAAGAACATCCACATGTTTGAATTTTTAACGTAATTTCTACTTCATCTTACATTCATTCTCTCCTTTGCTTCCTTTTTCTTTGCATTCATTTGCATTGCATATTGTTGCCTTACTTATTTTTACCTCAATGGACTATTTTATTTTATTTATTTATTTTATTTATTTTATTTTTATTGTTTAATCTTTACCTGAGGACATGCTTATTGATTTTAGATAAAGGGAAAGTAAGGGAGAGAAAAAGGAAGAGAAACATCAATGTGAGAGAGAAACATGAATCTGTTCCCTCTCATAAGTGCCCCTATCAAGGATCAAACCCACAACCTAAGCATGTGTCCTGATTGGGAATTGAACACACAATCTTTTGGTTTACAGGATGATACTCCAGCCAACTGAGCGACACTGGCCAGGGCTGAACAATTTTATTTCCATTGAGTGTTTTAGTCTTATCTTAACCTCACTTGGACTGTCAGGGTCAGCCAACAATCTTTTCTAGTTTTCTGTGAATAGAACCTCCTGATTCTTTAGGCTAAACCCCCAATGCCATGCCCTCCTCCCCCATTTAGAGAAGACCTTACCTCCATCACCCAAACAAACAAGTGAAGTAACCAAGAGACTCCCCATGCTTTTGTATCCAAACTACAAAATAACTATATCCCCACTGCCAAGTGGGGATATTTCTTGTGAAGATGAAGGAAGTGCATTTCCTCTGGTTTAAGCTTCTTCACTTTAACTATTTTTGATTCCTCTGAGTCATCCCACACATTTAATCAACTACTCAGTTCTCTAGACACAACAGTTCTGTCAAATTGTCTTTATGTCTACTGCCACACTTGTCCCAATTACTATCATATGACAATATACATGTGTCACCTGTCTGGTCAGTTCTACCCTTGCTCCCTTCCAATCCTCCTCAGAGCAGCCAGGTTTCTCTTTTTATAAATGTAATTCTGATAGTGTCACCCTCTTGCTTAATATTTTTGAATTGCTTCTCAGTGTCTTTAGGATAAAGTCTAAACAGCTTAGGATTCTTACAGATCTTGCCTTTGTTTACCTTTTCATTTTATCTTTTGCATCTATGTTCCAAATATAAAGTGAAAACTATGTATCTGGGCATCTACATACTCAAAGTTGTTTAAGGGGTAAGTAAATGGATAAATGGATGAAACATAACAGTAGGGCTGTGCACTTTTGTTTATGTATACATAGTTTATAATTTACCTATAGAGATGGTTTTGTTTATGTTTTATCATTGTCATGTGTTAACTCAGAAATTAACCGAGTCAGAGGAAAAATATGCTTCCAGCAACATGTTAAAAGATATTTGCTAACCACATTTAGTGAGCCAAATGCCATCAATTTCAGGACTTTCACTGATCAGCCAAATATTGAAATAATTAATTTCAAAAATATTTTGAAGTTATTTGCAAATATTCCACAAACAGCTTTCCTTTCTTTCCTTTTAGCTGGTTAAAAGCCATGAACAACTGCTTTGCATTTGTCACCATTAGCATATCTTGGAAATATGCATACATCTCATTTCCAAAGTAATTTACATAAATCTCCGAGTCAGACATGCCACTTTTAATGAAATAGCATTCACTTTTCTGTCTGTGAAAAAATTTCTATCTGGGGAGATGTTATTATGTCAAAAGGGCATTTTCATCCAGAAAGCTTGTAATGTTAAACTGATAAAACATTTCCTTTTCTAAGTTTTTTATCTCATGCTATTCTCAGATGTTGATTCTTTGGGCACATATTCTCATGGTTCCACACTAGGAAATTATCAAGTTAAATTCTTGAAATATATCAATTCTCCAATCCTCTTTAAAAAAATAGTCAATGGCAAAATAAAATTGCATTGTTTTTGACCCCTAAAATCCCTGAAAGTCAATGCAGTTTATTTTGCATTGGCTCTATGTAGCCATTATAATTATTATTATTAAAGTAATTCCTAAGGAATGAATGATATGATAAAACTCCACACAGATATTTGTGGTAGTGAAAAATTGTCTTAAGAATACTTCCATATGATCATGAGCCAATACAGCATACAGAAGTCCCCTTTAACAGTAAGTAAATGGTTCATCAAAATTGTATTTTCCAGGCATTTCAGGGTACATCTCTTTATAGTTCCAAAAGATTCTTTGATAATTTATGTAGGGAAATTGTATTGAAACACATTCCTTGAGCACTAGTGTTTCATTGACCTCTCTGATGTGGTTTATAGCTGGTGGTGATTTCATTTGCTAACAAACCAAGACAATTTCTGTGGTACATGAATGTGTGCTTTGTCTTGAATGTGTTCCCTTCTAAATCCATGTGTTGAAACCCCAACCCCGCAATGTGACTATATTTGGAGATGCATTTTTTAAAAGAATGTAATTAAGGTTAATTATGTCATAAAGGTAAGGTTTCTAATCTGATAAGATTACTGTCCTTATAAAATGAGGAAGAGATACAAACAACAGTATGGTGATTACCAGAGGGAAATGTTGGTGGGGAGAGGTAGACAGGGGATAGAGGGGATAAATGGTGATGGCAGGAAACTTGGCTTGACATGGTGAACACACAATGCAATGTACAGATGATGAAATATAGAATTGCGCACCTGAAACCTATATAATTTGATTAGTCAATGTTACCTCAATAAATTTAACAAAAAACAAATAAGTATAAAAATGTAAAGAAAAATGAATAGAAAGAGACATCAGATATCCCCAAACAACCATAGATAAAGGCCATGTGAGGATGCATGGGAAAGGTATCATCAATAAGCTGAAAGAGGCATCACTGGAAATCAACACCACTGGCAACTTGATCTTGAACTTCTAGTCTACAGAACTATTAGAAAACTAATTTCTTGTGTCTATGCTACCCAGTCTGTGCTAGCTTGTTAAAGCAGCCTGAACTGACTAATATAACTGTGTGTGTGTGTGAGAGAGAGAGAGAGAGAGGGAAAGAGATACAGAGGGAGAGAGAGAGGGAGAGGAAGAGGGCACGAATGAGTGTCCAGGACATCGGATGGACAGTTCCATAGAACTATGGTTTGATTGACAGAAAAATGACAATAGATATGAAAAGGGGCAGAAAAAGTTTCATGGAGAAGAATACAAGACAATGTACTTCCAGGATTCTCAGGGCCCTTGATTGTTCTGCACCCTGCTAACAGCTGCTACTCCTTGATTTGTGTGGAGTGAGTTTTCCACCAGATATGAGAGGCTTGCCATGTGGGATTTACTAAGATGCGCGATTAGCCATTTAAAGACACTGAATAGAAGTCTTTAAAGACACAGTGCGCTGAGCGTATTGAGCTAATGTCAAAGCCTATTATACTCCTGAAAGTTATCATGAATGTGGATAAAGCCAAAGGTCAACTTAAAAATCATTAAATCCATAGAGGGAAAAGCATAAATCCATAAAACTTAAAATAAGAAAAATTAACAATAGTATGTGAAAAGTCAATTGTCTTTTCCCATTTCAAATTTAGTTACATAAATTTCAAAGCCTAAATAACACAAATAATGTAAAGTAACACATTAACTCAAAAAGTGTAAAAATCTCAACAGATTTATCATTTAGGAAAAATAAAAATGTTCTTTAGCATCCCCCTGTCCCCAAAATACTTAAAATGTGTAAATTTACTGGTGACTTATTTTAAACTTTGGGGAAAAAACTCAAATTATCCCCTTGTTCTATAAGCTTTCCCAGAAAATAGGACTCTGAGAATGTACAACAGTCACAAGTATAACTGTTCAAGTGGAATACCTCAGTAGATTAAATAAGAAATTTTGTAACATCACCTTAACAAATACATACTGAGTAATAATATTGGATTCAGAACTTTCCCAAACAGAGAAGAGAATGTAAAAAAAAAAAGTGTTGAACACCCATGCCTCCCAGGAGGTAAGACAGGGGATACAAACATAGAAAGATTAACACTGTTTGTCAAAATAATAAATAATTAAATACCAACACTATTCACATAGAGCATACACATAATATAAACTTAGAAGAGACTGTTATAGATCTAAAGGTGATTTGGACTTTATCATTTGACATTTCTTCATAATAATAAAAAAGACCCATATTGCCTACCCTAATAATTCACAGCTAGAGAAAGTGCAACATGTTATGCATATAAAGCATTGCTATGGGCACATATATGAAGCCTTGTAGCATAATATAAACGATGCAAAAAATAGGACAGAACATTTTAAAAGCATGCTCTGGTGACTCCTGACAGTATTGTGAATTAAGCAATAAATGTCACTTTGGTAACTCCAGCTCTGTTCTCTGTTACTTTGCCAATATTGACCATGTAGTTCAGGTGAAACTCTCAGACATGCAATTTTCTGCTGTGTAAACACTCCCTGAGGTTTAGCTTTTACTTAGGGAATAAAAGAATTTGTCCCTTACCAAAGCAGAATTAACATAACAAATCAGATAAGCATACGTTTAAAAAATATTTAGAGGGGATATTAAAATAGACATTTCTATCCTAATGCATACAGCCCTGCTCTCCCGTCTGGAAGTGAGGAAGCAGAGATTTGCAGTGATGACAGCTTAGACTGTGAGACCAGAGAGCCTATGTTCAAATTCTGACTTCATTGTTAATTAGCTGTTGTATTTGGAGCATCTTTATGTCTTAGTTTCCTCATCTAAATAATGTGGTAGATAATAGGATGTGCTATATACAGGGTGAGCAAAAGTATGCTTACAGTTGCATGAAAAACACAGAGTTTATTCTTGTGTTATTACCCACTAATTATTGTATTTACTATATGAACCATTGTAAACCTACTTTTGCCACCCCATAGTTTTCATTTCAGGCCTGTGACAATTCAGTGAGGTAAGTCCATGTAAAATGTTCAGAACTCTGCTTGCTACACAATAACCTCTACAAAGGATCACACAACACTGGTGACAGCACTAGTGATGCTAATCAAGCACTGTTGCACACACTCAGTTGCCATAGTAGAAGGCCCCACCCCTAGCACATACTCCCTAACTTTGACGGCATCCTACAAGTGGTTCTGATGAGGTCTGGTCACACTTGGATGTGGGCTGTAGTTCTATTGACACAACAGCTTTTTAATTGCTCAAATCATAACTGATTCTCCTTGAAAACACTTTGAGAAGCATGTGCATATGCCTCTGCATTGCTGTCCTCAGTACTTGAGAATTTAATTAATATGTGCTAGTGGAGTGGTTCTATCCTAAGTAACAGCTTCCTTGCATCACCCACCACTAGGAAATGCCAAGATGTTCTCATGTTGCCTCACCAGACCTGCAGCCCCGGCACCGCAGTGGACTACTCTTTTACAGAAGCATGTCTCCTCACAGCTGCCATCAGGCCTCAGAGTAAAGAGTCCCAAGTCTGCCTCTTCTGATTGGATGTTACCATGTGACAGGGAAGGGGTATCACAGAGGCAGAATCAAGGGTCTGAGTTCAGGGCAGCCAGAGGTTTATTGCTCCACTATCTGCCATCCTCCACTTTTCCCCAAACATAAAACCTGATGGGTTGTTAACATTTAAATTATAATGCTATTTTTGTTCTGTTCTATGGAGGTTTTGAAATGCACTAGACTGTTTCAAACTGCCTTCTGGGGAAGCTTACTAAGACCTCCAGCTTTTCTGTGGGTCTTTTTCAACTTGGGAACTTCTGTCATCCCCTAAGTCCCTGAAGGGAATTACATTTATTGCAGAAGCCCCAGGATCTTGTTTAAATATCTCCACAAGTTTAATCTTCCAGGTACCTCAGTCTGAAAATTTAAACCAAATAAAAGGTAAAATCTTAGCTCCCCTCCACTATGAATTATCTGTGTATCACAATCCCTGCTTGCCCATTCCCTTATTGTCTACGTGTCTGCAGTATGAGTACATGATGGTCTTTGAATTAGCAAGCTGACTAGAACAAAGCTGCTCTTTCATTGGGCCTATTGAGGCCTGCTTCTGTTAACAATAAGTGGATAACTGTTTTCTACCAAGAAAGGCCAACTGCCTCTGCCTGCCACCACCATGACCACACTCGGCCCTGTGTGCCCAGCCCTCTCTTACTCTTTTTTAAAGACCCAGCTCAAATGTTGCCTCCTTCTGTAGGTTTTCCTAACATTTCCCTTCTCCACCACCCTCTGAATTCTCATAGAATGAGCTGCTCCCATGGTCCTGCTCATAGAATCATATGTGTAACTGTAATATAGATTTATGAGCTTGTATCTGTGTCTCTGATAACACAGGTATTTTATTGACATTTGAACCAGCACCTTAGTGCTGGCCATAAAATATGGCCATTTGAATTTGTTATTAAATTAAAGTGAACTAAAATAATAGGCAGAGTTTTAAAATAATTATATCCTTCTGGCCTATACCACCTGAGTAAAAAGCTCACCTGAAGAAATCATCAAAGCCTGATATAGTTATATCAAAATGATAATAGCTATTATTTATTGAGTGTTACTGTGCCAGGCACTATCATATGTACTCACCATGACCCTATGTAAACCCTATGTGTGTTTTGCTTATTTTTAGAATTAGGAAATAGAGGCTCAGATATACTAAATAACATCTGTGAGATCTGAGTTTTAGTAACTTGTATTAGTCAGGGTCCTCCAGAGAAACAAAACAATAAGATCTATCATCTATCTATCTATCATCTATCTATATCGTCTATCTATTATCTATCTAATCTAGACAGAGAGAGAAAAAGAGCGACAGGGAAATTGAGTTAAGAAACTGGTTCCTGTGATTGTGGACACCGGCAAGTCTGAAATCTCTAGGCAAGCTGACTAACTAGAGATTCAGGTAAGAGCTGATTTTGAAGTTTTGAGCCTGAATTCCGTAAGGCAGCAGGTTGGACATTCAGACACAGTTTCTATGTTGTGGACTTGAGGAAAATTTTTTCTTTAGGCTCTTGAGGCCACCAGCTGATCAGATGAGGCTCACTAAACGATAATCACATCTAAAACAACCTTCACAGCATCTGTACAGATTTTTGTGACAGTCTAAAGCCTACATTCAGTATTCATAGTTTCACAGCTTTCCAGATGTTTGTCCCATCCTTCCTGAAGTTTGTTCTGCTCTTGTTCCTTCTGCTACACCAGGTACCCTAAGAGGTTGGCTTGCACTCATTGTGAAACCTCCCACTTTCAAACCAACCAGGCATCTTTCTTCCTACTTTGGTCCTCTCAGTTATTCCATTTATTTGACTCTCCCAATATTCACCATACCTTGCTTCCAACACATTTGCCAGCCACCCCTATTCCATTCTGTACATGACAATGTAGGTCAGAGTTTTGAGAACTGAGTAAACAAGAGCAGAATTGTCTTGAGTCATTTTCAGTAGTGTTGTGTTCACATTCCCAAGGGGCATAAGAGGTAAGCTATTCTGTGGCAGTGAATACACCTTAAGTTCTTTTGTAACTCACAGAAAATATGTTTAAAAAATCAAATACGTTAATATATTTGAAAGTTCTTCAAAAAAGATAAAAAAACTTTTAAAATGTTGGTTATTTAAATTCCCAATTTTTTAAAAATTCCCAATTTGTCTCTTCTTTGAATTCTTCTCTTCTCTCTTACTAGATACATTATCTGTCCCCAGTTCAATGAGATTTATTTGTGGGTAGTAACTGCTTCTTATGTAAGAGGCATATAATATGATGATTAAGAGCAGATTTCAAGGTTCAAACTGCCCAGACTTGAAGCCCAGGCTAGTCACTTACTAGATGTATGACCTTGGACAAGCCATTTATCTTCTCTTTGCTTTGATGTCCTCTTTTTTATTTAATGGGCTTAAAATAATATCTATCTTATAGAGCTAAATGGATTAATCCAAGGAAAACACATAGAAGAGCACCTGGAATGCTTGAAGTACTATTATTATTCGAGTTGTTCCATTCATGAAGACTTGTTCTGTCAATATTAGCATCTTAGTCTACATTTCATATTGACCTATTGACATGATTTAAATAGCTTTGACCTTTGTATCAAAGCATCCAAATTTTAACCTTGTCAAAGTAAGCCCTTGGTTTATTTTGGGTCTTTGGGAGATGTGGGTCTTTAAAGGCTACTCAGCATTAGAAATGGGAAATAACAATAAACTTCAAAATTATTGAGAAGGTTATTAAGAAAATATTAAGAAAATATGAACTCAAGTATAGGAATGGTTCTTCCTGTGTTGCCTAATGACAGAGTAATCCTGTCAGAATTCTCTAGGCTTGTTTCTGCATCTGAGATAATGGGTTTTGAAATTCAAATACAAATGTGACAGTTAAATTGCTTAGATAAGACATTGGTTCATTGTTGAAAGCATTATCCTTCAGGTTACTGGAATTATAAATATTGTTTTTGTAGTTTTCAAGGGTGTGGTTTGTACACATTTAAAAAATCTTTACTAAGAAATAATTCACATATCACAAAGTTAACCCACTTAGAGTGCATATTTCAATAGATTTTAGTACTTTAACAGTTTTGCACAACCATCACAACTAATTCTGGAACACTTCCATCATCCCCAGAAGAAACACCATTCTCATTAGTAGTCCCTCTTATTCTTCCTCTGTCTCTCCTCAGTCTTGGGCAACTACTCATTGTTCTATCTCTGTGAATTTGTCTATTGCAGACATTTCATAAGAATGAAATAGTGAAATATATAGTTTTTAAAACTGCTTTCTTTTTTTTTAAAGATTTTATTTATTTATTTTTAGGGAGGGAAGGGAGGGAAAGAGAGAGAGAGAGAGAGAGAGAGAGAGACATCAATGTGCGGTTGCTGGGGGTTATGGCCTGCAACCCAGGAATGTACCCTGGCTGGGAATCGAACCTGGGACACTTTGGTTCCCAGCCCGCACTCAATCCACTGAGCTACGCCAGCCAGGTCTTAAAACTGCTTTCTTTAACAGAGCATAGTGATTTCAAGGTTAATCCATGTTGTACCATAAATGATTACTTTTTTCCTTGTTATTGCTGAGTAACAATCATTGCATGTATACATCCTGTTTTGTTTATCTTGTCATCAGCTGATGTAAATTAGAGTTGTTCCCACTGTTGGGCTATTTTTAATAATGCTTTTGTGATTATTTGTATACTTTTATATGAGTGCATGTGGGCATATATTTTCATTTTTTTTTGAAAATATACCTAGGGGTGGAATTTACATGGATTTTTAACCAGTATTTATGTGACTACTAAGATGTATTTGTAAAGGAGTAAACTTAAAGAGGTTTCTGCTCCATAGAAAAATCAACACAGAAATGTCTTACGATTATAGGTAATAAGATGTTTTTAAAAGTCATCTCAGTTGTTTATATCACTGTGTTCTGAAGAAGCAAGCAAGCATTATTCCCATTTTACAGATGAGAAGATAAGCTGTGATGAGAAAACTGTCTTAAATCATATATCAGTCAAAATGGAGAGAACAAAGAATTCTTGTTTCCAAATTCTATATTCTTTCTAAAAATTCAGCTACTGCTTTACTAGGGTGTTATTGTGTTCCTAGAGCTACAGAAATTTCTAAAAGATAGTGATAAAGATGTCTTTATAAAATTAGGCTAGTTATATTGCAAATTTATTTTTGTTTTTTATGGATGAATGCAGAACTTAAATTCTATGCTCTGACACTTGGGCTCTGAGATTTTAAAATTACAAAATACTGTAGTATGCCCTTGTACCACATGCAAATTTTCTACCTTACTTGGGCCTCCAGTGCTACTCTGCAAAGAGTGTTTGTGTTTTTGGTCAGTCTTTTCTCTGAGGACATCACAGGCTGTCTGGGGCAATAGGGGAATCAATCATGTCTGATGTCTCCAACTAGATCCCAAGCATTTATAGCTTTGTGTATTTTTTACCCTTAGTGCTCTCTAGAGTGATTTACATATCAAGGGTATTCAGTAGGCATTTTCTGATGAAGATTACTATTACTACTTTCCTATTCACAGTTTAAATGAACTATGATCAAACCCTTCACAAGAAGATTTCTGTTTACATTTATCAGACACTTAATAAAAATAATGTTTTGATTATGCATGTCAGTATGTTGATAGGATTACAAAAATATTTATATATTTTATTAATACATAAACCTTAACCAAAGTTGAGCATTTTATAACAATATTATTAATTATCAGTAAAGAGAACCTTAGTACATTAATTATCTAATTTTCTCCCCTTTATAAAGTTTACTGTCCTCACACACAGCCTGGCACTAGATTTGGTCACAGTATTTTCTTCACTGAAACTGAAAAGAATCAGGTGGTTCATGGCCAGATTTAGTTGAGCACTTTCACTATTGAGTTTGGTTTGCTAGGTAAAGGTATGATTATCTAACTTTGCCCTCAAACTTGACTTTGAAAATGCTGAATATTTGGGTGTTTGAGATGGTGTCCAACACAATTTAAATATGTCAACAATTCCCACAGAGCTGAAAATGAGAAGGGCAGATGTAATCATTACCCTGGCTTTTCTTTATCTGAATGTTAGAGTCCCTTATACCATTTATCTCCAGGTTTTTATTTGTTCTGTATGATTAGTTGAACATAAGTTGAGACAAACATGGGACTGGGTAGGAAGGAAGCAGAAGGCAAATAGGTATGCAGCCCAGCTGACCTCCTATTTTATTTCATATTATTTTGACTAGTGGATACCTTTATCCTTGAGATAGTGACTAAATCAAACACTCAGGATTAGGGATTTCATTCAGCTGTCCTAATCCATTTAGATACAGCTTTTGTCATACACACAGTAGTGTGTAAAAGATTATATGCGAAGATTTTTGTTCATGGAAGCATTAATGTCAAAGGATTTTAGGATGGCTTTGACTGAAATGATAAGTATATATAGTATACTAATCATGTTGTTCTTGAATCAATTCATATCTTAAGGTGAGTTATCATTGGCAATTGTCTTGGTGACTCAAGGCGAAAATTTGTACTGCAGAATGTATACTGTTGAATACATAAACTTCCTTCAAAGTCATACAGTGTAGATACCATGTGTATATGATAGTACATTAATGGATCCATTTTTAGCTTTGTAATAAGCCTTCATATACAATTCATATATACAAGGTACAGATTCCATAGTCTCACAAATCAAAAGAAGCCAGTTTTCTAACACTACATAATTTAATGTTGGATTTTATACTTCCAGGCATCTTCATGTTCTGTGGCAATAAGAATTGGAAAAGTCAAAGCACCCATACTTCCATCCTTACAAACAAAAAGAAGTATTTTATGGCTGACTTTTAAAAGTTTATAATCTTTCCAGAGAGACATAGAGACACAGGCAACAGTGTATATTACAGGAGCATTTTAATAATAATAAACTTAATTCACTTCACTAGGAGGACACAATCAGTTTGACCTTCCAGTTACTTACTTGAAATGTATTATTTGCCTGGAGAGCAATGCTTAACTATCATCAACTCTTTTTTATATTGCTAAGTTCCCCAACTCTGAGTTGGAGACCCAATTTCCTGAAACTACTGATACCCACATACCCTTTTGGTTGATGTAAAAATTTAACTTGAAAGGATACAATCAGAATTTACTCTTCACAGAACCAGACATCTGTGAATGTGCACTGAGCATTTTATTAGACACTTGATATGGTCTTTGCTGTGTCTTTTATCCTAAATACTGAGAAGAAAAGAATCTATAATATAGGTGAGTGACCCTGACATAGCAGATTGTTTATGTGAGTGAAGAAGCTTCAGTTTCTGGTAGAGGTCACAGGGGTGTGCTCTTGAATTATTGGATAAATAGATAGAAGTTTCTTTTACACTAAGGGAAGAAGCCATAAAATGAAGACTGTAGCCTCTGATTCATTAACTTTGTAATTGTGAAAGGAACATTAATTAATTAGCACAAATGGTATAAGATTTCTGATAAGAGATGGGGATGAACAAGCAAGAAAATTAAAGGAAGCAAGATGGAACAAAAGCATGGGTGGGAGAAGAAAGTGTGATTTTTGAAATTAGAAAAATGGGGAGCACATTGTAGTATTCTCAATGTCACCTTAACTTGACTTTTAAGATCCAAAGGCTATTCTTAGTGAAGTAAATATATAGGAGCCTAGATTTGGAAGGGGGACTCAGGAGATGCACTGACCATAGAGGAAGGTCATAGCTGCCTGTGAACTGCAGAGCATGGAGCCAAGAGACATATAAAAGTCAGCAACCAGAGACCAAAGCCAAAATCAAGAGCCAACCCCTAAATTCAAAGTAAGCATTAATTTAAAAGGGTTATATTAAGAGTAAGAAAAACTGAGGTCACCAAGGCCAAGAAAGTAGTTGCAGAGGAAAAGCTTAGCAGGCAAAGCCTGGAGGAAGTTCCTAAAGAGATGGAATATAACCTCATGTGTGCCTTCTTAGGGCCATGGTGGGGGAAGCTAGGAAGAACACAGGACACTCCAATGTGTGTTGACAAAAATGATCAGTGGTTTTCAAAGAGATCCTGTCTCTGGAAAGACATCAGGGAGTTATTTGCTCATGCATGTTAGGAAGAGACCTAGAAATTAGTAGGATTGGTTGTCTGGGGAGGAAGACTGTGGCAATGGTTGTGGGCAGGAGGGGGATTTTTATAATTTGTCTTATAATTTGTATTCTTTAAAGTTCTGTGCTATATAAATATAACAATGACAAGTAGTACTACCTAAAAATTTAAAATGGAATAAAGTAAAAATAAAAACTCATAAAAGAGCTCTTTTTTTTAAATGTTTTTTTTAAGATTTTATTTATTTATTTTTAGGGAGGGGAGGGAGGGAGGGAGGGAGAGAGCAGGAGAGAGAGACAGAGAGAGAGAGATCAATGTGCGGTTGTTGGGGGTTATGGCCTACAACCCAGGAATGTACCCTGGCTGGGAATCAAACCTGGGACACTTTGGTTCCCAGCCCGCGCTCAATCCACTGAGCTACGCCAGCCAGGCATAAAAGAGCTCTTGCTCCAGAGAAAGAAGGAAGGAAATGAGAGGGAGTGGAAGGGGGAGGTGAAATATTAAGTGGAAAAAAGAAACAAAAATTTTGCCTCATGGTTTGTTTTTAGTTGGTCAACGCATGAATGTTTCTAAGGTCAGCAACCATGGGCCATTTTTTATCATAAATTAAGAAGAGAAAGCATAAAAATATATCAATGTTCCATTTCTCTTCAGATGACTCATTTGTTTTGAGCATGACTGTGAATGAAAAATTGGGTTCATACTCACATGAGAGTTACAGATAAACAGTCCTCTGGTTACTTAGGAGCAAGCATACTTTGTTATTTATGATAAATCACTATTATTATCATAAATTATCTCATATCAATGCATTTTTACTAAATTCTAAAAATCACACCAAATCCTGAAAGTCTCTCTTTGTTAGAAATACATGACTCAACCCAGACAGCACATAATGATACTTGAAATGACATTAGCATAATACCCTATGTAAGACAAAGAGTGAATATATATTGAGGAGTGTTGAGTATGGAAGATTTAAATGTGGTGAATATTGGAGGCATCGTGGAAATTACCCATTTCCAGTTACTATGAAAAAGTTTCCAGGAGAAAAGAAATTACCACTGAATAAACAAAGACAGAGGAGAAGGGATGCCAGGCATGTAACAGTTGAGAACATTCAGAGACGTGAGTGGGAGGACTAGGAAAAGGCCAATTAAATAAATAGTCTAGGAAAATGAAGTATCCAGTGCATAAAAAGTAGGAAGAGAGCCAGCCTAACAAAACCCTGAAAGAGGAGGCTGGAGGAAACTGCAGAATATAACATGCATTATGTTCAGAATATTAAGTTGTGCAGCCCCATAGCAAATAGCAAGACTGAAAGAACATGTTGTCAGCAGTATGAGAATGGGATGAGGAACCAGGGAGAAACAAGTACTTCAATTGAAAAGTGGTCAGCAGTGTATAAAATCCAAGAGAGATAAGGACTTGGAAGTGTCCTTTCATTTAGCAACTGCACGGTGATGGGGGACCTTAAGAAGAGCAAAACCAGGGCAGGGTGGGACATGAACAGAATTCTATGGTTTGCAAGGTGAATAAAAGTTGAAGTGGAGACACTGAGTGCAGACAAGTCTTAAAAGAAGCTTGACTAGGAAGAAAATGAGTAATATGAATAGCTAAAAGTGTTTTGTAGATGAGAGGGCCTTGAATGCTAGTAAAAAATGAAGAACAAGTGAGAAAGAGGTTGACACTAGAGAAAATTAATGATAGCTGATGAAGTAAGGTGGATGAGCATGAAGGCCATGAGGATAAGAGAATCAGCATTACAGAGAATGAAGGCATCTTCCAGAGAAGGAAGCAAAGTCTGAGTTGTTAATTCATATTCTATGGCATCTAACTCAGTGTAAACCTTTTAAATCCCATTAAGGATTTATTGTTTAGGAGGTATTGTTGTATTCATATGCATGCAATCCAGGACCCTTTTGTATATCTGGCTGTCCTGCACACTTTGGGGACAATTTGAATGCTGGCCCTTCAGCTTCTGGAAACAACGAACCAAAGAGTATATGGAGGGCTCTCTAGAAACAACACTTGACTTATAGGAGTGTTACAACAGTGAATATTCTTAACTGAGCTCAAGGTATCCATGAGTCCCACTATGCTCAAATCTTCTGTTGCCAACTTTGGGGTCCCAAGAACATAGAAAATTATTGGTAAATACTCCTTTGGCCAACCCCATGGAAAACTCTTTTAAACAATGCTGTGAGGTGACTGGAGTATGTGAGGAAGTGGGCTCAATCTTCTCCTGAAACCTTTTTAGTTCTGAAAGCTTCAGAGACAATCAACTGAGAACCCAAAGGAAAGCTGCATCAACTGGAATGAAAGCTCCAAAGATGTAAGTTTCTCGCATGTTATCTTTAGTGTCTGGCAAATACGGAAAAATAAATTGAATAGGTGGAAGAAATCCACCTATCACACCAACACATAAGTAGTGATGATGCCTGTGGTGAGTTCTTGAGGGATGGCTTGCAGATGAGAGCAGAGAGTCAGACAGTCCTGGAGTC
Source organism: Phyllostomus discolor (assembly GCF_004126475.2). NCBI lineage: Eukaryota > Metazoa > Chordata > Mammalia > Chiroptera > Phyllostomidae > Phyllostomus > Phyllostomus discolor. The sequence goes on from NC_040905.2 coordinate 137,198,447, forward strand.
TTGCCCCTCTGGAAGCACAGCAGTAGTCCTGAAGAGCCCTCAGCAGAGGGATTAATAGGTGGAAAAGGTTAGGACTGGCTCCAAGGGATCAGCAGGGGCAGGTGAGGGCTAAGACCCTGACACATGCTTGGGGACTTTTGTATCCCCTCCATAGCAGTGGTATTCAAGACCAACCATGCAGAGCCTCAGTTTTTTAATCTATAAAATGAGAGAAATAATGCCAACTCCCTCACATGTTTGTTGTGAAAATTAAACGACACATTGCTTAAGTGTAAAGTGCTTAGCACAGTGTGTGGAAAACTATTGGTCTTAGAGTCTCATTTCTTTCCACCCTTAGCACCTTGGACAGTGTCAATCATCATGGAGACAAATGTACAGTGTTTGCACAGAGTGAAGTTTAGTTTCACAGTTGAATGCACTAAGGTGGTTATAACAGTTATTAGATCAAACAATATGAGTGACAGTGAATGTAAACTTCAATGCTGTCAGCTTGAACCAATACATATCAGGAGTAATGATCCATTAACTTCTTGGTAATGAGAGAAAGTTATGATGTTGTGAGTATATTATGGCTTCTTGGAATTTTTATTGTTTTCTCTATGCATTAATATAATAACAAGAAGTATGAATCATTTGCTGCTGGACTGCAATAAAATGCAGGCTGAGATGTTGATCATTTTATGTTAGAAATTTATTTCTGATAGAATAACAACCACTACAGTGTTGTGGCATTTACTGACAAGTACTTTAAATTTGCAGTTATCCACATAGGTGATTTGTCTCTGTAATCATTTTGTTCCTGTTTGAAAAAACACTTGTCATATTAGAAATGTAGTGTATAAAATCAGTCAAATATGAGGACTGAAAACAAATTTTAAAAAGGAAAATTGTGCATTATCTCCATAAACATTTTTGTGCCTATTATCTATGTGCCCAACTTTGTTTTAGGCATTAAAGTATAAACATTAATGTTGCACAATATCTGTCATCAAAACATTTATATTTAAGGGGCAGACAGAGCAAAATAAATGCATTTGGAAGTAAAATATATTAGAAGGCAATATATTGTAAATAGTAAGTTTAATGGCAGGTGGCAGTTTGGACATGATAAGAACTCAGAGGAGTGAATCTTAACACAGACTTGAAGAACCATGGCAGATGGTATCCCTTGAAGATCAAAGGTTGATGAAGAATTACTTCCACATGAACAAGAAATGACATGAACAAATTTACAGATGAGAAAGACCATGGGTTGGCGTGGAGAGAAGAAGAGGCAGTCAGAAGGAGTTTGCTGTTGCACATGTTGCAAGGCCTAGACTGTTAGCAGACAAATATGAAGGAAGATAAATTTAGGCAATAGTTAGACTTGCATGTTTTGTTGAGAAATAAGGCCTTCATCTTTCCAGTGAACCCTTTTGAAAACAGGAGAAGCCATTTAAGAGTTTTAAGCAGAGTTAACTTGTGATTCTATTTATTTCTGTCTCCCAGTGTAGTAGACTAGAAGGAGGAGGATACATAAGTATCACTGGGATGAAGTTGAGTAGGCACTCAACTCAGTGGCAGATTCCTCTGTGATCACCTCTACCCATACACGGCCAAATGTTCCTCTCACTTTTGGTTTCTCTAGGAGCATACCATTGACTAACATCCTGCATTCTCTTTTATTTCAGACATATATTGTATTTTCTTGTGACTGAGGAATAAGTGATGTTTGTGTAATTTACTTATCCACAGCTACTTGAGGAAGTTTTGTGTGATATTAAAAAACAACACACAAAACGATGTGAAAAGGCTGTTAAAATATTCTTCCATTTACCAACCACATGCATTTTTTTAAAATATATATTTTTAAAGATTATTTATTTATTTATTTTTAGAGAGGGAAGGGAGGGAGAAAGAGAGAGAGAGAAACATCAATGTGCGTTGCTGGGGGTCATGGCCTGCAACCCAGGCATGTACCCTGACTCGGAATCGAACCTGCGACACTTTGGTTCACAGCCCCAGCTCAATCCACTGAGCTATGCCAGCCAGGGCTGCCAACCACATGCATTTTTAAGCTGGAAATTTTAATAATTTACTTTAACAAAAACAGTATATCATGACAGATTTAATGATGTATTAAATATGTATACGGCAGTTCATCTGTCTTTTCTCAATTCAGACATTAAAGAGATTAAAAAATAATATAAAACAATGTCATTCCTCCATATAAATTTTTGTTTCAGAAGATATATCTTAATAAATTATTATTTATGTTAGCTGTAATGGGTCTATTTTTAAATAAATTAGTAAATAAACATTTTATTAAAAATTATTTTAATTTGTAATATGGAAAACAATAATTTTCAATGAAGAGTGTGTGAGTAGAACAACAAAAACAAAAAAAATTGAGAACAATTTTACTAGATCAACCACGTAGTGGAAATCTTACATTTGATTTAAATTTCACTTCAGATATAACTTTTTATTTATATTGTAAGCCAGTTTCCCTAGGCTAGAACTACTTCCCTTCTTTTAGTCCTATAATACTTGATTTGTACAACATCACTTATTATAATTTATTATGACATCTTATTACCATTTATTTAATGTCCTACAACCATATAAGCTTCATGAGGGTAGGCTCTATGTCTGATTTATCTTTGTGTTTCCTAATGTATCTATCATAGTTGTAGCATTAAATAAATAATAGTCCAAAGAACACAACACATGAAAGTGAGCACATGAAAATTTTCATTGCAAGGATCCCTGGTGTTTGGCATTTGAATCATGCTTCTTTACTAAATTTCATCATCAGACCCAGATGTAGGATGCTAGGAGCTATTTCACCCTTCCTTCTGTCCCATGTTTCAGATCCTAAGTAGTAATAGTATCAGATTATTTTTCAAATTAATCAGAAGAAGAAACATCAGTTCCCAAGAGTCTCTGGGAAACCAGCCAATAACTAAGGAATCTATTATTTTAGTCACTGTAGACCAAATGAGAGAAATACAAAGAGAAAAGGGAAAAGGCAATCTTATCTGTTTGAATTACATATAATTTTTACCTCCCAAATCCACATTCTTTTTTAAATTATATTTTATTGTTATTCTATTACAGTTCTCCCAGTTTTTCCCCCTTTGCCCTCCTCTGCCCACCCCACCCCACTGTTCTGGCAGCCAGTTCCCACACTGTTGTCCATGTCTGTGGGTCATTTATACATGTTTGTGACCAGAAGGTAGGGGAGATGGGGATCATGGTGGAAAGTAGGGGAAGGGACTAGAAAAATTTATATGCTTAATAACTTATGTTCTCATTAATCAGGGGTCAGTAAATACCCCTTAATATGGGATAGTGGACATGATAAATGAGAAATTAGGGGCATTAATGCCCCTAAGTATCAATTTAAAGATGTTAATATATTCTCTTACAAAAGAAATTTAATTTCTTCTCCCCCTTTATTTAAAGCAGTTATTGAAAATTCTTATACAACCTGAATCTGATTTTTAGATAGAAAACCAAACAAAACAAAACAAAAAGCCTCCTTGTAAAAGAAATCTCAGCTGAAAATCCTAAGGTTGATGAATTTTATGTTTTTTTTTTTTTTAAGATTTTATTTATTTATTTTTAGAGAGGGAAAGGGAGGGAGAAAGAGAGAGAGAGAGAGAGGGAGAGAAACATCAATGTGCGGTTGCTGGGGATTATGGCCTGCAATCCAGGCATGTACCCTGGCTGGGAATCAAACCTGCGACACTTTGGTTCGCAGCCTGAGCGAGTTTTATGTTTTCAATTCAGTAAAAACATGAGTTCTCATTAATTTTCTCCATCATATGCAATCTATTTGGTAAATCTTAGAATCACAGTGACCAGTAGAAGGTAGTCTTTTACTACAAGGAATTGTTTCTTGAACTCCAACTCTTTGCTATACAGTATATGTTTTTCCAATAGAATAAAAAGTTATTTTATTGGTATAAATTCAATCTATTAATATCTGATTTAAGTGTTTGCTCCAGTGATTCATCATGAAGAAAGAACAGGCAGGGCCACATAATACATTGTCAATAGGTCAATAGGTCTTTGTTTCGTAAGAGGAAAAAAGAACTATATTCTTCTTTTCTGAAATACCCTTGCACATTGCACTAATAATAAAATACAAAGTGGTGCTTTAGGAATTGTCAAGGCCTTGTGTAGTCAGCTATAGTTGAACCATTCTTTCAGATCATTTCTTGCTATGAAAATCCATGTACCACAGATAAAGAAAAACTAAATATTAAACTATAAGGAAAGTAAAATGTTGACATCAAAAAAGCCTCCGAGAGAAAGGCTGGCTTGGGCCTGAGGTGACTATTGGATCGAAAACTTCCATGTGCCTTTTCTCTCTCTCATTCCCACTCAGCAGCGACCAATGTGACCTTTAAGGTCAGTTAACTTGATCATATCATTTTCTTCCTTAAAAGCACTTACCATTTTTCATTGCTCTGAGGATAAAATTTAAAATGTTAACACAACTCCCTAGTCTCATTGATCCAACTTGGCCCATGGCTCCAATTCCATTTCTCAATTTATTCACTGGACTTAAAAAAACATTCTTAAAACTGCCTCAAAATCTTTACACAACTCATTTTTTCTTTAAAAGTCTCTTTGCTATTTTCTACATCTGGCATAATACCTAATTGGTCTTCAAGTTTCAGCTTAAATGTAATTTCTCCAGACAAAGATTCTCCAGCGCCTCAAAATAAATAGGGTCTTGCAACTTTTCTTATACCTTCACATATTCCTTTACATTATTTATTAAAATTTGTAATTATGTATGTACCCATACATTTCTCCAGTGGACTGAATGTGTGTCCTCACTGAACTGAAAGCTTCCTGAAGAAAAGACACATGTTATCATGGTTTTGTATTGAGCGAGACAAGCACATAGTCCAATGACTGCTACTAAGTACTTAACAGGTCTTTCTGGATTTGATAACACTTTAATTAAGAGCCTTCCAGATGATCATACTGCATATTAGCAGAACTGAACTCACCTTCTCATAAAGATCCATAGAAAGTTCAAATCTGGTAACATTTTAGAGAGAAGAAAACATTCCAAATTCCAGTGCAAAGCTACCATCCACATTTACCAAGGAGATGAACTGAAAAACTTCCTTGTTAATATTTCTGGACTTTTCTGAATTTTGGAGGAAGGCAGAAAAAGCTATTACCTCAAGTATAATTTCCTTTAGGTAACACTATCTGGAAATAATTGTAGCCACCAGGCCACTTTTTTTTTGACCCACAAGAAAACCTTTTTCCACAAACAGCTTCTTTTCAAATCTTTGCAGAGACCACATGTCAGACACCCCAATACTCCAGCGGTTGGAGATGGCTGACATTTATCATATTTCCCAGAGTGCATTGTGGAGAAGTATGAAGTCAGAAAAGTCTCTGTAAAAAATTCTGAGGTGCAGTATTTTACAGACAACTCCTATACAGGAGGGACTGGTTTTCTGAAAGACAATAGCTGATTATGATTTCCTAGCCACTTCTGAACAGCTTTCTGCACTGTGGTGTTGTCTATCTTCAGGAAGAGAGAAAGCCTCCTTGAATATGATGCAATTGTCTCTTCATTAAATAAATTCTTTGATGTTACCTCTTTGTTTTGATTTGGACTTTCATGTCAAATCATCTACTTTCCCATGCTCTTTCTAATTATTTCACTAGGCTAAATTAGTGGCAAATAAATAATGAATTTACAAATTATCTGACACCATAATGGAACAATGATTTAATTAATTTACTATCATGGGATTTCTACAGACAATTGTAAGTTTATAACACAAACTGATGGTATTTATTAATGTGGAAAGTTTTACTATTTTAACATATTATTTTAATAAGGAGACTTTAATAATTCTCATCTGTATAAACCGCAGGATTTAGGTCAGGCAAAGATCACAGTGAATTTCAGTACTGTTAATTTCCTACGAAGTTCTTCCATTTAACTTTATGTAGCATTAAGAATATTTAGTAACTCTTTAAGCTATAATAGTTTAAATATTCATGATAATTTTAGTAATTATTTACTCACATATCAGAAGCATAAACCTACCCAGAAGTCTCTGGTATCACCTCTCACTGGATCACAGATTGAAAGCTTTCTTCTTCTAAAGCTGCTTTCTGTGTATGTACTATGTCTATCTTTTATACTATTTCCCTAAATGGATTTTTACATGCTAGCTATTTCTATAGAACACTGGGTGGACCATGATATGGTAGTGACTGTAAAATAACCAGGAACTTTTGCTTGGTAAACCTATGATTTGGGCAAATAATAGCCAATGATTTATTGCATAAAATGTAGATATTGTAGATATAATTAACTTTCCTATTAAATCTATTGGATCATTTGTACACTCTGTATCTTTATGGGTACTGTCTGCATTGGTGCTAATACCAGTAATGGTTTCCATTATTTATTGTCACTTAGAAGATTCTACCTTCTAAATCTCAGACAGTTTCCTCTTGGGCCAGCTCCAACCAAACTATACAACAATAAGAATTTTGAAATACAGTTGTCAGTATAACCACAATGACACAGCACAATTCACCACGACTCGCCTAAAACATAGGTAGAATCAAGTTTGTAGAAAAATGAGTGAGTAGAAGAATGCATGCTTCTTAAGAGCAATGATTCAAGGGGCTAATTGAGGTGGAAAGGGAAATAGAAGTGTGGAGCAGAAATAGGTGGAGCTGTAAGCCGTAAGTAAAATTTCAAATCAAGTCCTTGAAAATATAAGTTGTCCACTCATTTGCAGGCTAATGGGCAAGATGGTGGCTAGCTAGATACACTTTATTTCCTCAGACAACCAAAAGAAGGATAACAACCAATTTAAAAACAAACAAACAAAAAAACCAACCAGAACTGTCAGAAAATTGAATGCTATAGAACTCGGACAGCCAAAGAATTAAAAAAGAAATATTCACCCTGACTGGTAGGAGGGGCAGAGACAGGAACCTGGGGCCTGGGGCAGAGAGGACACCTGCCAAGGTGGCAGTTGGTGGACTGGGAAGTCCCACATTCACATGCAGATAAACTGGGGGGAACAACTGGGCAGTGAGACAGACTGAATAAGCCAGGGTTAAAGTGTGGGAAATTAAAGCCTCAAAACTCTGGTTGTAAAAATCTGTGGAGGGTGTAGTGGAAGGAGAAACTCCCAATCTCATAGGACAGTCTGTTGGAGAAGCCCACAGGGTTCTTGAACATACACAAACCTACCCACCTGGGGAATCAGCACCAGGGCAGCATCTAAAAGGGCATAATCTGCTTGTGGGTAGTAGGGGAAGTGACTGCAGCATTGTTGCTCTCTGACCCCTCCTCCTCTATATCCAGAGCCATTATGCAGCGAAGTGGGTTGCCCCACCCTGGTGAATACCTAAAGCTCCACTCCTTACTATGTAACAGGTATACTGAGACAAAGAAATATGGCTCAAATGAAAGAAAAGATCAAAACTCCAGAAAAAGAACTAAGGAGAGTGACAAGGAGATAGCCAACCTAATAGATACAGAGTTCAAAACATTGGTGATCAGGATGCTCACAGGAATGGTTGAGTATGGTCTCAAAATAAAGGAAGAAATTAAGGTTATGCAAAATGGAATAAAAAATATACAGGGAAGCAAAGGTAAAGGGAAGGAAACTGGTAGTCAGATCATTGACTTGAAACAGAAGGAAAAAATATATGTTCAACCAGAACAGAGTAAAGAATTAAGAATTCAAAAAAATGAGGAGAGGCTTAGGAACTTCCAGGACATCTTTAAACATTCCAATATCTGAATCATAGGGGTACTAGAAGGAGAAGAAGAAGAGAAAGAAATTGAAAACTTACTTGAAAAAATAATGAAGAAGAATGTCCCCAATCTGACAAAGGAGATAGACTTCCAGGAAGTCCAGGAAGCTCAGAGAGTCCTAAAGAAGTTGTACCCAAGGAAGCACACCCCAAGGCACATCAGAATTACATTACCCAAGATGAAAGATAAGGAGATAGTCTTAAAAGCAGCAACAGAAAAGGAGATGGTTACCTACAAAGAAGTGCCCATAAGACTGTCAGCTGATTTCTCAAAAGAAACCTTGCAGACAAGAAGAGACTGGAAAGAAGTACTTTAAGTCATGAAAGGCAAGGACCTACATCCAAGATTACTCTATCCAGCAAAGCTGTCATTTAGAATGGAAGGGTAGATAAAGTGTTTCTCAGATAAGGTCAAGTTAAAGGATTTCATCATTACTAAGCCCTTATTATATGAAATGTTAAAGGGACTTATCTAAGAAAAAGATGACAATCAAAACCATGAACAGTAAAATGACAACAAACTCATAATTATCAACAACAGAACCTAAGAAAACAAGAATAAGAGCAAACTGTGCAAACAACCAGAACAGGAATAGAATCACAGAAATGGAGATCACCTGGAGGGTTATCAGTGGGGAGATAGTGGAGGGAGTTTGGAGGGTAAAGGGTAGAGGGAATAAGGAACATAAATAGTAGGTGCAAAATAAACAGGGGGAGGTTAAGAATAATATGGGAAACACAGAAGCCGAAGAACTTATATGTATGACCCATGGACATGAACTAAGGGCAGGGAATGTTGGAGGGTGAGGGTGGGTGGGTGCAGGGCAGAGAGGGATGAAGTGGAGAAAAAATGGGATAATTATAATAACACAATCAATAAAGTATACTTAAGAAAAAAATATATAGGTTGATCTGGTGATAAAGAGGGAGGAGGTGGAGTAAATGTGCATACTGTAAATAATTAAAGGTATGCTCTGACATGTGACTGGAACTGTCAAGCACAATTGTTACTGAATATTCCAGTATGTTCATTAAAAGATATGATTTTTAAATTTGTGGTAAGAAAAAGTTATGATTTAGGTTATGAGAAGAGTGTGAAGATCTGTGCATATTTTATTTGGGATTACTCTGCACCTGAAATAGGAATATGTAGATAAATTGAGATTTAAAATCCATCATGGAATATTCTGGTGCTTGAGAAAGGAAAAAGAGATTTCCATGGGTCACTAAATGGGAGGAGTTAGTTGACGTTCTTTTGTTTTGTTTTTAAATTTTACCTCAGTTTTCATTTCAATAAGGTAATTAGTGCTAGATATACCCCAACTAAACAAAAACTTTTTGGAGTCCTCAAAGAGCTACAAAGAGATCCTGAGGACAAAATACTTTGCAAACCACTGGCTTTAAAAATGAGTTTGAGCTAATCAAATCCAACTATTTCACAGCAATTACTTGATGTTCTAAAGCTGAACTTTAACACAGAGTTCATATGCATTGGTCAGGAGAAACATTGTGCCTCCAAGTTGGTAAACTCTACAAAAAATACTTAAATGGAAAGATTAACTGCTGACATAAAAGATATGTTTTAATAATAATATTACCTGTGGTCTGTTAAGTATCTGTTCTACCTCTTTATCTTCAGAGAGATAAAGATATATAGATATAGTTCATCAAAGAACAATCCGCATGTATTTATTTATAAAAAACCTCTTATTCCTTTATTAGGTAAAAATGAACCTGTTGTGCTAGGCATTATTCCTATTTTAGAAATTAGAAAAATCAGATTCAGAGAGGTTAAGGAACTAGAACAGTCATTCAGCTGATAAGTTGCAGAGCTGAAATTCACATATGGGCTTGATGCTTTCATGTTCCTGTGCTTCAGGTGCAATGCAAACTTGGTCTCATGGGACATATATGTATCCTCATCATTATGAAGTACAGACCTTCAAATATATATGAATGAAGGAATATATGTCATATATATAAGTGTTTAAAAGTTATAAATGAAGCTACCCAATGTTAAAATGGATTCTACTCTTATATCCTGAGAAATCTACCTTCACAATGACAGGGTGGGGGTGTTGTTTGTTTGCTTTCAATTTTTTTGTCCTCACTCAAGGACATTTTTTATTACCTTTAGAGAGAGAGATGAAGGGAGAAAAAGAAAGAGAAAGACATTGATGTGAGAGGAAAAACATAGATTGGTTGCCTTCTCATACATGCTCTTACCAGGGATTGAAACCGTACCTGGGTATGTGTCCCGACAGGGAATCAACTCACCACCATTTGGTTTATGAGAGGATGCTCCAACCAACTGAGTCACACCAGTCAGGGCACAATGCTAACTTTGAATTGAGAACTCTTGGACTCCTTGGATTTCCACACCTTATAACTCCCATCCCACTCTTCTTCTTTTCCCATAACCTGGCTCTTTCTTGCAACCTGCATGATCATGGTGACACTCTGGACTCTGTAGCTGTGCTTCATCCAACACTCCTTGCCAACAGCTTTCCTTTGGTCTCATTTGACCTGAAGGTACATTGTATAGTGTACCTTCACTGTAGTATACAGTGCATAGTGTACACTGTATATGAGCATCACCGTATAGGCCCACAGAGGCCCACACAGACTCTGGAACAGGGCTCAGGACAGTCTGGATGGAAACTCTAGTTGCTCAGGTATCTAAATCCTGATCTACAAGAAGGGGCCTGGGATGTGCATCCTGTGTAGACCACATCCATTTGGTCCTGTAGCTTTCTTATTTTCTGAAGAAGGGGCACAGTCAGAACCAAGAAGGGGCAGAGATTTCTGCTGTTTGGGTATAAGGGTGATACTGCTCACACTTGTGCTTTCTGGCAGCAGGGGAAAAACAGCTTTTATATCTTGAAATAATAAATTGTTACCTATTCACTTATATGAGAAAGCAGTGGTTCAGTGTCTTTTTGATGTTCTCTCTCATCCTTTACCTACTACTACTCCTCCATATCCAATAATCTGTATTTGAGGTGAGAGAGAGGGAGCAGGTTCAAAAAGGTACCACTTCAACCCGCTGGAGATATTCTCAAATTTCCAAAGAATTCTGGGCTATCTATCATAGTTACACAGCAGGTGTGATATCCTCTCTGCAGATACTTAAAAATGAACTAGGAAAGAACAAAACCCACTCCATTATAAGCAGCCTGCCACCACATCCCTTGGAATATGAGCCAATAATTCATGCAGAGTGACGCTGCTTAGCAAATTGTTTTATGCTCTTCCCCTTACATTCATCATGAAAAATAGCTCAGGCTAAAAGAAACTTCAAAATTAAAGAATTAAGATTCTAAGACTTAAATGAAAGAAAACTCACCAGCTCATGTCTTTTGTCAATGTAACTTAGAAGAATATTTTGTTCTTTAAATCAACACGAGTCATATGAGAGAAAAATTGCTCCCTGGTATTTTTCATGGTGAAAAATACATAATGTAGGATCTGCCAGGAAGAATATGTAGAGCAGGAGTTTCCTATAGTCAGTACTCATTGCAGTCTGAAGAGATCCTCTGTATAAAATGCATGATTTGAAAAATTCATCAATCTCATCTCCAGTTTCCATGGAAATTAGAATATTTACCAAAAGACTGATACAGGATAAAATTTCAGGATGAATTACACTAATGCAATTGGTTTGCTTTTTGGAACATAATATAGATGTTGAAACTAAATGAAGAAAATTGAAGTCTGAAGTTGAATAAAAGCTATCATAAAAATACCATATGATCTCACTTTTAAGTGGAACCTAATCAACAAAACAAACAAGCAAGCAAAATATAACCAGAGACATTGAAATTAAGAACAAACTAACAGTAATAAGAGGGGAAGTGAGAGGGGATGATGGAGGGAAATAGGGGAAGGGGTTTCAGGAACAACTATGAAGGACACATGGACAAAACCAAGGGGGGTGGAATCAGGGGAGGGAGGTGGGGATGGCTGGGGTCCAGGCATAGGGGGGTAAATGCAGACAATTGCACTTGAACAACAATAAATAATTTTAAAAATCATAATGACAATTATTTTAATGAATGAATCTCTTCAAGTTTATTTAAATTACAGAGACTGGTAGGTGAAAACATTAGTGTAAGAACTCTTTTTTTTTCTAAACACAGTGGAAGGTTTAAATCAATTAGTATGAATAAGCAGTCTGTAAGTAAGGACTGTAATGAAAACAGAAAAACCATTTAAACAAACACATGTTTTGGACTTAAAACATTAATGAAAGAAAGACCCTCCTTAATGAACTTACTTAATTCCCTAATGTGAGTCTTAACTGCTGCTGGTGTTTAGCTGTCACATAAAATTATGATGTTGGTAGCTGGATGAGGCCTTAGAGATATTCTGCATTGATGATTCCCATACCTGGCTGATCACGAAAATCACATTCAGCAGTGTTTCCCAAACTTTACTATGCATTCAAATCTCTTGGAGATTTTGTTAAAATGAGTACTGTATTCTGTTTCAGTAATTCTGAGATGAGGCCTGATATTCCACATTTCTAACACTTTTCTAGGTGGTGCTATGTTGCTGGTTTGTGCACCACATTTTGGGTAGCAAAAAATGAGAGTTATGTAAAAAATACAGATTTCTAGGTCTCATTCTTAGAGATTCCAACTTAATGCAGTAGGACTTGAAAAGTTTCCTATTTTGTAGATAAGGAAGCTGACATTCAAAGAGGTATAATGACAACATGGGGAACAACATAGTTAATGGCCAAGCCAATAGTTGACTAAAGGCCTCCTAATCTCAGGCCATTGCTGTTTCATTTACACATCTCCCATATTATGGGAACCTTCCATGTTTACCCTCAGGATGTGTCTCCTGTGCAGCTGCATAGGGTTCCATGCTAAGGAGGGCCTGTGTTTGGGGTTTAATGCTCTATGGAAATTCATCATAATTTTATCTTTGAATTTATGTTTTGTAATGGAAGTTCAATGGGACAGTGGAGCACATGTAGAGTAAGGGCTTGGAGTCTCAGCTCATACATGCCCTTGCCTCCTGAAGTTTCCCTAACTCTCTACAATACATTATTGGCTTCCTGCTACCTATTGGCAGCCCAGGCTATGCTCCACTTCCCTCTTCCCACCTCTGTCTCAGACTGAGGTCAGCCTCCACTGGGAGCACTGAGCAAATCACATTGATAAGAAGAAGCTTGTGTCCCTTCAACATCCTCCTTCCCCATGGAGACCTGGATGTACAAGTGGGGAGGATCAGCATTGAGAGTATCCTGTGGTATCCCAGGGTAAGGCATGATGGCAATGTCTCCACATCAGGCTAACAGTGCAGTGGTGTATTTGGCTGGTCATTTGGCAGAGCCTCTCAACCACTCCATTCAAGTACCAAGCATGTCTCTGAGCACAGGTTTCAATCCCTTGGGAACACCCACTTCTCATGAACAGAGACATGGTCATTGGGAAAGGGAGACTGATGTCCTCACTCTTGGCTGGTGCCCTGAGTTTTCCTTTGGCATTGGGCCCCACAATTACATAGCTGGGACAGTTTACAACATTGTCTGGTGAACCAGTTCCCTAACAGGGCTGCAGCCAGAGGATATCCTGGACTATCCTCAAGGGTCTGCTTTTTCTTCAGCTTTTATAGACCCTTCTCTAGATGGTCACCAGATAATTGACTTAAGCAAATGAAACCTTTAAACTTACCACTGTAAACAGTCCTTTCATAGTGATGCAACTATTGGTTTACTTTTCAAATTTGCACTTGATTTTGTGTGATGAAGTAGAGAGCAAGACAACTGGACACACCTAATGGCTGGTTGCATGAAGAAAGGAAGTACTACACTTCCTGAGGAATATCTTGTCAGGGTGTTGTCCTGTAGCAGGAATGGCAGCTTGTTTTTTAGAAAAAGATGAAGTGCACCACAGAGGACCCACAAGCTGCCATGAGAGATTTCTCCCATTCTCTGCCCTTGAGCACTGTGCACAATGTCACTCTATCAGCAGGTCCTGTAACTGACTTAGTCAAATGGGCAGCATGGTGTTGGTCTATGACAGAGCACAATTACAGAACTTACTGAAATGTTAACCCTAGATTAGTTGGTCTCTGAACATACAACAGAAATGAGTGGAGCAATTGCTGAAAATGGCTGGTGGGGCTAGTACTCTCAGGAACTCCTTCTCCAAGGAAAAACACTGCAAGTAATTGCATCTCATAATTTTCACATCACTGTCTGAAGCTCAAAGAGGAAGAAGTTCATCTCCATAACAGTGCAGCAGGTTCTAGAATTGTGGTGAGAAAATGTAATCTTTTAATAAAGATGAAAGACAGACATTCTTTTATAGCTTTTCATCTGTACCGTTAATGCTAACCTCTCATATGCTAACCTTTCCTTGGTGGAAACTGAACCACGAAGGAAAAGAGTGCAATGAAATTTGGGAATGTATTTTTTATTGGCTCTAGATTAGTGTTTCAAAATTTGTTTGGGTAAAAATATTCTATAAATTATTTAAATAACTTGTGGCACTGTTTTGCTTAAAGTTTTCAACTTAAATGCCTGTTAAATTTTATAAAATTATATTCAGCATTCAATATAAAATTATATTCATCATAAAATTAACATTTTACAATGTTGAACCATTCTTATCTTTTTTGAATAAAACTTACCCATTTTTCTTTTGATATATTACCAGATTCACTTTCTAATATTTCATTTGAATTTTTATACCTTTTAAAATAAGTGGTATTTTTTCACTGAAAAATGAAAATAGTTTCTGGCAGTAGAATTTTGCTGGCTTCATGAATAAAGTAATTGTCTTTTATTCTCTCTGGCCAGGAATAATTTAAACATCATGAATTTATCTCTTTTGTACCTGTGAACTCATTAGCGGTGGTCTGTAGGCTGCATGCAGCAAAGGATGGCTGTGAATGTGGTCCAACACAAAATTGTAAATTTACTTAAAATGTTATGAATTTTTTTGTGATTGCATGTCTCAATGTATTTAATGTGTGACCCAAGAAAACTCTTCTTCTTTCAGTGTGGCCCAGAGATGCCAAAAGGTTGGATACCCCTGTAAGAGTAAATCTAAAAATCGCATTCCTTAATATTTTTGATATATTTATTCAAGTTTTCTACTCCAAGTTTAGTAAAGTTTAGATCAAGTTTAGTGAATCACCTTTCCTACATTTTCAAACTTGTTATTAATACTCCATGTGATGTTTTATCATCTTAATTTCTAATAGGTTTGTTTCTTTTCTCATTTTTACCTCTGTTTTTGCTTAACCAGGATCCAGCAGTTTTTCTATTTTATTTGTATTTTCAATGAGTTTTATAATTTATTATTTCAGCTTTTTTTCCATTTTCATTAATTTTATGTTTTGTCATTACCTATTCTCTCTTCTGGGTTTCCTTTGGTTTATTTTATTGTTGTTTTTATTACCTTTTAAAAATTAGCAATTTTCTTATGTTTCGGTCCATATTCTTTCATATGTGATGCTAAATGTTTCATCTGAATATAGCTTTTGCTGTAATTGTTTTTATATATTTTGTCAGTCTCTTTGATCCATGGGTAGTAAGGGTACTGATCTTTTGGTAATATAATTACAATGTACTTTTTATTTGATTTGACTGTTATCAGAGAATATGACCTAAGACATCTCTACTTTTTAAATTTAAAACTTTTTTCTACCAAATACATGATATTCTTTCATAAATGGATATAATGAATTATATATGTGTGTACACTTGTTTATGGATCCATATACACATATATGTTAGAGTGTGTCACTGTTAGTTTCAGTTTCCTTACTTGCTTTTGACCTTTAACTTTCAAATAATTTTATGAAATGTATGCTTTGACTTGTATCAATTTTCCCTTACATTTGTAATATATTTTCCATACAGCTACATACTAGACTATGATTGTGACAGCAACATAAATTGTGTCTATTATAATTTAAGAACTTCCTTCTTTACACTGCTTACTGCTTTTAATCTCATTTCTAAGCCTTTTCTGATGAAACATTAACATTCTCGCCTATTCAGTTTGCATTTACTGAGTATCTCTTGATTTATCCCATAATTTTCAGCTGTTCTTTATCACTTGGTCTGAAGCAACTTTTCTCATAAGCAGTCTATTGCTCAATTTTGTTTTTAAATCTAATTCAATAGCTTTTATCTTTTTATGAAAGAATTCAGTTAGAGAACTGTTTTGGAGATGAATCAGAGCACAGAAGGGAGAGTGCTTCTGCACATTTAAGAAGCTTGTGTTCTAAAGATATGGAAACTGCCAAGGCAGGGGAACTAACTAGCTTCTTATATAGAAAGGTGTTTCTATAGGGAATGCTCCATGAATTTTAATTAATTGTTTTACACATTAAAAGAGTCACCAAGATGTTCTTGTAACATTGTTCTGATATCAAAGAGTGTTCTGTGGGGAAGAAATAAAAAGCTAAACAGGAATGCTAGGAAGATACGACAAGAATAGAAGGAAAAAGCAAGTGATCAACCAAATAATGTAAATCACCACTGAACCAATTAAGGAGCAGGAGAGGCAGAGGGTTGTCCCAGGTATACCTATTGGAGGGTTAGACAACTAGTGTGAGTTCTTCCACAATTAATATAATCCCAGGTGTAAACTGAGTAACACCAAGAGATGTCCTCCTGCCACTCACCCACCAGTTAATAAGGTAAGAATATTGTAGGCAGTAAAAATAATAGGGAATGCCAAAAGCAGGGTGAATCCAGGTTTTGTGAAACCTGAAGCTTAAGCTGTTTGCAAGGGGGGCACTCTTTAAGGAAAATAATACAAAATTAGGTACAAACTTGAACATTTATTGAGATAAGAAAAGGAATAACAAATGACTGGATCTTTAGAGATTCTGCTCTTTCTTATTAGATCTTTTTGGACAAGTGACCAGAATTACTTACACAGATATGCCTCCTGATTATGTCAGAATGTTCTTTTTCTATGTAGAATACTTGTCAATTCTCAACTCTGCAGGGAGCAGGTAAGTGAGAGGCCCTGAAGCTTAAGCTAAATTAGCCTCAAGGTAAATCTTCTTCTGGTCAAAACGTTGGCTTCTATCTGAGTAAGGGTAAGGGATATATGTGCTCAATACAGACTAATCCAGGCAGTGAGGCCCAGGAATAAAGAAGGCAATGCTAAAACGAAGGGCAAGCTGCAGCCAAAAATCAGTAAACTCAGATTTACCCATTCAAAAGTAGGGTGATTTGAGGACTCATGTGTCAATGCATAATTTCTGAAGTTTTAGAGTTGGTTAAGGCACACCCTGTTGATTACAAGAGAAATACAGGGGAAACAAACCTAATTCCTGGGGAAAATACACAGGAGAGCAAGATTTTATGAATGCTCAGAATTTGGCAGCATTATTCATTTTCTTCCCCCCAAAAGATGAGACTAAATTACACAGAGAGGAGCTAAATTAATGGACCACTTGGTGGGCTTACACTACAGCAATCATAAGCTTAAGTAGTTGTACACACACACATACATTTATGTATATGTACACATATATTTGTGAAGGTTCTGTAGAGCACAGTGGAAAGGTTGCTGACCCCACAAGAATGTATTCATCACCACTGTCCTGGCAATCAGTGAGGCTGGTGTAAGGAGCATGTTCCATTCAGGAAATCAGATCAAGTTCTTTAGAGTTTAGTGTCCCAGCACAAGATAATGTGAAATCCTAAGGAACTAGATTAATTGAAATCTCTTATCCCACAAGCGCAGGGGGTACTTTTTGATGGATTTAAGTCCATGGAACCAAACTCAGAACTTTCTGGTGAGGTACCTTTTGAAATATCCAGACTTCATTTGGACATGCTTCTGAAAGCCTACTGACTGTTGACCCATTCCTTTGATCAGCTGGAGAGATTAGACTCCTTTACTTGAAGGTATGGCCCAGATTAGCTGAGGAATTGGGTGCACTTGAATCTGGTAATATAGTAACAGCTCAGCCTAATCTGGAGTAGTGATAGAAATGCTGTCAGCTATACCAGAATTGTGCTCACTGACTTAAGTCCAAATCCTGTGTATCTGGCAGGAGTACTTGGGGAGCTATGTGTAAACCTCATCTCTTCCATGCATGCTTAGTCTATAATAATAGAGCTCTCCCTCCATTCCTGACATATCTGATTCCTTGCAAGGACTTGAATTTTAACTTGAGTTAGGTATTCACAACTTATTGAGCCTATCAGAACCCTCTTTCGGCAATATGGACCTCATCCCCCTTAACTTTATCTGTGTCCTGTTTCATACTTAATAAACCCCAATATCCAAAGAGAACCCTAGACCTACAATCTCTTGAAAGAGAAGTTTTGAAACTTGAAAATGTCTGTTGACCCCTGTTAATTGTGCACCTATACTCTCTCCACTGGCAGCCCCAGATCAAAATTCTTTATTACTGAGGTCATGTGGTTTATGGGCTCACTAACATTTTAAGAAACATTAGAGGAAACATCACATACAGGTAACTTAAGATGGTTTTAGGTTTAATATAATTTTTCCATGTAAAATATTCAACATAGCCTTTTATGTTTCTCACTGAAATAAGAAGGCCAATGAGAAGTGCCTTAACGTTTAAGAAAATCTAAAGTAATGGAGATCATTATGCTCTGGTTTGATTGTATCTGAAGTTTAATCTGAGCTCAGTTTGAAAGATTTGATCTCTACTAATCTCACTAATTATGACATGTATAAGAACTAAGTCTGAGGAGTATGAATCATTCTACTCTTGTATGTGGATTTTTTGTGGGGTAAAGCACTGAATAAATCTTTGGGTAAGTTTTTGTGCCTATTCATATCTATCAGAAACTTTTTGTGTAAGAATCTCACATTAACAAAATTTGTTTTTAATTTAACATTTACTTAGTAGAGAATGTGAAAAGAAAATGCTAAGGCAAAACTGTATTTAAAACATTGTTTACTATACACACTTCCATTAAAAATGCATTTACTCTTCTGATATGTTGTTATTTTCTCTAAGTTTTGATTTTTATTTGTGTGGCCCAGCTATGAGATCATAGGATCATAGTTACAGAGAATATTTCGGATTAATAAGGCATTCACCATATTTGTAAAGGTGAAGGAAGTATTTAGTGGGATGAAAGGTGTAATTCTAGATTTTTAAATGAAGATTAAGGTTTTAATCTAAGTATAGAAAAGTTGAACAAGAACCAAAAGATTCAAGGGTAGATTGTAAAACTATAGCCAACTCTGTAACTGTCAGGCTACTTGTAAGTTATATTGTGTATAACATATAAATATAATTTATTGAATACTTACTATGCTTCAGGCACTGTTTTAATCATTTTGCATGAACTAAGTCATTGAAACAACCTAGTAATGTAAGCACGATCATTAACTACCTTTTCCAGCTATAATATTTTTAAATATAAAATAATAGACATATTCAGAGAAAATTTTTCTTCAATTATGTTTTGAGTCTCAAATTGGAAATATTACTTCTGAGCATAGCATCTGTCAATACTATTTAGGATAAAATACTTTAATAATTATAACTGTTTACTTTCATAATTTTTGCTATGAAATGGTATCAAGCCTCTATAGAAATGACATACATAATTTGAGGTATTTTTCTGTGGTTGTTTTGGCTACTCTCACCATAAACTAGAAAATTAAATAAAAGGTATGGGTACTTACTAGATAAAATACAAATTTATACATTTGCCGTCAGGTTTTAAATTGTGTCAGTTTTGCCTGGAAATTTACTCTAACAACATTAAGTAATATCAATATGATCTGCATACAATATGATGATAAAAATTCATAAATGTTCAGTCACTCACAAAGCACTGTTCTAAAATATCAAGGTGGACAGAGTCTAATGCTCATATATGCCAAATAGGTGCACAAGAAAGATATTTCCAACTCATATTTGAACACCAATATTCATGCATTTCAAAGAACACTATACTTAAGCTCTGATTGTAGAACTATTTATTAAAGAACATTTTCTCTGCCATCTATTATGTCAATTGCTTCCCTAGCAATTTGCATTCATGAACCTTAGTTTCCAAGGCCTTTTATAATGACAACATAAATGAATGAACAGAGACTTTTCAGCCTTCCCTTTATATGAAAATGGTTAAGGGCACCTTTTAAGTGTTCCCATTGTTCCATCACTGTGTACTTCCTCTGAGAATAATTGCATTACCTTTGCCTACTTTAGGATATCCTTGAAAATAAAAATCAAGGTTTTATCTCAGAGGTAAATGTTCTGCAAACTTGAGAGAGATATCACTTACTTCCTAATTTCCTTGCTCAAGACCATGACCTTTATTGTTATTAGTCTTGGAAAACAGCTTTCAAACAGTTCCATTTTGGTGACTGAAAGTGAAATGTTTTGTTTAAACCACTACAAACAAGTCTCATGAGAACTCTATTTACATGTTAATGGAATAGCAGAACTGGCTGAAGTTACTATCAAGGTCCCACAAAGATTTTGCATTAGTTCATGCAGTATGTTGAAAATGGCTCCTAAAATAGCCAAATGCATTAATGATGCTCTCTTTTAACATTAACCTAATTCTCTTATATAATGTGACTATTGGAATGTTACACATCAACACCACTCCATGGTCTCTGGTCTCTGGCCAGGATTCTCTCATGGCCAGGGCATTCTTCCCTTGCAATGAAGTAGGAAATGATGGATGTGATATAAATCACCAGTCTTACACCATAAATTATTTTTGCTGGGTCCTTGCCAAGGCTCTTAACGAAAGAAACTTCAGTGGGTCAGGTTGAGTAATAAGATGCCCTTCAAACAGAAAGGATATGCAAATTTTAGTAATTGTATCTGTAACCATAATTTATTCCTTTCATGGATTTATTCTCATATAATTCTTAAATTAGAACAGCCATTTCCCCACAGGACCATCTCACCCAAAATAATGCATATCTCATCAACTCATTCATTTCTTGGACCTCCTCAGAGAACTGAGGGAATGTGGTTTCATCATTACTCACTTAGTTGCATTATCTAAGTTGGAAAGATAAAGTTTAATACTGAAAGTAAAGGCAATTTTTGGTTTTCCATAAGTTCTAAGTTCTCTCTTATTTATTTAAATAAAACTGTACATGAAATTTCTAGTTAAATATAGCATATTGAAAAACCTTGTTCATCTTCTTCCTGTCCTAAGAACACACTAAATGATATTGCAAAAATGAAAACAAAGTTTTAAGTCCATACAGACAAATATTAAAGAAAATGAGATAGTAGCATAAAAACTTTTGGGGGGAGAGAACATGAAAAAGATAACAGATTTTCCAGGGCAGATGAACCCAACCTACGTGCCTCCAGACGGGAACACTAATGATGAGTGAGCATATTTACCCCTTCAGCATTGTGCCTAGGACTTGGAGGCACAAGGTTCTCCAGTGGACAAGGGTCAAACAAGGGAACTGACTGAAAACAATACAGGAAGCAGTCAGAACCCCCGATCTTCTCTCTTACTTCTGAAAGTCAGGTAATTAATTATTCTTTTCTCCAAATTTTTGCTCTCTGGAGGAACTGACCTGAAAAAGTTCTAGACAACTAATATCAAAAAATCAGGAATAAAGGCCCATGACTAAAAAACAGAAAATATGAAATTGTCCAGAGCTACATTGAATAGTGCATGTTGGAATTCCAGTATGTCTCCACGTGGAATGATGGTGCCTTGAGCTCTTCTCAACCACCTAGCTCCCAGAAGATCCGAAAATTTTACCACCATGCTACCTTTATACCTAAAAAGAATAGTAGGAGTTTTAAAAGATTTTACATATTTAAATTTGAGAGTTTCCCCAATGAACCAGACAATTTGCCTCTTAATTACTACATAGTGAAACAGCATGAGGTAGGGATCCAACTTTATTCTTTTGTATGTTGGTATGCAGCTATCCCAACCCCATTTGTTGAAAAGACTCCCACTGTCTTTTGCCTTTCTCGATCGTCCCAGTGCTTATTCTGGAGTCATGTTCAGCTGTTGGATTGCATGGCAGAAAGGTAAGCTAAAGCCCTACATTTCTAGCCATTAGTCCTAGAATATGGGCCTTTATAACCTAGAGAGTATATTTCCCAAGAGGCATGGGTTTGACCATAAACAGATACCAAAGTTTTGGTAACAGAAATACGGTGTAGAACCTTGCATAAATCCCAGACTGCACAATCAAAACAGGTTCATATAACACTGCAAAATCTGTGAAAAAATGAACTGACATTGGAATCACAGACCACAGTAGGTGGGTTAGAACTTTTGGTCTGAAGTTAACTGATTGCCTACTAAATGGAAGGAAAGTATTAACATTTTCCATAGAATGTAAAAAAGATGTAAGGATCTAATAGCATAGTATTTAAAATATTCAGGTTTTAATACAAAATTACTTGATATTTTAAACCAGATGAGAAACATCTCAACAACGGACAAACAAAGAGACAAACAACTGACATCAATCCCAAGATGATCAAATGCTGGAATTATGATACAAAAACTTATGAAGCAGCCATGATAATCATGCTCTAAGAGCTAAGAGGCTGCATTCTTTAAACAAATGGAAAGATAGAACATCTCAGCGGAAAAATAAAAGGTATAAATAGGACAAAATGGGAGTTTTAGAACTAAAAAATGTAAGAACTGAAATTAAAACCGCACTTGATAGACTGAACATCAGAATGGAGACAACCAAAGGGTCAGTTAACTTGAACCTAGATCAATATAAATTATCTAATTTTAACAACAGACAAAAAATTTAAAAAAATAAAAAGTTTTCATCCTGAGAGAACTGTAGAAAGGGGAAAGGAAAGGGAAAGATGTGGAAAGGTCTAATTTTCATATGATCAGAATCCCAGAAGAAAACAAGCAGAGTGGTTTATAAAAAAATATTTAAAGAAGTAATGTCTGAAAACTTTGTAAAATACATAAAATACATACAATTATAGGTGTATAAAGCTCAGTAAAACCTGAACACAACAAATTCAAAGAAGACTTCCCAAACATATAATCAAACTGCTGAAAACCAAACACAACCCCTTTTTTAACCTCCCCCAAAATTCATGAAAACAGTCAGAGAAAAACAGCATAATACATGTAGGGGATCAGTGATTTGAATGACAATAGACTTGTCATCAGAAACTAGGGAGGCCCAAAAGTAGGACACATGGTTTTGTTTATTTATTTATTGTCTTATAGGTATATATATATATATATATATATATATATATATATTTAAAGATTTTATTTATTTTTAGAGAGGGAAGGGAGGGGGAGAGAGAGAGAGAGAGGGAGAGAGAGAGACATCAATGTGCAGTTGCTGAGGGTTATGGCCTACAACCCAGGAATGTACCCTGGCTGGGAATCGAACCTGGGACACTTTGGTTCCCAGCCCACACTCAATCCACTGAGCTACGCCAGCCAGGTTCTTATAGGTATATTTATTCACAAAGGAAACTATTTTTACAATATACAGTATGTCCCACATTTCAACCTATCAGAGCTGCAATTTACAGCTAGACTGACATTTCACCTGCTGTGCACCCCATGCTCAGCTGATTAGTGATGATCATAAGCAGGTGTAGGACTGGAGGCTTTAAAAGCTTTACTTCCTTTATCAGCACTCCTGATTTTGTAAACATTGAAGCCCAGGATATAATACAAAATTTCTATCTAGATCTGGTAAAACTAGGTGTAGTAGGGCTTCATAGGGACCCAAACATTTTTAATGAAGCCTCAGGCATCTCACTGCAGGACCAAGGGCTCAGGCTACCATGACCCATACAGCCAACAACTTGGGAAGTTCACCAAATACACAGGCACTACATGTAGTACATCAGTTTTAACGAATTTAAAGAAAACAACTGTCAACCCAGAATTCTATATCCAGTGAAAATAACTTTTAGAAATGAAGGTGAAATAAAGACATTCTCAGATAAAGTAAAACTAAGAGAATTCATCATGAACACACTTGCTCTAAACAAATGGAAAGGGAAATTGTTAAATAATAGGAAAATCATATCAGAGGAAAACTTTGCACTTCTGAAATGAAGGAAGAGCAACAGGATTAACAAGTAAAATATGTCCTAAATATTTCCTGTTAAATTATTTAAAATATATATGATGGTTAAAAGCATAAATTGAAACCTTTCCTGGTGTCTTTTAAAAAATGTATATAATACTCTTCAGTTCCATCCATGCTATTGCTAAGGGTAGGGTTTCCTTCTTTCTTTCTGCTGCATAGTATTCCATCATGTAAGTACCACAGTTTTTTGATTCACTCATCTACTGATGGGCACTTAGGTTGTTTACAACATTTGGCTATTGTGAATAATGCTGCTATGGACAATGGAGTGCCTAGGTTCTTTTGAACTGGTGACTCAGGATTCTTAGGGTATAATCCCAGCACTGGTATTGCTGGATTAAAAGGCAGTCCCATCTTTAGTTTTGGGATGAAATTTCATACTGTTTCCCACAGTGACTGCACCAGTGTACATTCTCACCAGTAGTGTGCTAGGGTTCCCTTTTCTCCACAACCTCACCAGCACTTGTTTGTTGATTATTTTTGTGATGGATATTCTGACTTGTGTGAAGTAGTATCTTATTGTGGTTTTAATTTGTACCTCTCTGATGGCTAGTGATGTTGAGCATTTTTTCATGTATGTATGGCCCCCTTATGTCTTCCTTGGAGAAGTATGTGTTCAGGTCCTTTGTCCATTTTTTAATTGGATTGTTTGTCTTGCTGGTGTGGAGTCATGTGAGTTCTTCATATGTTTTGTAGTGAAAGACTAATACCATACAATCTCACCTATAAGTGGAACCTAGTCACCAGAACAAACAAATGAACAAAATAGAATCCCAAACATGAAAATAAAGAACAGACAGTGACCAGAGGAGGAGGGGGAGGAGAGTAATGGGGGGAATAAGGGGAAGGGGCAAGTCAAGGAACATGAATAGATTGATGGGCGTGGACAATGGGGGTGAGTTGACTACGGGAATTGTGGGGGATGGGGCAGTGCAGAGCAATGGGGAAAAAGGCAGGACAACTGTAACTGAACAACAATACAAAAATTTTAAAATGTATATAAGATGTAATACACATGATAACAACTGCATAAAAGCAGGAAATTCAAGGATCTACATGGTGGTAAGCTTCCTACATTCAATTTGAGGCAGAAAAATATTTATTTTAAATAGACTGTGCAGATATAAGTAAATGGTTTGCAGTCTTTAGAAAAAATCTCTAAGAATACACTCAGATACAGTAAAAAATAAAAGAAAAATTAAAGGAATAGTAGAGATCTTCAAGTAATCTAAAAAAGTCATGAAAGGGAAATAGAAAAAATCAAAACAGGGAGGACAATCTAATAAATAATAAAATGAATGACCTATTAAAATCTATTAATAATTACATTAAATGCAAGGTGCCTAAGCACATCAATTGAAAAACAGAGATGTTGCAAATGATTGAAAAATTATATATGAGCCAACTATATGCTCTCCATAAGAAATCACTTCAAGTATAATGCATGTGTATATTAAAGGTAAAAAATGTGGGAAAAGGCACTTCATGCAACCATTAATAAAAGAAAAACTAAAGTAGCTATAGAAATATGAGAAATAAGTAGACTTCATAGCAAAGAAAATTAATAAGGAAAAAAGAGGGAAATTGTATAATGGTTTAATTGACCAAGGAAAAGAACAACTGAAAATGTATTTACATATAATAAGAGATCTTCAAACTACATGAAGCAAAAGCTGACAAAAATAAAAAGAAGAATATATAAATTCAAAATTAGAGTTTGATATAGCAACATCTCTCTCAGAAACAGGTGAAGCTGACAGACAGAAAATCAGTGAGAATATAGAAGTATTAACATCATGTGTCAATGAAGTTTAAAAGTGAGTCAAAGAGGCAGTCTCAAGGAAAATTAGGAAGTACAGTATTTTGAACTGAACAAAAGTGAAAATACAAGATAACAAAATTTGTGAGATACAGCTAAAGAAGAACATAGAGTGAAATATATAGCATTAAATGCTTATATTAGAAAATGAGAAAGGTCTCAATCAATAATTTAAGCTTCCATCTACAGAGAGAAAAAGAACAACAAAATAATTCAAAGCAAGCAGAAAGAAGGAATTAAGATAAGAGCAGATCAATAAAATTGGACACAGAAAAATATTATGAAAATACTAATGAATACAAAAGCTCATTTTGGGGATAGATCAATTATATTGACAAATGCCTAGTAGAACTGACAGGAAAAAAAGAGATAAAAATGACCAATATGAGCAACAAAAGGAAGCTATCACTACATACCACACAGCAATTAAACGGATAGTAAGGGAGTAGTACAAACAACTCTATCCATATAATTTTGACAACTTCAGTGAAATAGATCAATTCCCTGAAAGCTACAATCTACCAAAACTCCCCATGTTGAAACAGAAAAAATGACCAAAACTCTGCATTAAGGAGAGGCTTGACAGGCAAAGCTGGGACAAATCTGTTTATTGTGCATGTTGAAGGTATTGTGAACTTAAGGATTTCTTTCTAGCCATACTATATTAAAAGTAAATTAAAATGAGCTCTTCCTCTTTCTAACTCAGGGAACCAAGTTTTTCAACATTTATATATATATAATTATAAAGGCAGGCTTAGCAACTTTGGAATCATACATTTTAGATTATTTTATACATGTAATTGGAGGATTCTGTGGAGTTGGAATCCACTGTATTTCAGTCATTCGGTAAATAAGTACTGAGAACTTACATTTTTAGACTATTCAAGGGATATAACAGTGGATAAGAGACATATACCAGAGCTCATTCTGGATTTTGCCAAGGTCACTGTGGTCAGTGGCAGCAAATGTCACATGATTAAATTACTCCAGGCAAAGAGCATTGCTGTACTGAATAAAGATAGTGAGGGAAACACCATTTTCATCATGATTTTATCAAAATCAGAATTCTTAAATATTATTCTTTGGTTTCATTTAATTTAGCTGTAGTAACTTCATATCTGGAGATTTTTGCTCAGCTCTAGCTTTTAGCTGATATCAAGACATGAATAGAGTTCTCTAATAACTCATATTCAAGTTATTTATAGAACTGGGATTTACAAGTGAAAGGTACAACCTGAGCTGACTTGAAGTGCCACTGGCTGAATGGTAATTGGTCTTAAGTCATGAGCTGAAAATTCAATCGATTATATTAAGGATGATTAATTTTCTTGCTGATCATGTAATAATCCTTGTACTGCTATGACTCTAAACTCATCTGTTTAAGCATTTTTCAACTATTAGGTTTAGGGAAGATGTGCATATACATAACACATGTGTTTTCATGGGTTCAGTAAATAAATATGTATTTAAACATTTCATTCAAGAGGTACTCATTCTCATGTGGACATATAGCATAAGATTCTTTATGTAAAGTGGCTTTTGTAGAGAGACAAATAATAAGTTTGAAAACCAACTCTGCCACCCCACCAACTGTGAAAGGATAACTCTTTAACCTCTTTTTTTTTTTTTTAGATTTTATTTATTTATTTTTAGAGAAGGGAGAGAGAAAGAGAGGGAGCGAAACATCAATATGTGGTTGCCTCTTCCACACCCCAGGCATGTGCCCTGACTGGGAATCGAACCAGTGACCCTGTGGTTCACAGGTCAGCACTCAATCCGCTGAGCCACGCCAGTCAGGGCGGATAACTCTTTAACCTCTTAAAACTTCTGTTTTATGATTTGTGAAATCTAAAAGGGCTATTAAGGAGATGAATAGCATTAATAGAGGAGATTTATGTAAAGTGCTTGTTAATATCGTTCTCCAGCCTTCTCCATGTGGTAAGAAATATGGCTGGCTACTAGAGGTTCTGACCTACCACATTTAGGGCTTTGTGGTCACAGAAAAGAGAGCTCTTATCTCCTCTGTTGACTTCTCATAGGTCCTGAGAACATTTTAATTTGATTTTCTGATTTAACGGAGGAGTGCGTTTCAGACCCACCATTGCTAATTCCACTGAGTGTTCTATCTTGACACTTTAACCAATCCCAAAGCAATTGTTACTTGAGCATGAATATTCTTTTTTTAATTCAGAAGTTCCATCAATTGGCCTTTTAGCCTGGATTTTTGAGATGCTAACTCTAAATTACCCAGATTTTGCAGGGACTATGTGGTCAGTGGATATTTTTACAAATATTATTAAGATGGAAAATCAACACAGGACTCTTCTCTTACAAATAGGAGGGAAAGATAAAGAAACTAACATTTATTGAGGGTGTAGTAAGTGAAGTTCTAAAATGTTCTTCCAAGATTTACCAACATAATATTTGGGACTGTGAATATGATAAAAAATCATACATTACATGGCAAAAGAAATTTTATAAATACAGTTAAAATCACTAAACAGTTGACTTGACTTAATCAAAAGGCAGGTCACTGTGGTGGGCATGATCTAATCACACAAGCTATTTTTTTTCTAAGATGATTGGATTTTTCTCATCTTTATTGGATTTTTTCCATTACCACTTAGTCCCATTACACCTCCCTCCCCCTAGCAATCACAACACCATTGTCCATGCCACAAGTCCTTTTTCTTTTCTCCATCCCTCCACTCTCTAACCTCTTTCAACCCCTAACTGTCATCTCTCCATCTATCAATCTGTCCTCATTGTCCTTGTTAGTTGTTTATTCATTAGATTCCACATATGAGTGAAATCATATAGTATTTGTCTTTCTCTGACTGGCTTATTTCACTTAGCATAATGTTTCCCTAGTCTATCCATACTTTTGCAAAGGATAAAATTGTCTTCTTTTTTATAGCCGAGTAGTAATGCACTGTGCAAATGACCCATAGTTGTTTTATTCAGACATCTACTGATTGACACTTGGGCTACTTCCACATCTTGGTGATTGTAAATAATGATGCAGTGAACATAGGGGTGCTTATGGTCTTTCAAATTAGTGTTTTGGGTTCATTTAGATACATTTCCAGAAGTGGGATCCCTGGTCAAACAGTAGATCTATTTTTAATTTTTGGAGGTATCTCCACAGTGGCTGCATCAATCTGCATTCCTATGAACAGTGCAAAGGGTACCCCTTTCTCTACATCCTTGCCAGCACTTATTGCTTGTTGATTTATTGATGATAG
The DNA here is from genome assembly GCF_004126475.2 of Phyllostomus discolor. NCBI lineage: Eukaryota > Metazoa > Chordata > Mammalia > Chiroptera > Phyllostomidae > Phyllostomus > Phyllostomus discolor. Next base: position 137,227,393 of record NC_040905.2, read on the forward strand.
CCATCTGACATGTGTGAGGTGATATCTCATTGTGGTTTTAATTTGCATGTCTCTGATTAGTGACATTGATCACCTTTTTATATGTCTATTTGCCTTCTGTATGTCCTCTTTGGAGAAGTGGCTATTCAATTCGTTTGCCCATCTCTTTAAATTGGATTGTTGGCTTTTTTGGTGCTGAGTTTTATAAGTACTTTATAAATTTTAGATATTAACACCTTATCAAATGTATCAGTGAATACATTCCTTCATTCTGAGGGCTGTCTTTTTATTTTGTTAATGATTTCCTTTGATGTGCAAAAACTTTTTAGTTTGATGTAGTCCCATTTGTTTCTTTTTTCTTTTCTCCCCTTGCGTGGGGAGATATATCTGAAAAATAATTACTATAAGCAATGTCTGAGATTTTGTTGCCTATAACTTCTTCTACAACTTTTATGCTTTAGAGTCTAATAGTTAAGTCTTTGATCCATCTTGAATTTATCCTGGTTTGTGGTATAAGAAGGTGGTATCGTTTCATTTTTCTGTATGTATCTGTCCAATTTTCCCAACACCTTTTATTAAATAAACTATCTTTAGCCCATTGCATATGTTTGCTTACTTTATCAAATATTAATTGACTATAAAATTGTGGGTTTATTTCTGTGCTCTACTCTGTTCCATTGATCTATGTATCTGTTTTTATACCAGTACCATGTGGTTTTGATTTCTATGGCCTTATAGTATAGTTTGATAGTAAGCAGCAAGATTTCTCCAATTTTGTTCCTCAGGATCACTGTTGTTATGTGGTTTCATATAAATTTTTGAAACATTTGGTCAGTTTTGTGTAATAAATATGTCATTGCTATATCGGTAGGAATTATGTTGAATCTATAGATTGATTTTGTTTGTATGGCCATTTTAATGATGTTAATTCTTCCTTGCCATGAACATGGTATATGCGTTCACTTACTTGTGTCATCTTTCTTCAGTGTCTCATAATTTGCTGTGTATAGGTGTTCTACATCTTGGTTAGGTTTATTCCTAATTATTTTATTCTTTTTCAAATAATTGATGATGGGATTGTTTTCTTAATTTCCCTTTCTGTTAGTTTGTTACTGACATATAAACATGCAAATGATTTCTGGATATTAATGTTGTATTCTGCTACTTTGCTGATTCATTTATCACTCCTAGTAGTTTTCTTGGTGGAATAATTGTACAGTATCATGCCATCTGCAAATAAAGGACATTTTACTTCTTTCTTTCTAATTTGGATGCCTTTTATTTCTTTTTCTTGTCTGATTATTGTGGCTTGGACTTCCAGTGCTACACTGACTACGAGAAGTGAAAAGAAATCTCTCTAACTTTTTGCCAGTCTTAAGGGGAACACTTGTAGTTTCTGCCCACTGAGTATGATGCTGAGAGTGATTTTGTCATATATGGCCTTTATTATGTTTAATTTTATTCACTCTATTTCCACTTTGCTGAGAGTTTTTATTAGAAATTGTCTGCTGGATTTTATCAAATGTTTTTACTGCATCTATTGATATGATCATGTGGTTTTTATCCTTTATTTTGTTTATGTGGTGAATTGCACTTATTGATTTCTTGTACTAACCTTACATTCCCAGAATAAATTTCACTTGATCATGCTGTATGATCTTTTCAATGCACTGAAATGCAATGCTGTATTCAGTTTGGTAATATTTCTTTTGACGTTTTAGCTTCTATGTTCTTCAAGGATATCAACATATAATTATCTTCTTTGTAGCATTTTATCTGCTTTTTGTATTCGAATTTTGGCCTTGTAAGCCCTGCCTGGCATAGCTCAGTGGATAGTGCATGGGTTGTGAACCAAAGTGTCGCAGGTTCAATTCCCAGCCAGGGTACATGCCTGGGTTGCAGGCCAAAACCCCCAACAACTGCACATTGATGTTTCTCTCTCTCTCTCTATCTCCCTCTCTTTCCTCTCTAAAAAAAATGAATGAATAAAATCTTTAAAAAAAAATTTGGCCTTGTAAATAAGGTAGGGAGCCTTCCCCTACTCTTGAAATTTTGAAATAGTTTGAGAAAGAAAGGTGTTAGTTTTTCTGAAAATGTTTGGTACAATTCACCTATGAAGCCATCCTGTCTAGGGCTTTTGTTTGTTGGAAGTTTTTTGACTTCTGCATAAATTTCACTAGGTGTAATTTATTCAGATTCTCTGATTCTTCTTGATTTGGTTTTCAAAGATTGTATGTTTCTAGGAATTTATCCATTCATGCAGGTTGTCCAGTTTGTTAGAATATAGTTGTTCATAATATTTTCTTACAATACTTTATATTTTTTGTGTCAGTTATTATCTCTCCTCTTTCATTTTTATTTTATTTATTTGATCCTTTCTCTTTTTTCCTTGGTGAGTCTGGATGGAGATTTCTCAATATCGTTTATCTTTTCAAAGAACAAGCTCTTTGATTCATTAATTATTTGTATCATTTTTAGACTCTATTTCATTTATTTCTACTCTGACCTTTATTATTTCCTTCCTCCGACTCACTTTGGGCTTTGTTTGTTGTTCCTTTTCAAGTTCCTTTAAGTGTGAGGTTAGTTGTTTATTTGAGCTTCTTCTTGGGTTTTTTGTTTTTGTTTTGTTTTTGTTTTTTTGAGACAGGCCTGTAGTGCTATGAGTTTCCCTCCTAGGATTCCTTTCCCAGTGTCCCATAGATTTTAGATGGTTGTGTTCTCACTTTCATTTTGTCAAGGTATCTTTTGATGTCTTCCTTGAAATTGTTGACTCATTCATTGTTTAATAACATATTATTCAGCTTCCATGTCTTTGTGTGTTCTTCAGTTTTCTTCTTGTGATTGCTTTCATGTTTCATAGCATTGTGGTCAGAGAAGATGCTTGGTATGATTTCATTCTTTTTCAAATTCAATAAGACTTGTTTTGTGTCCTAACATGTGGTGTATCCTAGAAAACGTCCATGTGCACTTGAAAAGTATGTGTATTCTGTTGCTTTGAGATGAAATGCTCTGAAGATATCAATTCAATCCATCTGGTCCAGTGTGTCCTTTAAAGTGTCTGTCTCCTTGTTAATTTTCCATCTGTAAGATCTATCCATTGACGTCAAAATGTTGTTAAAATCCCTGACTAAGCCCTGACTATTTCTGTAGATCTCTCCCTTTATGTCCATCAAGATTTGCTTAACACACTAAGGGGCCCCTATGTTGGCTACATACATGCATGCATGTTTACTAGGTTTGTATTTTCTTCTTGCATTGTTCCCTTTATCATTATGTGGTGCCCTTCTTTGTCTTTTAGTATAGCTTTTGTTTTAAAGTTTATTTTGTTGGATTTAAGTATTTCTACCCCAGCTTTTTTTCTTTTCTATTTGCTGAAGTATCTTTTTCCATCCCTATAATTTTAGTCTGTGTGTATCTTTTGATCAGAGGTGCATCTCTTGGAGGTAGCACATATATGGGTCTTATTTTCTTATCCATTCAGCTATCCTATTTTGTTTGGTTGGAGCATTTAAGCCATTTATATTTAATGTGATCATATGTATTTACTGCCATTGTATTGTTAGACTATTTTCTTCTGTTTTTTTCTTCCCCTTTCTTCTCCTCCTCCTCCCTGGTCTCCTCCTTGTCCTCCTCCTTCTTCCTCTTCTTCAAGAAGAACTTTAACATTTGCTGCAGTACTGGTTTTGTTTTAACAAACTCCTTTAGCTTTTTCTTGTCAGGGAAGCTCCTTACTTGTCCTTCAATTTTAAATGATAGCCTTGCTGGGTAAACTAACCTTGGTTTCAGGTCCTAGCTTTTCATCACCTTGAATATTTCACAACACTTCCTTCAGGCCTGAAATGTTTCCGTTGAGTAATCAAAATTGAATTGAATTGAAGATAGTCTAATTTGTGCTGCTTTGTGCTCTTGCATCTTTTAGGATTCTTTCCTTGTCTTTACTCCTTGTCATTTTAATTTATGGTGTTTCTCAGTGTAAGCCTCTTTGGGTCCAACTTGTTTGGGACTCTGTGATATTCCTGGACTTGTGTGTCTTTTTCCTTTACCAGATTAGTTTTCAGTCATTATTTCTTCAAATAGGTTCTCAATCTCTTGCTCACTCTGTTCTCCTTCTGGCAATCCCATGATGTTTCTTAACATCAAACTTGGACTTTCTTAAGTCCAAAATGTTTCTTAAGCTCTCTTCATTTTTTAATTCTTTTTTTCTTTTTACTGCTATGCCTAGGTGGTTTTTTTTTCTACCTTTCTTCCAAATCACTAATTTGATGCTCTGCTTCATCTAATCTACTATTTATTCCTTCCAGTATATTGTTTATTTCATATATTGCATTCTTTATTTCTGACTAGTTTATTTTTTATGGTTTTATGTCTTTTTTTGCTGCTCAATATCCTTATAGTCATTACTCTAAACTCTCTACCCGATAAATTACCTCCATTTCATCTAGTTCTTATTCTGAAGAGTTCTCTTATTCTTTCATTTGGGTTCTGTTTCTTTGTTTGCCCACTTTGGTTGCACACACAATCTATTTAGTAACACAATATTGTCTCTGGTTGATCAAGAAGGTGAAGTCAGAGAGAATCAAAATACTGAAAAGAGGCCTTGCAAGGACTCCCAGGAGCTGAGCGTGACCTCTAGCCAACAGCCAGAAAGTAACTAGGATGACTACAAGAAAGGAGCTTGAAAGAAGATTCCAAGCTCTAGAGACCCTAAGCAGAAAAGCCAGATAAAGTTTCCAGACTTTTTACCTCCAGGACTGTGAGCTAATAGATGAGGGTTAAGTCACTGTATTTGTGGTAGCTCATGACATAAATATAGAAAACTAATAAAACTGTCTATCTGGTACAGTTTTATCCATGTACTGGTACAGTACTTGGGCATTATCCTAAGTATTTTCTCTGTGGCATTTAATTTAATTATTATAGCAATCCTATAAGAGACAGATGCCTGTAACTATTTTATAGATAGGAAACAAGTCCATGTACTTTATATGACTTGTCTAGGTGTCATAAATTGTAATAGGCAGAACTCAGATTGGGCATCATTGACTATGTATATAAGTGCAAGCAGCTTTAATTACACTACTCTTAAGAGTCTAGTAGAATAACTAGCAATGATACCATCTATCCTGAGAATGTCACTCCAGAGGAGTGCCCCAAAAGGAAACATTTTCCCCTTGAATTTCTTTGTAATAGTACAGTGAAGACAGATAAGGCCTTCAGGCTAAAATGATTAATTTTCTGTGTTTCCTCTCTGTCTCCTTTGATGTAGCATGCCTTCTTTTTTTTTTTAAGATTTTATCTATTTATTTTTAGAGAGGGAAGGGAGGGAGAAAGAGAGAGAGAAACATCAATGTGCGGTTGCTGGGGGCCATGGCCTGCAACCCAGACATGTGCCCTGACTGGGAATCGAACCTGCAATGCTTTGGTTCGCAGCCTGCGCTCAATCCACTGAGCTACACCAGCCAGGGCTTGCATGCCTTCTTTTTAATATTTAATTTCTGAACCATTATTTAGGAGTGACTCCTTCTTTATGTAGGGTTATGTTTTTGTTTTCTGCAAGGACTTGTCTTTAAGTGTTTCAATAATTTGCTTTACCTCTACAGAATAGCACTAATTCCTGCTGACAGCTTAAGTATTTGTAGTTAAATGTACCTGTAAGGTTCACCCCACCTTATCACTAACTAAAGGGAAATAAATTCCAGCTTCTTATACCACATGACATTCATATGATTTTTAAATGCAAATTTTTCGGAAGAAAGCCTAGCCTAGTTCACATAAGATTTATTATATCCATATGTTAAATTATCTATTTGATTACTTGGACCATTGGCACAATTAATTAACAGAGTTATAAAAATCCTCACAAACAGAAAATATAGCCCAAAAGAATCATCTAAGTCCAATTAAGATTCAACAGTTATCATTATAGATATTCATATAGTTATGGTTATTTTCCGGTATTTGATTTTACTTAAAATAAAATACAACACTTGCTCTATAAATTTGGGGACTCTGAGAAAGAAGCTATCTGCCAAGAGGGACTTCTGGTAATAAACAAGGCACAAATTTACAAAAATACAGAGCCTAGGAGCTGTTTCTATGCAGGGGTTTCTCCAGCAAACCAAACTTCAGAGAGAAACTTGCATTGAACTGCTTCCTTCCTGCACTGAATCACCTGCCTCACTGTGCTCTGCCACCTGAGTCATTCCTCTAAAATCCTATTATTTTAATCAATAGGACTGAGACTTTCCCCATCCAATAATAGTTGCTACCCCAAGAGCATGTTTGCCAACCAATCAAAATATCTCCATTCTGATCAAGGTAGGGCTTTTTGGACCAACCAAAATGCAAAGATTTGGAGTCTTCATGTGCATGAGAATGGACCAATCAGGGACCACAGGTGAGGACTTCTAAGAAAGTTCTCTTCTGGCTGGGGGAGCACACTTTCCCTTTCCAGTGAAGACTGCATTTCCTTGGCTGGAGCTGACGCATGCAATATGAAACACCAATTATGTTATGGGATTAAAGCAGAGAGGAGCAGGCCAGTGCAGAGCAAAGCAGAATAGGGCAAAACAGAGGAGTAGCAGAGCAGGACTGATGAAGAACAGAGCACGGCAGACTGGTGCAGGATAGAGCAAAGTAGAACTGTCTAGCCAGACAGGGGCCAGGCCTCAGGAACTCCTCTTTCCAAGGCCTCCTCAAAAATTGCTGCTTCATAACTGATCTGTAATGTTCTTAATTTGTTGCACACCCATTCTGTTCTCACTGCCTTGCTGTATCACAATTGAACTATTTGCACAGAATAAACTTTTATAGTACCTAAAATTGAAGATTCCTGTTGGTGTAGAATTGATGCCAATGACCATCAGTTGACAAATCTTAATTTGATCTCAAATATATCTAGAGTGAATTTTGGTGATTTTCATTTAAGGATATAAAAATACACACTTTATTTTAGAATTAAATATTTTGTATTATTTGAAACATCTTTTAAGTGTATAATATGAGTGCTCAACTCAATTTACATGATAATGTACCAAATTAATCTTTGATTTGTAAATTATGTTCTTTTTATTGCATTTATTTATTGCCATGTAGTCCCATTACACTTTTCTCCCCCATAGTTGTTGTCCAAGTCCATGAGTCTTTTTACTTTTTGCTAAACCTCTTCACTTCTTGCTCCCCACCTTAGCTGTCATCCTGCTCTCTCTATATGAGCCTGTCTCTATTTTGTTTGTTAGTTCAGTTTGTTCATTGGACCTCCACATATGAGTGAAATCTTATGGTATTTGTCTTTCTCTTACTGGCTTATTTCATGTAGCATATGTTTTCCATAGGTCCATCCATACTGTTGCAAAGGGTATAAAACATTGTTTTTTTTTTTTCTTTTTTATAGCCAAGTAGTATTCCATTGTGTAAATGTTCTATTGTTTTATCCACAAATCTACTGATTAATGCTTGGGCTGCTGCCATATCTTGGCAATTAAAATAATGCGGCAAATGGAAATAAGGGTGCCTATATGCTTTCAATTAGTGCTTTGTGTCTTCCTTCAGATATATTCCCAGCAGTGGAATTGATGGGTCAAAAGATTAATTTTTAATTTTTTTAAATATATTTTTATTGATTATAACTATTACAGTTGTCCCATTTTCCCCTTCACTCCCCTCCACCCTGAACACCCCCTCCACCCACATTCCTCCCCTTTAGTTCGTGTTCAGGTGTCAAAAGTTCTTTAGCTTCTACATTTCCCATATGATTCTTGCCCTCCCCCCCATCTGTTTTCTACGTATTGTCTATTGATACTTATTCTCTATACCTTTTCCCCACTCTCTCCTCCTTCCACTCCCCTGTTGCTAACCCTCCATTTGATCTCCATTTCTGTGGATCTGTTCCTGTTTCTAGTTGTTTGCTTAGTTTGCTTTTGTTTCAGGTGTGGTTGTTACTAACTGTGAGTTTGATGTCTTTTTTTTACTGTTCTATCTTTTTATCTTCTTTTCTTAGATAAGTCCCTTTAACTATTTCATATAATAATGGGCTTTGGTGATGATGAACTCTTTAACTTTGGCCTATCTGGGAAGCACTGTATCTGCTCTTCCATTCTAAATGATAGGCTTTGCTGGATTTAGAGCAATCTGGGATGTAGGTCCTTGCCTTTCATGACTTGGAATACTTCTTCTTCCAGCCCTTCTTGCCTGCAAGGTCTCTTTTGAGAAATCAGCTGACATTTTAATGGGGAACACCTTTGTAGGTAACTGTCCCCTTATCTCTTGTGCTTCTAGAATTCTCTCCTTCATTTTTACCTTGGCTAATGTAATATTGATGTGCCTTGGTGTGTCCCTCCTTGGGGCCACTTTTTTGGGAGTCTTGAGCTTCCTGGACTTCCTGGAAGTCTATTTCCTCTGCCAAATTGGGGAAGTTCTCTTGTATATTTGTTCAATAATGTTTCCACTTGTTTGTTTTTCCTCTTACCTTTCTTGTACCCCTATAATTTGGATGTTGGGATGTTTAAAGATGTCCTGGAGGTTCCTAAGCTTCTCCCTCATTTTGTTGAATTCTGTTTCTTCATTCTTTTCTGTTTGGTTTGTTTGTGTCTTCCTTCTGGTCCATTCCATTGATTGAACCCCAGTTTCTTTTTCCATCACTATTGGTTCCATGTGCATTGTCTTCATTTCACTTATTGTAGCCTTTCATTTGTTCATCTAATTTGTGACCCAAATCACCAATCTGTGAACATTCTGATCACCAGTGCTTTGAACTGTGCATCGGATAGGTTGGCAATCTCTCATTTGCTTAAAAGTACTGGCCAAGGGCTTTTAATTTTGTTTTGAGCCGTCTCCCCCCCCCCACCTTGGTCTGGTCCCACCTCTTACATATGAGGGGCGGAGCCTTAGGTCTTTCACCAGGGCAGGGCACCTCAGTCGCTGCTTGTGACGTTGTACATAGGGGTGGGGTCTGAGAGGGAACAATGGCACCTGCTCAGCTCTCTCTAGGACTTCAGTCCCCTCTGCTGCTTCCCACAAGCAGATTGGGCCCTTCTGGTGCTGGCTCCCAGGCAGGTGGGCTTGTGTGCTTTCTAGGACTCTGTGGTCTCCCCAAGGAACTCTCCTGTGAGGATGAGAGATTCTCCCAGCCTCAACCACCACAGGTGTTTTCCATTGATGCTTTAGGCTTTGTTTCCTGGTGCTGGGGTCCCTGGGTAGTGCATTCTGTGTTGCTGGTGGTCTATGTCGCTGTCCATTTTCGCCTAGTTTATCTGCATGGGAATGTGTGACTGTGGACAGCCAGCTGCCTTTCACCCCTCACTGGGTCTGCTCCTTGCCTCCCACGCCCAGGGTCTGCCAGTGTCTGTCAGCTGCCCCTGCACTTCTGGGATCTGCCAAATGCTGCCTGTGCCCTGTGCACCCGCATCTGCCAGCCACCACTTTTTCCTGCCAGGACCCCTTGACCCTTCTCCGTAGATTTTCCTTCAGTTCATTTCTCTCTGTTCTGGTTGTTTTTTTGTTTCTGATTTTTTGTTGTCCTTAGTTTTGGTTGTGCGAGGAGGCACAGTGCATCTACCTACACCTCCATCTTGGCCAGAAGTAGACTAATTTTTATTTTTGAGGTGTCTCCATATTGCTTTCCACAGTGGCTGTACCAATCTGCACTCCCACTAACAATACAAAAAAGTTCCCCTTTCACCAATCACTTGTTGTTTGTTAATTTATTGAAGATAGACATTCTGACAGGTGTGAGATGGTATCATTGTGGTTTTAATCTGAATTTCTGTGATGTCTAGTGACATTCAGCATCTTTTCATGTGTCTGTTGGCCATCTATATGTCATCTTTGGAGAAGTGGCTTTGGAGAGTTCACTTCCTTTGTTCATTTTTTAATTGGGTTGTTTGTTTTTTGGATGTTGAGTTTCTTTATAAATTTTGGTTATTAACACCTTATCAGATATATTGATGAATATATTCTCCCATTCTGTGGATTGTTTTTTATTTGGTTTATGTTTTCATTTGCTATGCCAAAAATTATTAGTTTGATGTACTCCCATTTGTTTTATTTTTTTTCTTTTCCCCCTTGCCTGGGGAGATATATCTGATAAATAATTGCTATAAGCAATGACTGAGATTTTGCTGCCTGTGTTTTCTTCTACAATTTTTATGCTTTGGGGTCTAATAGTTAAGTCTTTAATCCATTTTGAATTTATTCTGGTTTGTGGTATAAGAAGGTGGTATAGTTTCAGTTTTCTGCATATATCTGTCAAATTTCCCAACAACCATTTATTGAATAAACTATCTTTAGCCCATTGTATGTGTTTTGCTTCCTCTGTCAAATATTAATTGGACTATAAAATTGTGGGTTTCTTTCTGGGCTCTCTATTCTGTTTCCAATGATCTATGTGTCTGTTTTTATACCAGTACCATGCAGTTTTGATTACTGTGGACTTACAGTGTAGTTTGATATTAGGTAGCATGATTCCTATAATTTGTTCTACTTTCTCAGGGTTGCTGTTGCTAGGCAGGGCCTTTTGTGGTTCCATATAAATTTTTGAAATATTTGGTCTAGTTCTGTGAATATTCATTGGAATCTTGTTGTGAATTATGTTGAATCTATGGATTGCGTTGGGAAACATAACATTTAATGATATTGATTCTTCTATTAATTATATTAGTTTAATATTCATAAACAGAGGTTGTGCTTCAATTTATTTATATTTTTTCAATTTCTTCCTTCAGTGTCATAATTTTCTGAGCACAGATCTTTTATGTGTTTATTATTTTATTCCTGGTATTTTATTCCTTTGAAGCAATTCTAAGTGGGATTCTTGATTCTTTTCTTAATTTACCCTTTTTGCTAATTCATTATTAGCATATAAAAATGCAACAAATTCTAGGTAATAATTTTGTATCCTGCTACATTGCTGAATTCATTTATCAGTTCTGGTAGTTTCTTGGTGGAATCCTTAGGGTTCTCTATATACAGTATTACATCATCTGCAAACAAAGACAGTTTACTTCTTCCTTTCCAATTTGGATGTCTTTTATTTCTTTTCTTAATGATTTCTGTGGCTAGGACATCCAGTACTATGTTCAATAATAGAGGTGAAGGCAGACAACCCAGTATTGTTCCCAATATTAAGAAAGATACTTGTAGTTCTTGCTTGTTGAGTATGATGCTGACAGTGGGATGTTTATATGGCATTTGTTATGTTTAGATAAATTCCCTCCTATTCCACTTTGCTGAGAGTTGTTATCATAAATGGGTGCTGCATTTTATCACATGTTATTCTGCATCTATTGATATGATTATGTGGTTTTTATCCCTTCAATTTTATTCATGTGGTGTATCACATTTATTGATTTGTGAATGTTGTATCAACCTTGATTCCAGAGATACATCTCACCTTTATCATGGTGCATGATCTATTTGATGCATTGCTGTATTCAGTTTGTTAATTTTTGTTGATGATTTATACTCATCAGGTATGTCTGAACAGAAACAGTTTAAGCTGGAAGGGGATCTGTGTAAAATATTCAAGGTGATGAAAAGCAAGGACTGACAACCAAGGCCACTTATGCAGCAAGATATCACTTAAAATAGAAGGTAAAATAAGGAGCTTCTCAGAGAAGGAAAAGCTAAAGGAGTTTGTTAACCCAAACGTAGTACTGCAGCAAATGTTAATGGGCTTTCTTTAACAAGAAAATTGAGAAGAGGAGGAGAAGAAAAGGGGAAAACACAGAAGAAAATAGTCTAACAATACAATGACAGTAAATACATATATTGTATTTTTCAGACCATAAGACGCACCTAGGTTTAGAGGAGGAAGATAGGAAAAAAAAATTTGAAACAAATAATGTGGCAAAATCTTAATAACATAATGACATATTATTTTCACCAATGTAAATATAAACTGAACTCAAAAACAGCATTAACAACCATTATTTCCCTCCCAAATTTGGGGTGGGGGGGAGTGTGTCTTATAGTCCCCGAAATACAGTAATCACCTTAAATGTAAATGGCTTTAATGATCCAACCAAACAAAATAGATAGCTGAATGGATAAGAAAACAAGACCCATATATGTGCTACCTCCAAGAGATGCACCTCTGATCAAAAGATACACACAGACTAAAAGTATAGGGATGGAAAAAGATACGTCAGCAAATAGAAAAGAAAAAAAGCTGAAAAAAAGGGGGTAGAAATACTTAAATCCAACAAAATAAACTTTAAAACAAAAGCTATACTAAAAGACAAAGAAGGGCACCACAATAATGATAAAGGGAACAATGCAAGAAGAAAATACAAACCTAGTAAACATGCATGCATGTATGTAGCCAACATAGGGGCCCCTTAGTGTGTTAAGCAAATCTTGATGGACATAAAGGGAGAGATCTACAGAAATAGTCAGGGCTTAGTCAGGGATTTTAATAACATTTTGACGTCAATGGATAGATCTTACAGATGGAAAATTAACAAGGAGACAGACACTTAAAGGACACACTGGACCAGATGGATTGAATTGATATCTTCAGAGCATTTCATCTCAAAGCAACAGAATACACATACTTTTCAAGTGCACATGGACGTTTTCTAGGATACACCACATGTTAGGACACAAAACAAGTCTTATTGAATTTGAAAAAAATGAAATCATACCAAGCATCTTCTCTGACCACAATGCTATGAAACATGAAAGCAATCACAAGAAGAAAACTGAAGAACACACAAAGACATGGAAGCTGAATAATATGTTATTAAACAATGAATGAGTCAACAATTTCAAGGAAGACATCAAAAGATACCTTGACAAAATGAAAGTGAGAAACACAACCATCTAAAATCTATGGGACACTGGGAAAGGAATCCTAGGAGGGAAACTCATAGCACTACAGGCCGTCTCAAAAAACAAAAACAAAAACAAAAAACCCAAGAAGAAGCTCAAATAAACACTAACCTCACACTTAAAGGAACTTGAAAAGGAACAACAAACAAAGCCCAAAGTGAGTCGGAGGAAGGAAATAATAAAGGTCAGAGTAGAAATAAATGAAATAGAGTCTAAAAATGATACAAATAATTAATGAATCAAAGAGCTTGTTCTTTGAAAAGATAAACAATATTGAGAAAATCTCCATCCAGGCTCACCAAGGAAAAAAGAGAAAGGATCAATAAATAAAATAAAAATGAAAGAGGAGAGATAATAACTGACACAAAAATATAAAGTATTGTAAGAAAATATTATGAACAACTATATTCTAACAAACTGGACAACCTGCATGAATGGATAAATTCCTAGAAACATACAATCTTGAAAACCAAATCAAGAAGAATCAGAGAATCTGAATAAAACACCTAGTGAAATTTATGCAGAAGTCAAAAAACTTCCAACAAACAAAAGCCCTAGACAGGATGGCTTCATAGGTGAATTGTACCAAACATTTTCAGAAAAACTAACACCTTTTCTTTCTCAAACTATTTCAAAATTTCAAGAGTAGGGGAAGGCTCTCTACCTTATTTACAAGGCTAAAATTATCTTAATTGCAAAATCAGATTAAGGCACTGCAAAAAGGAAAGTAAAGTGAATATCTCCTGATTTGTTTTTTTCCACCCCCAAAACCTTTAGCTGATAGTCTAGAAAATATTACTCAATTGAATTCTACAGTGTAGGGCATTTTTCAGTGTATTAGATAGAATACTTAATGCGGCTGTATTATCACTTATAAGGGAGAAATCATGTAGTAAATGCTTCTTAAAAATAAGCAATAGAAAATAATAAAGAGAAAATATTATGAGTCCTGACGAAGTATATAAAAAATATTAACCTAGTGCTTTGTACTTCTTAAGATATGTATTTTTATTATAGAAGTATAATCATAGTATTTTCTAGTTTTAATTATCATGATTTTCTGCTAATAAACATTTCTCCTGTGACCTTATCTCTGTAAGCATCACTCTGGATGAATAATTTCTATGATATGACTATATTTGAATTCATTCTCATTTTCTTTAATTATTTTTAGATATTTTACATGGTGGCCAATTTTCCTTTACTACCATGATACTTTAATGAGTCTTTATTTTGTATAACTCTTGTGTATTTCCTCTATTTGAAGATAATGCCACTTTTCATTAATTGTCAAAAATACTTCTCAGCCTAAAGTTTCCTCTTATTCAAATAAGCTAAATTCATTATACATTTCATCCTCTAGGAGTCTGAGTCATGTAACCCCTTAATTTCTATTTTCTTATAAATCAGTTTTCTCCATTTCCTGATATAGATACCTCTGCATCCAGTGATTAAATCCTGGCATTCCATCACAGCCCTTCTTTATCACAATGTTCCTGTTCTGCAGTATAACCAGTGATTAATTACAACCATGATCACCTTGTACAGCAGAAGAAAAGGATGATTACAAATCATGTTTTATAATATCTTTGGGAAGATCAAACTTCAGCACAGCTACCAGGATCAAATAACGAGTTTACATACCATTACATAGAATTCAAATGGACTTATTTTTCATTCCTACTCATTAGCTGTATTATTAGTTTAGAAAAATTTGGCTCTGTACCATAAGTCTGCAGGTGAATATAAGAGGGTGGCATTTCAAACTAATAATACAACTACTGTGATGACAAAAATATACATATATATTTCCACAGAATATTTTGTATTTTGCCTGATTTAACTCATTACACCACTTGTGGACCATCCATACACCAATAGAAAATTTTTCTAAAATTTAATTATTTAAGTGGAGACAGGAATAATTATTAAATTTACTAAATGTGTACTATAAATGTGTTATTAAGTCCAGTTTAACACATCTCATTTAATCCCACAAAATAATCGTCTATTTTAATATTATTGGGTTGGCCAAAAAGTTTATTTGTTTTCCATAAGATAGCTCTTGTAGTGCTTAGTTATCTTTAACTTCTTTTGAAACATTTTTTTTTTTAGATTGTGTTGCAACAGCTGTCATAACAGAGTACATTTTAAAAAACATCAAAATTAGTGAATTTATATGTAGCCATTTTAATATTGAGGACAGAAGAAAATATGCAACATTTTCAGCATATTGTGCTTTATTATTTCAAGAAAGGTAAAAACACAACTGAAATACAGAAAAAAATGATTTGTGCTGTACATGTAGAAGGTGCTATGAATGATCAAATGTGTCAGAAGTGGTTTGTGATTTCTTGCTGGACCATGCTTCATGGCTGGGTAGGCCAGTTGAAATTGATAGCGATCAAACTGAGACATTAATTGAAGACAACATTATACCACACAGGAGATAGCTGACATACTCAAAATATCCAAATCAATAAAGTTATTGGTGAAAATGAAACAAATGTGTCTTCTCCTTTACAGAAAAAAACTAAATGAACTTTTTGGCCAGCCCAATATGTAAGAATTGTGTCTTGAAAAGATGGGCAACTGATCAAAGTCATTTGTAACCAGTAGCAGAACCTAGATCCAATTTCAGGTTTACATCACTCTTGAGCCAAGGCTTCAAACCTACTGTTTTCTATAAAATTTTCTTGTACTGTACAAAGAGGGTGTATTCTGTTTTACATGGTATATGAAGGTAATAGTCCTGTGCATTTACTATTAACTTTTAAAATTGGAGAAGCCACTGTGTGACAAGCATTAAGCATCACTTGAAACTTCATTCAATGTTGACATTCTTGTTTTATTGTCACAGAAACAATTAAAGTTACCCGAAAAATGGAACATGCATCCTGTTTTCTGGACATGGTTTCAGTGTTCTGAACAGAGGCTTCCCTTTGTGACAGCATGGATGGATCTAGAGGGTATTATGCTAATTGAAATAAGTCAGTCAGAGAAAGACAAGTACCGCATGGTTTCACTTCCATATGGAATCTAAAGAATAATATAGACAAACAAAAAAATAGAAATAGACTTATAGATACAGAGAACAGACTAATGATTTCCAGAAGGGAGGGTGTGTGGTGGGGGGGGTGAAAAAAGTAAAGGGATTGAGAATTACAGATTGGTAGTTTCAGAATATTCGTGGGGATGTAAAGTACAATATAGGAAATATCATCAATAATGTTGTAATAACTATGCATGGTGCCAACTGGGTACTTGAAATATCAGGGGGAACATTTTGTCAAGTACAGAATATGATTCTAATTATTATGCTGTACAACTGAAAAAATACAAGATAACACTGCATGTAAATTTTAATTTAAAATTTTTGAATAAAAACATAAAAGGTTGTTTTAGCTAGGGGAGAATTTGAACAGATGTGAGTTTAGTGTAAGACTTATTGAAAGTTGGCAACATGCTACAGCTTGAGCCCTGTTCATAGTGAGTTCTGTTCTCAGAACGCTGGAGCTTTCCCAGTTTGGGTGTTGGAGAGCAGGAGAATTCCTCCCCGCTCCTTTAGATCTTATGACTGGAACTAGCTATAATAAGATTGACACAAGACTAGGTTAGCAGGAGCAAAATTCCAAATTCATACATGCACACAGGAGAATCACAATATGATGCTCAGGTCATAAAATGAGGCTCAAAGAAATGCTCAAATGGGGCACCTTTTATACTTTGTAAACAGAGACAATAAATTTGTGAGAAATTGACAGGACAAGAAAGTGCTCATTGGAGAGTGTAAGCAGGTTTGGTTATTTGTTAATGAGGAATCTAAACAAAGTTTGGGCTTGGTAGTAAATTAGTAACGGCATTAATGAGGTTTGTTTATACATGATTCCTACTCTGGATTCCTACTCTCAGCCCTCAGGAGCAGGGAAGGCACCTATCATGGAGATTTATATCCTGCTTTTAGAAGGATAGAGGAGAGTCAAAAAACATCTTCCTACTCTTGTTGCATCTTAGGTGATTTTAGTTTAAAACAATCAATATGACATTATAGAACATCTTGGGGCATCCTGCCCTGGGCCACAATACTGGTGACTCAGGAGAAAGCAATGTCCAAACATGATGGTGGGTATATCATGGTTGTGATACAAACTCACAGAAATGTGGGTGCAGCAGTTTAAGGCACTGAAGGAGTGGGGGATGTTCAGTCTTAAGTTGCATGCAACTGCACTGAGGAGTTGGGGTAGGTGATAAATTTGCTAAGAGAGAAGGTGAAACACAGAGCCAAAACTGGACTTCCTGGCCAGATTCACATTCCAGGTCTCTAGTTACGTCTTTCACAGAAAAGAGGATATTCACATATTCACTGTATCACAATTTTTTAAAAAAGGCAACTTTCCATAGAGTTTACAGACTGTTTATCAAAGTTTTAGCCATATGATTATCCAATAACTCAAAGGAGATAGAAAAGAAAAGGTAGAAGGAAGTGGTAAAGTTAAAGAAAATGATGGGGTTGAAGGTTGGGGAGAAGAAGCAGAGAGAAGGAGAAAGAATACACGCATGGTTTGCAATCATATGACCCCATCTAACACTTCACTGATACAGATTGTCTGTGCCTGTAAACTCTTCAGTGAAAACATAATGGGCAAATCCAGGTACTTGTAACTTTATAAAAGCTTGATACCGGTATCATTTGGTCACACTTGAAAATAACTTCATTTAATTTTTTATTATATTTTTTTTATAAGAGAGGGAAAGGGAGGGAGAGAGGGAGAGAAACATTAATGTGCGGTTGTGTCTCACACATCTCCTACTGGAGATCTGGCTCACAACCCAGGCATGTGCCCTGACTGGGAATCGAACCAGCAACCTTTTGGTTCCCAGGCCCTCACTCAATCCACTGAGCTACACCAGCCAGGGCGAAAAATAACTTCATTTATTTTAAAGAGATTATATATGTCCATTGTGGGGAAAAAATAAGGTCCATGATAAATTCTTAAAAGATAACAAAGAGATTTTTCCACATGGTAGTCTACACACCCAAAAACCAAATATCTTTCTAATTGCTGGCTGATAATTAAATTTGTGTCACTTGCTAATGAAGCTGGTTGTTTTCATTTTTCTATAATCATTTTGTACTTTTTATAGGTAAACAGCCAATGTTATTGATCAAATAATTATGTGGATTTTTCCCCTTTGGGCTTGATATATGTGTTCACTTTGAACCATCCTTTCCTGCTTGCTGCCCCTTTGTGCCTTGCTTGTTTTGTTAGGTGGAAGACTTTGTGATGGATAAGGAGTGCCTAACCTGTGGAGCCTGGCTTAATAGAGGAGATAAATAAACCAGTCAGTAATAATAATAATAATAAATTGAGATAAGTGCTATGAAAAAGTACTTATAAATTATGATCAAGCAAGCAGTCTAGTTATAGGGCTAAGTTAGAGTGCCAGCAACACTGACTAGAGTGGTCAGAAGTATCTTCAGAGAGGAAAAAAACATGGAAAGCTTTGGAAGACAAGAAAAAAATGTATCTTGTCAACTAATTTTATAAAGGAATTCCTCAGCTCCTCAAGTTCTTCCCTTTATTTACTCATAAGCCACTTGTTAGGCTAAGGACAAAATAAATGCCCCTAGCAGGTCCTTCATGGGTGGTTTAACATCTTATTTGGAGGTACATGATGTCTATTTGTTTGGTTCTTAGCCTCTGTGGCCTCAACTAAACTGAGACAGAATGAGCTGCTTTTAACATCAAATTACACTTATATACCAAGCGTGCTCTATGGCACTGCAGCAAAACTGAATGTTAGATAACTTGTTACTGTTCTGATTTATAGACTGGTCTCAATGAGTTGGCCTCACCACTTTTCTTTTTCTTTTAAAGATTTTATTTATTATTTGTAGAGAGGGAAGGGAGGAAAAGGAGAGAGACATCAATGTGCGGTTGCTGGGGGCTGTGGCCTGCAACCCAGGTATGGGGCCTGACTGGGAATCGAACCTGAGACACTTTGGTTTGCAGCCTGCTCAATCCACTGAGCTACATCAACCAGGACACTTTTCTTATATGCAAATTGAAATTGCCAAATTTTAAAGACACAAACTTAATTTCTTTTGGAATCAGGACTTTAGGATATTCAATAAGATACTTCAAGTAGAAATAAAGTTACCAACTGTCCCAGGACTATATTAGAGATGAAGAAAGTGTGAAATCAGTTCCATATGTAGGAAGAATATTTCTTTAAGCCATATGAATTGCTGATATTTAACCTTTTTGTGACCCTAGAATATAGCAATTTTACATGATTCAAACTAATAATATAAGCACAAGGATTACACACACAGTCTCTATCAGATAATTTTAAGTACTGTACATTTTCAACTCTGGTTGGTAGCAGAAAGTTGTCTTCTTAAGTAAGGTGGGGCACAGTAAAATATTTTCTTTATTGGGGAGTACAGTGACTTAAATTACTCTGGAATGTATTCAAATTCCATATAAGACTGAAACATGATGAATCTCAACTTCTCAGGATGGCAAAAAATTAGATCATGTTAAAATACCATGAGATATTGGATTGATGTATATGTATGTATACACACACACACATATATATATTACACATACATATATAAGCTTAGTATTTTGGTAATATTTACATACTTAGATTATAGTAGTAAAATAATGTGGATTATCTTTGAACAAAGGCTAACTGTACTCCAGACAGGACAGGAATAGATAAAATATCAGTGTATTTTCCATTTCTATTTAAATAACCATGTGTTTTTTTTTTTTTTTTTTTTTTTTTATTTAAATGAGAGACAGAATGGATCATACTGGAAAACAATAACAAAGACAACCCAGAGCAAGCAGAAGGAAGGAAATAACCAAGATCAGAGCAGAATTAAATGACATAGAGACTAAAGGGACAATTCTAAGGATTAATGAATCCAGGAGCTGGTTTTCTTTGAAAAGATAAACAAAATTGACAAGCCTAAAGCAGACTCATCAGAAAAAAAGACATAGACCCAAATAAACAAAATCAGAAATGAGAGAGAGAGACTACAACTGATACCACAGAAACTCAAAAAGGATTGTGAGAAATTATAATGAAGAACTATTGCTAAGAAATTTGGAAGCCTAGGGTGAAATGGAACAAATTTCTAGAAAAAAATATAATATAACCTTTTCCCAAAATTGAATGAAAGAAGAAGACCAGGAGTCCTGAAAACAGACCAATAACAGCCTGATGAAATTGAAGTAGTAATAAAAAAAAACTCCCAACCAACACCAAAAGCCCTGGACTAGATGGTTTCCACCACTGGGAAATTTTACAAAAGCAAATTTAAGGAGAGCTAACCCCTGTCCGTCACAGACTATTTCCAAAAAAATCCAAGAAGGACCGAAGACTCCCAAACTCCTTTTTTTATGAAGAGCCCAATCAAATTTTTTCCCTAAGATCTTAAAACTGAGTAAAAAACGAGTATTATCCAATTCTAACAAATTGGGATCCAATACATAAGAGTTCTTTGATACTTACAATTATTTTAATTAATTGCTATTTTATTATTTGTTAAAGTAATAATTGCCATGTTTATATATATTTTTTGACTAAATAGTTTGCCCTCTGTGGTCCTAATTTCAGGATATCATCATCTCTTTCTTAAGACTAAATCAACCTTCATTCCAATTTCACAAAAGTTATCTATAAATGTGTGGCTGCCTCATTCTAAAGGATAGCCCTCCCTTCCATTGACAATATGTGCAGACACTGAGATGTCAGGTTAGTACACTAGCACTAGGGTTTTCCATCACACCTACCAGTGATGCTGCTCTAAACACTGTTTCTAGGACAGACACAACATGCATGTCCCCACCAATGCAGTTGATGTCCTGACCCACGTGAGCACCCCATCAGAAACCACAGACTTCAGCTCCACAGTTTTAGGTCTTTTAGTTTCTTAAAAAAAACTTATGATTAGCCCTGTCCTCCCAAGCATGACACACTATATCTCAATAACTATTCTAGTGGCCTTTCATTCTTGGCCATGTAAACACTAGGCCATTTTGTGGAGCGTTTATTTTTGTCCCTCACCTTCGCTTGACTCAACAGGAGTTTATTACCAACCACATAGTATCAGAATAATACTAATTCTTCTTGAAACAGTTTCTTTTCCAGCTTTCATCCACCTGTTGTTTATCTTTTTTTTTGGGGGGGGTGGGTGGGAATTGGCTTCAGTTGCCCCTTCTTCGAATTATTCTATTTTCCTGGCTTCTGTAAGTTTCTGTAAATGATTTGACCTCTATCTACCTCCTGTTTTTCTCTAATTGTCTCTTTTTGTGGCAAATTATGTCTAACTCTAAGGCTCTAAATGTTATATATATGCTGATGGCTTCCAAATTTATTGTTCTGGATTTGGCCTTTACTCTGGGTTTCAGACTATGACTAGACATTTCCATGTGTCTGTTGCCAGTTGTGTGTGGGTAGAGGGTGTGGGTAGGGGGTGAGGGGTGGTTCTTGCTGCAAATAGTGGAACCCAACTCTAGCTGATTAATGCAGAAATGATTTAGTAAAGGATTTTAAGTAGGGATAGGCTTCCTAGGAATAGTAGAAAATCAGGTTCAGGGAATACTTGGCCTGGAAGAATATCAAAATCTCTCTGCTATGGTGCTGCTCCAACACCGTGCTGCCACAGAAGGCAGGCGTGTCAGTACATCCTGCTAAGTCAACAGAACACTGGACTCCAGAACACCTGATATTTCTTGTTCCGAAAGACAGATATAGACAGACAGATTCCACTCTTGTTTGTTTCCTCAAGTAGCTGAGTTTCTACATCTAAGTCTTGGTGGGTACACCTGATGGACAGATTTAGGTCATATAACTGGCCTAGCTTACAGTGGAGCCTGGGAATGTAAGGTCTTAGGTTTCTACCTTTTGGAGAAGAGACTCCAAGAATTTAAAATAAGAATACACAAAAGCATGCCCTGGCCTGAGCATCATCCTGTGCACCAGAAAGTTTCAGTTTGATTCCCTGTCATGGCACATATACTTAGGTTGTAGATTTGGTTCTGGTCATGGTGCACAGAAGAGGCAGCCAATTGATGTCTCTCTCTTACAACACTCTTTTTTCTATCTCTTTCTCCCTCTTTCTCAAATCAATAATTATATCCTCAAGTGAGGGTTAAAATAAGAAAGATTTAAAAAGCACTAAAAGAGTGTTCCTAAGGCTGAGCAGCCAGATAACATGACAAATATCCACTAAAATGAGTAACGATTATGGTATATCTAACTTGGTCAAACCAGACCATTGACTTTATCTTAAAAACTCTGTATCACCTTACCACCTGCTCTCATTCACTCATACCCCCTATTTATTCTACCAGTAAATTCTCCTAGTTTTTGGAACAAAATCTACCCCAAATCTGACCACATTTTCTGTATCCATTACTGAATGCATGTTCCAAATCACCATCATCTTTACTTGAACTATTCTAAGAGCTTCCCAATAGTTCCCCTCATCTCATTCTTGTCCATTTGGTGATGGATCAATCATTGGAAAGGGGAAAATTAAATCTCACAAGAAAAAATGATCTAAATCTTCTCTCATTCTTTATGTCACTTATACAGCCTTCCCTGCCCAGGAAAATAGAGAGAAGGTAAAAATGCTCAGAGAATATCCTCTCACACCCTTTCCCATGTAGGGCAGCTATGTGAGCTCTGCATTTACATGAGGCGGCTAGTCTAGTCATCCTTCCCCAAGAAATTCTGTCCCCCGTGAAAGACTGTATTGACACACAGGAAAGAGCAGCCAAATTCCTCACTGAAACCTTCTTCTTCTTTAGGGTACACTAGAAAACATGTGCTTAATAGTGGTAATCATTTACAAGGAGACTCAGCCTCTCATAGATACCACAGAATTACAGATGCTCCCATCAAAGATAAATAGCATTAATTAAATACTTTCCTTTTTAAGTTCTCAGTTCTCAGTTCCTTTTTCAATATAAAATGTAATTTATATCTCAGTAAAGTAAGAACACTCAGTTCTCAGGCACTACTTCAGTGAGGTTATTTCTGAAATTTTAATGCCTCACCCTCTTGTTCCATACACCAATCTTTCAGATTTGCTTTTCTTTCTACTTTACTCATAAAAGTTTATTCTCACAGAAGTTTTTACATCAAATAACTTCATTTTTTTCTGACTCACCAAGATGTTACTCTATGGCTTGCTTGTATGAATCCTATGGGGTCAGAATGACTGCTGTATAAAAATTATTGCATTCAATCTATCTATGGTGCAACAAACAGTTCTCATATAAATAGAAGGTCACGTGTTATGCATCATTAAGGTCTCAAGGGAAGCCTTCCTGCACTCCTCAAATATTACCTTCTGGAATATAGGTAAATACAGATAACCACAGTATAGCCTACTCAGTATTGCTTTTTAGTTTAAGCTTTCCTTTCTGCAGACACCACATGTAAGAAAATGTTGCATTATTTATAATAGGGTATCTTCAATAGCAAATACCTTTTTTTTCAGGGTCTTCAAAATTTTCTAATAGTCTTCTTAACTTAAGAATTCAAAATGCTTTACTCTTTAGAATTTAAGTAAAATTCAAATAAAGTAAATTTCATAGTAGTTAAAATAAAATGGTATGTCTGTTTGGCTTTTCACAACAGAGTCCATTAAGATGGAATCTCTTAACTTGGTGCTGCAAAATTTATATTTATTTGCTAAAAATAAAGTGGCTCCTAGGAGTTGTTACAGAGACATAGACAGTTTGTGCTTATTACCATGTGTATCTGTTGAAAAGACAGTAACTCAGCTTGAAGGGACAGGTTAAACCAAGTAGAATGCTAAGACATTACAAGATTCATCACATGTTTTTCTTTAGCGTGAGGAAAAATTCATAAACTGGATTCTGAGGCAGCCAAATACATCTAAACTAACTGTAGTCACCATATTACATTTGTATTACCACTGGAGACTTTGAGTGGAGTTTCACAAATTTGGAATGCTGCAATTTTTTTTAGAGAAGCTCATGAATGTAATAGTACTTATTTGACAGCAAGTCGTTAGTGGTCAATCAGTCACCTAAAAGCAAGGTTTTTTTTCATTTGAGTATCTGCCTGGGTGTGCTGCTCTGGTGATATACTGCCTGCGTGATTGTATTTGCAAATGTGTTAGTGTTCAGTTAACGTATGCTATCCTAAGCATGGCTGGCAGAAAAAGCCCAGGCTGTTTTTAAGTCTAATAGACTTTGAGAACCTTGAATATAATTTGAAGCTAAAACCCTAGGGATGGGAGTTCTGCTACCACTGGTTGCAAAAACATTTCTACAGCAGAAATCTTCCCCAAGAATAGCTGCGGTTCACATACTAGCTCGTCAGAATGTCAAAGGCTGGGTCAGTAAGAAATTTCAAGGCAGCAGAGTATAATAAGGGTTTAATGTGAGGCTTGGATTCAGAAAGGCCTGATTTCAACCTTGCTGAGTCCAAGTGTTCTCATGTATAAAATGGGAACAATAGTACCAATCTCATGATATTATTTTGTGGTTTTTTTTGTATTTTTATTAAATTTATTGAACTAACTGGTAAATAACATGCATTCATATGTACATTATAATTTTACATGTGGATACTCTACTGTGGCTCACCACTAATAATTTAGTTTCCTTCTGTTACCATATATTTGACTCACTTTACCTAGTTTTCCTTCCCCTACTCTCTTTCCTCTGTGGTAACCACCATTCCATTGTCTGTATCTATGAGTTTGTGTTGTTTTGTTCTGTTAGTTTGTTACTTTTTTATTGCATGTCACATAATAATGAAGTCATATAGTTTTTGTCCTTTTCTGTCTGACTCATTTTACTTAGCGCATTATCTACAAGATCTATTTGTGTTGTAACAAATGGAAATATTTCATGTTTTTTTATGGCTGAGTGGTATTCCATTGTATGTATATTCATCATAATGTTTTAAAGACTAAAGATGATGCTCAGTGCTGTGATCATTAAATGTTCCTGCTGCCATTGATGTTGTTGTGACTGTAGCTAGCTGGGTTCTTTTAAAAGCTACACACCTATAAATGATCTCCTGAGATTCCTAAGGAGAATTTTTCTCTATGTTGAAAGGGTATAATCTAGATAATCATCTGTGTAGTAGAGTTCCACATATCAGAAGGTAGCTTTGTCCCCAAGGGTTAGGGTTATATTCAAAGCCATATAAAGCTATATTTTAGAAACTGAGCCCCAGTCCTCCCCTTCCCCGAGGGCCCTGTACATGTTCCTGCCCTGACACAAGGGCTCTGAGAGAGGAGACAGTCGATTCCTCAGCGTTGACAATTTCATGTCAACTCAGCTGGGTCTCTGGAGTTAAAGCCAATGTCACTCTCACAGCTACTTCAAATTGCAAGTCTGTCCCAGGAAAGCTGGACTGAGCAGTCTCTCTTTTATTCTCTCCTTCCAATACCCCAGCCCCAAACTCAGATTAGCTGCTGGAACCAGTCTTCAGACTTTCTCTTTTCATG
This sequence comes from Phyllostomus discolor, assembly GCF_004126475.2. Taxonomy (NCBI): domain Eukaryota; kingdom Metazoa; phylum Chordata; class Mammalia; order Chiroptera; family Phyllostomidae; genus Phyllostomus; species Phyllostomus discolor. The sequence continues at coordinate 137,252,717 of NC_040905.2, forward strand.
CCAATGCCATTTTAGTTTACAGGCCCCATTACCCTCACCTGCCACTGAACATCAGTTAACATTATTCTGACTTACTCCAACACACTTTCCTAACTTTGACTCATAGTATCTCAGTTTCTTCCCTTGCAGGAGGCTTCTGGGCTCCAAATGCAAATCAGCAAACCTCCTCTCCAGAGCTCTGCATGTCAAGAGGTGATGGGAGAACTACTACTACGACAGAAAATTGTGCTGAGTTGACATTCTTATTAGACCTGTATACATAGAAATGTCTAGCATAATTTTCATGCTCTAATTAATCAATCACCACTTTATATCATCTCACCTAATTGCCAAATAAATATCATGTGAATGAAATATTGTTATATTTTTTTGTAGCTGAGGAAGTTGAAGCAGAGTTCAGTTACATGCCCAAAGTCACTCAACTAATAACTGAGAATGTTGAAACCTGAACTCAGTTGTATAAATCCAGCATTTATACTTCAGAAATACAGAAGCCCATTTTAAAGTTATATTTAAAGTAATATTTTTATATAAGAACTATAGTTTCCTGCTTTTTATTTTTATTAGATCATTTTAAGGTAATATTTTTTAGCTGACTGCCTGGCTGAAACAGCTAAATATCAATATTAGTTGAGTATAAAATATAGTAATTTATATGAATAAAGACACATTTGTAGAAATAACATCACTCTGGTTTAGTAAAACACCATTAAATGTAAAGCACCACATTTAATGTAAACCTAGTGTTTCCTCCTCACTTGGTGAAGAATTACTTGCTCTGAATCTCATCTCAAGTCTTCTTATCCCAGGGACTCAGATGTCAGAGAGTCTTCTCAGTGCCGCTTGCTCTGCCTCAGTCCATTTCAGTCACAAACTTGTAAATGGCACAATGTGTGGGTTTAGAGTTAATGAGGAGAAAGTGCCATTTTTAGATTTCTTGTTTTTTTTGATTAGTATAACATATGAGAATGAGTATGGACCTGAAGCTTGTCAGATATGGATCTATTCTTTGCAAATTGGCAAATTATTTAAACTCTCTGAGTCTAGTTTTCTCACTTATTAAAAAATAATAATTAAAATAAGTAGTTCAGTTCATAAATTACTCATCTAGAAACTAAATGCTTGTCTACTTGACTCCTAAGTTGATGCTCAGTTCACTAGACCATGAGGCCTCCTAAGATCTCTCTGGCCCTTGTGAACTAAATTTCAAAAATAAAGTTGTAAGGTGGCAATTCAAAGCCTGACAGAGTCCTTGCCCATGATTCCTAGTAGGAATCATGTCCTTACTAATATCTTAGATGAAGAATTCATTCCTTGGTAGGGAGTACAACCTTTTTAAAAATATTTTACTTATTTTTTTAGAGAGAGATGAAGGGAAGGAGAGAGTGTGTGATTGCCTCTCGGGTACCCCCTACTGGGCACATGGCCCTGCAAACCCAGGCATGTGTCCTGAGTGGGAATTGAACCTGAGACTCTTTGGTTCACAGACTGGTTACTCAACCCACCGAGCCACACCAGCCAGGGTAGAGTATAAATTTTTGAACATTATTCTTCCCTTAGTAAAGAAGTCATATGTATCCTCATATTTGCAAAAGGAGTCCTTGTCTGAAAATGTTAAGACCCATTCTTATAATTCAAAATATATCCCACCTCCAAATATAGCAAAACAGACTAGAGAGGTAAAAGTAATCAGCAAGAATATGTCACATATGGCAGAGGACTCCAAGATATTAACTTTAGGAGTTGTAAAGAAGAATCCAGAGCAAAAGGAAAACAGGTAAACGATGTAAGATATATTAGAAGGAAATTTTCCTTGTGTGAGACTAAAATTCAAAAATGAAAATGACTTTACAGTGATTCCAGCAAAATTAAAGAAACTAGGAACAATACTTACATGTATGCTAGAAAAAGTAATAATTATATTTTTAAGACACAAAGGTTAGAATATACAGGAATCTTCAGCTCCCTGCTCCCCTTCCCTCCCAATACAATTTTATTGTTAAAGAAGAAAACACCAGTCTATTAGTCAATTTGTTATGTTAACTTCATAAAAAACATTGTATTTCTTTTATAAACTTGGTGTTATACCGATAAACACCTATAAATTTTTATAGGTGTTAAAACACCTATAATACCGGGTGTTTAGGGTATTAAGGATATTCCTAATATCCTTAAATAAGGATATAAGAATTTTTAAAGCATTTGATATTATTAAAGCATTCATAATATCAAGCACCTTAATAAAAATTTTGCAACAGAAAATTGAATATCACAGGAAGAACTATACAAATGAAAGTTAAGTAGCAAAACCCTCAGTAAATGCTTATAAGCACGTGGGTAAATAACTAAAATATTTGATTTAGCAATACACTTGTGGCAAAATAGGTACCTAATAAATATTGTAAGTGAAAATGAATATATGTAATATACTCTGACAAAAGATCTAAAAAACAAAGCAGAAAACGCTTTGGCCTCTTTCACATTAAAAGACAGGAAATGTTTCCATGTTAAAATCTGATGCTAGCAGAAGAGAGAAAAAATTGACATCCTATGTTTCACATTGAAAATATAATTGTTTAAAAATACTTACAGAGATTAAATTTACATTTATTTATGAAAATCTTATACTTTTTTAGGAAACTATCAATTCCATTTATTTTATAGAGATGTGTGTGAAGCACATCTAGTGGAAGATAATGCATAACATTAAAATTAAGAGAATTTCAATGTCAACATTAGATTATTTAAAAAAACTCTTTAGTCAGAATTTCAGAAGGATACTCAAAGATACTGAGAAGTCTTCACAAAAATATAATCAATGGAAAATAAAATAAGGATAGTATAATCTTAATTACATTTTATATGCATATATTTTATGTATTTGTAAAAGATTAGAAGGATAACTACCTTCATGTAACTGTTTACATCTGGATTATGAGATTTCTGTGGTGTGTACACACTAAGGTTCACACTAAAATTCTTCCAAATTTTCATAATGAACATATTTTACTTAGGTGATAAAATAGATAGCTCTATAATGTTATAAAGATATAATATAATAAAATAAAACCTAAGAATGGTGAGTGTGAACAGAATTTCAATGCACATTTGTTTGTATTCTCTCAGGATTGCCAGGGGCTCTACTGGGAAGTAGACACATTGTGTGTCATGCTAACTGATGATGGATTTTAGTGTAAAATGAGTTCAATTGGCTATAGAAGATCATTATTTTCAATTCCCACAAGATAAAGAATTCTTTACCTTGAGAGTTGATATTATTGAGCCAGAATTTGAAACAGGCAAACATTTAAGAAACTTCATGTGGGTTTACTTCATTCCATTCACACAAAACAGATCTAAGAGGTAGATTTATTATCACGCTCCTTTTTGATGGAAGAAGAGTGGCTTTAAAGAATTTAAGTGTATTGTTTAAGCTCAGTAGCTAGCACACAGAAAAGGTTAGATTTTAGATTCAAGTAATCTGATGGTCCTATCAGGAATGTTCATAAAGTTATTTTTATTTTTGAAATTTAGTAAATTCACTTCTTCACTGTTTTAAAACTCGAGGCTAATCGTGCAGCATGTCTACAGGAGCCAACAGAGAACCCCATATCACTTTTGGAGTTTGGAGGAGAATAATTTAAACTGACATGCTGCATCAAATCTCTCTGCTTTAGAATTCATTAAGGGAGATTCTCAAACCAATTTGCTCAGGAAACTGCTAGATATGAGACATTGTCCTGTCAAAGTGCTGTTCAAATCATGCCCAGGACTCCTCAACAGTTCATTCCAAGGAGACACCTGCCAAAATAACAGACCAGCAATCTAGCACTCCCACAGTCACACAGGAAGGAAAAGTATTTATTTCTCATACACAGCCACTTGGTTTTTATTTTTAATGTTTTAAGTGTGATGACTAATTTCATTCTCTAAATAAAAGGGCTGGAGATAGGAGTTCAATCCTGTGTGAATTTATTCAAAAATGGTGCTTGTTTGGGGGAAACATTATCTTTTTTAAGTATAAATGGTTGAAATTTTCTTAGCTCAAGTATATATAACCTCTTTGTTTCTCCTTTCTGATTGTTTGAGCTAGAAATGAACAGATGTTAAATTAATATCAGAGTGTACTACAGTATTGAATTGAGAGCATATGAATTGAAACTTGAAGATATGTGATTATTTTCCTTTCTTTTGAAATTAATTTGCTCATGTCATTCAAGATCTCAGGAAACTTAAAAAGAAAAGAAAGAAAAGAAAGAAAGAAAAGAAAAAGAAGAAAAAAGAAAGAAAAGAAAGAAAAGAAGAAAGAAAGAAAGAAGAAAGAAAGAAAGAAAGAAAAAAGAAAGAAAGAAGAAAAAGAAAGAAAGGCTACATAATAGTGAAAAAAGAACAAACAAAAGCTGTCATTTATTTCCTCCTGAATTCGTTGAATAAGCATTTACTGAAAATTACTGTATTAGGTGCTGAGGATACAAAGATGAAGTATCCCAGGGATCTTCCCAGGCAGGAGCTCAGAGTCTAGATAAAGACACAAAACCACAACTAATAAACATGTCATGTAGCCTCAAACACTGTTTAGAATGAGGAGAGTGTGGACATTATAAACACACAATACACAGTGAAAAAAAAATTAAAGTTCAGTGGAGCAGAAGCAGAATCCCCTAACCATTTGGGGAACATAAGGAAGCATCTAAGAGGAGGCAAAAGTGGAGCCGTGTGGCAATTAGATAAAAAGCAGAAGAAAAAGGAAAAGAAGAGGAGGAGGGAGATAAGGTATTTTTTTTTTCTGAGGAGAATTTAGGCCTGATGCATTCACATTTTTTAACAAAATTATGCATATCTTTGACTCAGAAGCTACATTTAGTAATTTATACTGAGGAAATTGTCCTATATATTCACAAAGATTTAGATACATTTCACTGTTATTTATAGTAGCATAGAATGCTAAACAACTACTATGACCATAACAGTGTTTTAATGTGATGTAACCATAAAATGAATATTATTCCATTGTGAAATATGATGCTTGAAAAAAATAATAGCATATAAAAAATACTCCCAATATATAGCCTTAAAGTGAAAAAAACATATTCCCATTATAATATAACTTTTGTAAAAATAAATTATAAAGTGCATATATACATTATAGTTTCTATTTCTGAAGTATATATGCTCCATTTAAAGATGCATATTTTGTCCAAATTTCTGAAATCATTCTGTGTCTTAAAATTGCTGACAAAGGTTTGGGGTAGCCACCAAGTCAGGGAGGGAGCTGAGGACATGGGCTGTCATAAGACCCACTGTGACAACCTTGGGGTGGTCTAAGGAGATAGAGAATTTGTGTATTATCACTTCAATTATATTAATTGGCAGCATCTCAAATATTAAAAGTTAAATATGGTTCTTAATTGTTACTAAAAATAACTTCCAAAATTTACAGTTGTATGAAACATTAAGAAGTTGTTTTTTAAAGGTTTATTATTTATATAATTTTAGAAAGAGGTGAAGGTAAAGAGAAAGAAGAAACATCAATGTGTAGTTGCCTCTTCCACGCCCCCTAGTGGGAACCTGGCCGGCAGCCCAGTCATGTGCTCTGAATCAAACCAGATATTTACAGAAGGTAACTATGTAAAGCAATGGATGTGCTAATAATTATTTCACAAAGTATATCAAATCATTACCTTGTAGGCTTTGAAATATACAACTTTATTTGTCAATTTTACTTCAGCAGAGGTAGAAAAAATCTTGGAAATTTCAAAGATACCACTCAAGTGCCAGACATCATCTGTCAAAATCTTCCATCAGATTTCAGAAAGATTTTTTAAATATCCTGTACAGTTATTCAATTAAATTTTTTAAAGCCTTTAATGGACTTGGAAATGAAGTTGAAACTCCAGTATTATTAATATTCCTTGAAATTGCATCAGTGAGCATAAAGGACCTCAAAAAGTCAAGACACCTGATCAGGAATAGGAAAAGTGATGTTCCCTTATGATGCTTACTCCATGGTCTGTGTCCAGGAGGACTCACATGATGTATGTCTCGGAGTAGGAAGGAGGTTTAGATTCAAACTTTGCGATACAAAAGATAAAAATTGTATAAATAAACAAGGAGGGACCAAAAACCAGAATTTATTTATAAAAAAATTGTGTGTTTATTCTTATATGTTTAAACTTCAGTCACCTCCCAAGTACTCTCCATTTGATGCAATACACCATTGAGACTTTTTCACTGCTCAAACTTTTTGAATTTGTCCATTTTGATACCTTTTAGCACTTTGTTCTTGTTTCACACCATCCACATTGGCAAAATGTTTCCCTTTGAGAACTCTTTTTTATCTGCGGGGGAAAAAAAACAAAAAAAAAGTCATTCAGGGTGATATTGAGTGAAGGGAAGGTGGCGCATAGGGGTCATGTTGTTTTGGTCAAAAACTGCTGAACACTCAGCACAGTGTGGGCAGGTGCGCTTGTAAAGCACCCATCATAAAATGGGCAAACACATTGAAAGAGCCTTCAAAAAAAGATGGACTGTAGCTGAACGTAGCCTCTCACAACAATGCCAGCTGGAACACTGATACAGATGGGTTCCTAGAACACCCATCTCATAGGGTAAGCCTGTACTACAATGGGCGCCTCCTTCAGAAGATAATTCCGGTTTTTTTGGGGGGAGGTTTCCTCATATCAATAGATTCGGTGTATTTCTCAGTAAGATGTTTTCTCTACAATAAATGTTTTTGTTTCAAAAAGCTGTTATTGAATCAATAATTGTGTTACATAAAATGATATATTAAAATACATATGTGAGAATCCAAAAAATGTAATATACTATATTTATATTAATTATATATGGAGTCATACATTCTTTATACCCACATAGCAAAGTCTTACAATATTATACACCAAAAAATGTGATTACATTTCATATATGAAACAGATTTATTTTCTCCTTTTCTTTTTTCCTCAGTGTTCTAAATTACTTTTCACAATGTAAAGAATTATTAAAATTAATATTTATATCTCATATTTTAAATCATATTCTCCTGTAAGTCAGCCTTAATTTTTATCTTAAAGTTTTACCTTATGATATCACTTTTGATCTGTTGTTTTATAGAATTCATATTTTATAAAATTATAAAACTAAGCTCTTATATTACTTTATTGCTGTATTTCTCTCCTCTCATGGAATATATTATTTTGTATTTTTTGTTTTCTCATCCTTAAATAAGAAGAGATAATTTAGATATTGTACTTAGGTAAACATATCCTCCTTGGGTTCTCTCTCTTTTTAAATTGCTTTATAAATATTTATCTCATCATCTCTGGAGTCCAGTGATCATTATAGGAAGTGAAGGAGAAACTGGGCAATAGGCAACCCAGCACAGAATTTGAAGTTCCTGGTTATGTTGGTTGATGCTTCTGGACATGGCTTTCTGTTCATCACTCTCAAGCCCAAGTTTAGAATTGAATGAAACAGATCTGGCCCCCTTTCTTAGTCTTCTTGCTTTTCCATTTGACTTGATGGTATTTCAAAATAGTTTTATAAATTTTCTCATTTTAGAACATTATAACTTCCCCAAGATGACTTCTACTTGATCTAGTCTTTTAATAAGCTGTTTAAATGAGTTTTCTGCTATTTTATTTACAATATTTTCTTTTATATTTCTTAATGAGTTTTGCCTGTGTTTATTTATTTCTTCTGATTGTCATATTTTGGCTTCAAGGATTTTCTAGTTTCAGAAAATGAATTGAATAGTCTTTTATCTTTTCCTATGCTTCAAAGAAAATTATACAGAATTGAAATTGCCCCTTCTTGAAAATACGAATAATTTGTTGTTAAAACTATCAAACAATCTCTGGTGACAGTTATTGAAAAAACTGTTTTTATATGATTTTAAGATATATAGACATATAGGAGATACAGATACTTGGCTATACATAATAACAAGAAAAAAATTCAGTACATAATGTTAACAGTTGGTAATTTTGAAGTCATTTTTGGTAATTTTTTACTTGTTCTTATTTCTCTATGCTTTCCAAATTTTATATTATGAAAATGTTAAAGTTAAATCTATTAATAGAGGTTATAGATTCCTGTGTTACTTAACTCAGATATGCTTTCTGAGTCTTCAAAACAACTTTCCATTAATTCTCAATTTTATGTAATATTTCATATATATTAAAACAAAGGACTAAATTTTATTCTGCTGAACTTGGCACATAAACATTTAAATCAACAATTAAGAAAACCAGTAAAAGCTTAATTACATAAAATAACTCATTCTAAACATGGTGAATATTGTTAAAGTGCCAATTTTAAAACAGCTACATGAAAATCAACCTGTTTAATGGATCATGAGTCTCAGGAACACAGACTTGCAACACATCAAGAAGAAAATTTACATGCCTTTTTGATGGAGAGTCTTTAAAAGTATAAGATTAAATAGAGAATATTTTTTTTTTCTTATAAAGCCCCAGAGAAGAGGTAGATACCTAGATGAAAGTTATTAAGTATCTCATTTCATAAAATGATTTACAAATTTATTGTAATCCTAGTCAAAATCTCAATTTAAATGGAAGTGTAAAGCCTGACATTGTGGGAGGCTTTCCCTATTAAATTTTCAAGATTTATTATAATGTTAGAGTAATTAAGATAGTGTGGTATTAATGCAGAGGTAGATATATTAGAATAAAGGAACAAGAAAGGATCCATACATACTTAATAAAGTGTGCTCACTTAATGAAGTATACTGAGTCTTTTAATAAGTGATGCTGGGGCAATTAGATATTCAGATGGAAAAAAGGCATGATTGGATATGACACCATACATAAAATCGATGAATAGGTGCTTGCAGATCTAAATGGGAAATACAAATTGTAGGCTTTTGGAAGGTAATATAGAATATCTTTATTACCTAGGTATACGATGTGGACTCGACTGTGGGATCCGTGTGTTGTGGCTGAGATGAACAAATTCACATGGACTACAGAAGTCCTGTGGAGAAAAAAGAATGGCACAGCCACTCTCTCAGTGAGAGAGAGGGCCCTGACCCCTACCTAGATAGGCTTTTATTGCTTTTCTGGGCACATTACATCAAGGATGGTCCTCATTTATTATGCACAGGTTTACTTTAGGTGGTTACAGATAACAAAGGAGAGAAAGTTGCTAATTACTACAAAGAAAAAGGATATTTGTAAAGGAAAAAGTGGTTGTACTGGTTACACTCCATCCTTGGGAGGTATAGCATAGGTTTTAGGAAGTTACTTTAAAGGTATGCAGTAAACATTTGCTGCCTCAATTTAGTGTGGGGGGGGGAGTTTTAGCAAAAAGTAAGCCTCATAGAAGCCTAGGTACAATGCAGGCCTGATTCCCCACAGGAAAACCTATCTGTGGGCGAGGGTCCTATGTGCTGACCTTACTCCCAATTGGTTTTCTGAATCAGGGGCTGGGCTACATTCCCCACTGCCACACAGAACGGTCCCATATAGGTATAGAGAGATATATTAGACAAGACAAAAATGTCTATGCATTAAGAAAAATAATAAATCCAAGGACAGCAAAATTTACTGTTTCCAATCATCAAAAGATAGGTATAGAGAGATATATTAGACAAGACAAAAATGTCTATGCATTAAGAAAAATAATAAATCCAAGGACAGCAAAATTTACTGTTTCCAATCATCAAAAGATGTCATAAGATGATGCAAGCCAAAGAATAAGAGAAAATACTTACAATACATATGACCAATAAATGACTCCCATACAGAAAATTTATAAATTAATGTCTTTAAAAAGAAAAACCATTAGAAATATGGACCAAATATTTGAATGGGCATTAAATGATTTGTAGACATAGGTTAAAGTACTCAACTTCAGTAATAAATTAATTTCAAAGACATGGCCACCAGATTGTCCAAGATTAAACATGAGATTGTAGAGTAACAGGAATTTTCATATACTGTTAGGTAACACACAAACTGGTATTACAATTTTGGGAAACATTTTCTAGTAAATTTAATGACCTGCATCCTTTATAATTCAGTAGTTTTGTTTCTGGGGGTACATCCTCAAGAAGTATATGTCCATATGTTAGGAAATGTGTATAATTATGTTCCTACAAGCATGGTTTGCAATAGGTTAAAATTCAGTGCAACTGAAATCTGTTGATAGAAAACTGGATAAACAACTTCCAGATTTTTAACACTTTGGCACTTATGAAATGGGGTAATCAGTAAAAGTGAATATGCTAGAGCAATATGCAACACAATAAACAAATTTTAAAAATAAAATACGGAATAAAAGAATTCAAGCACTAATGACTACATGTGCTCATATAAAGTTTAAAAACATGAAAAACTAAACCATGACATTTGGGGATGTTCTTGTAGGTTAAAACCTAAAAGAAAAGGAAGTTAGTAAGGAGAGTTATGATACTGGTTACTTGGATGGGAGAGTGAAGGGACCGTAATGGAGAGATATGCACAGAGAACATCAGAAATGAAGGAAATGTTCTATCAGTGACTGCATGGTGGTTTTACAGGTGCCTATTTAATAAATATTCATCATTTAGGTTTCATGAAATATTCCAAATATGTGAATTTCACAAAAAAATAAAAATAAACAAAAATAATTGGATTTTTAGAGATGGCAGCCAAGTAGGTGGAAGCTGAGTTCATTTGTTCTTGCTTGCAACTCAGATACTTGGCTGATCTTCCAAAAAATAAACTGAGCAGTCAATGGAATCTTAGCCGTTAGGAAGTTTGGAAACCAAGGAGTACAGAAGATGCTTCACAATGGTCAGTCAGGAGATTTTTATAGGTTGAAGAGGAAACACCCCATGTGTGGTGCCTGCAGCCATGGAGAACCTGGTTAGAGATCTCAGCTTTGTGGTTCCCTCCCCTCCAAGGGCAGAGAACCCCCAGACCTGTGCCAAGACTGATATGGATACAAAGTCTGGGAGATCCAGGTTACACACACACACACACACACACACACAGAGTGAGCTGTGCACCCATACTGCAGCAGCAAATGCCAACTGGGAGAGTGCCAGAGAAAGAGGGATTCTATCTGCATGTGGGTCAGGTGGAGGAAGTTAGCCACAGCCAGCCATGACTGTAAGAGACTCTTGGCTTTTTGGAGAGGTGATGTATGTGGAAAGCTGGACAGTGACTTAGTGCTGCAGTGGGAGTGCCCAGAAAGTCTTTTTTAAAAGGGGAGCTAAGGCATGCTGGGCAGGGACCCTGCACACAGCTGCCCTGCCAACAAGGGGAAAGGATTAAGTACAGTTTGCTCCCACTCAGTGCAGCTGGGAAGAAAGATCAGACAGGTGCACAGTGAGGGGATTTCTCAGCACCAACCCAGTGCAGCTGGCAGGATGGAGGCTGCACAGAAAGGAGAGCTCGGGATTCTGTCTGCTGAGAGGACAGTGGGGTGGGAATTAGAAGGGCAGGAGGTAAGCACCCGAGATTATTTACAACCAGAGAGAGCTCCCTTCCCTGGCGGATATGGAACCTCTGGAAGGGAAGGTCACACTCAGTGCCTACCTCCTGCAGGATTGAAAGAACCACCAGCAGGGAAGATATGCAAAAGAGGCACGTCAGGCTCAAGAAATCCCTGCAGAGTACATTTCTGCAAGAGAAAGACAGAAAGAAGTATACTTAAAGGGCTCATTTTGAACTTCTCAAAGTGAGACAAAATATGCTGGTTCCTGGGGCCCTATTTCACTGAGGCCAGCAAAGCAGGGAGATCAGAAATTGGTGCATCAGGGGCCCAACCAGACTCGGCTCACAAACAGAGCTGCCATTGACAACAAACAGGAAAGAGCTGGCTCTCTTAACAGATTAGCCCCTTCCTTGAAACAGACAGCTAATTCAATAGAAACTATACGTTATTGGAAATAAACTGGGACAGACAAAGACAGGCTGTAAAGAGGCGGGGGAACACACCTACAGTTTTCCCAGAAGACTGAAAAAGTGCCTCCTGGGAGGGACCCAGGGGTCCTACCTTCCAAATGGCAACTGAAACTCCCTCTAGTGGCAGGTGAAGGTGATACAGGTGATGCTGCGAGAAGTTGGATGACCCACTCTGGGACCTTGAGCTGATACAGAAACAGATGCAGATACAGAAAAAGAAGGCAGAAGGTGAACACCAAACTGTTGAGAGGAATTTCACCTCATCCTTCTTCAGAATCAGCTTTTTTCCTTTCACATAGCCTTTTAACGTTTCTTATTTTGCTTCAATTGTATTCCAACTAAGTCACTATTCATTCTTTTATTTTGTATTTTTATTATAATTTTATATTTCTTTTTGTTTTATTTTCATTTCAGATCTCACATTGTACCCTTCCCTTGTCTTACTTCATTTTGCCTTTTCCCTGTCCTCTCTTATTTCTGTTGTAAATTTTATTTCCCCCCACACTACACTTCGTTCCTATTCCTTACTCTTACTACTTTTTCTCCCTCTCTGCTCTCAAAAGCATTCTTCCTTCCTCTAGTTGGCTCACATTCCTTTTTTCCTCCTTATAATATTATTATTTCCTTTCCACCTTTATACATTGTGGCTTGTTTGGCATGGTGATATGGTTAATGCTGTTCTTATCCAGTGCTATTCCTATTTATTCACTATTTCTTTTAATTTAAAATATCATAGGTTACTCTCCAGTAGGTCTTACTCCATTTTGCCTTCCTCCTGCCCTTGCTTATTTCAGTTTGGAATTTTATTTTTTCACATTCTTAGCTTGCATTCTATTCCTTACTTTTATTATTTCCCATCCCCCATCCTCTCACATTCCTTTTTCTTTATCATAGATATCTCATATTCTGTTTTCTCTTTTGTATAATATCCTCATCCTCTTTCCACCCTTATTAACCTTTGCTCAGCTGTCATTGTTATTGACCCTGTTGTGGTTTCTCTGCAATTTTACTATCTTAGGTTCACTACCTTTTTAATTTTATTTCAAGCCTCATAGTATTCTTTTCCCTTTTCTTACTCCATTTTTCCATTGTCTTGCCCTGTTTTGCTTACATTTTAAAGTATATTTTCTCCCTTTCTTCACCTTGTTTCTATTCATTACTTATTATTTCTTCTCTCTTTTCCCACTCAAAATCATTTTTTCTCTCCTTTAGTCATCTCATATTCCTGTTGCCTGTCTTATAATATTCTTAACCTCTCTCCACCTTTATTAATTTTTGATAAATTGCTGTTGATATGTTGATTAGGTAGGGGGTATTTTTGTTGGCATGGATTTTGTTTTCTGAGTAGTATTGCTTTGTTAAGCAGCACCTGTTAAGCAGCACCTGTACAACAGCATACAGGATGTGGCAGGGGTTGTGACTCCCAGTCAGCCAGTTGGAGAGGAGAATCCACCAATGAATGAGCCACCAATAATCAAAGAACAGGTACAAAAGAGCCCATATTAATTGAATTAAGGGAAACTCTAGAGCATCCAGATCAAAAGATCAAAGAGACTGTACCACTAAGCCCCATAGAACTCCTACCACAGAAGTCCATCCAAATAAAACAGGCAGCAAAAGCAGAGCAATATAAGATGCAGATACAAAAAATGTCACCTAAAGTGGGGCAACAAAGTAACAATCCCCAATCAAAAAGAAAGGAGGAATACCCAATGTAATTTATAAATTCAACACAATTCCTATTAAAATACCAATGTCATATTTCACAGATCTAGAAAAAATATTTCAAAAATGTATATGGAACCAAAAAAGATCTCAAATAACCTCATCAATCTTGAGACAGAAGAACAAAGTTCTTACCCAACATTAAACTATACTACAAAGCCGCTGTAACCAAAACAGTCTGGTACTATAAGAACAGAGACATAAATCAATGGAACAGAATAGATAACCCAGAAATAAACCCAATTCTCTATGAACAATTAATATTTGATGAAGGGGGCATGAGCATATAGTGAAGATATCCTCTTCAATAAATGGTATTGGGAGAACTGGACTGGACATGCAAAAAAAAATTAAACTTGGTTACCAACGTATACCATACACCAGAATAAACACAAAGTGTATAAAAACTTCAATATAAATTGTGATACCATAAATATCTTAGAGGAGAACAGGCAGGAAAATTTTATATATCCCATGTAGCAAGATTTTTGCTGATATATCTCCTAGGACAAGGGAAATAAAGGAAAAAATAAACAAGTGGGACTATATCAAACTAAAAATCTTCTGCATGACTGAAGAAACCATCATTAAAATGAAAAAGGAACTGACTGTATGGGAAAACATATTTGTCATCAATAAATAGGACAAAGGATTAATCTCCAAAATATATAAAGAACTTATATGACTCAACACCAGGAAGACAAACAATCCAATTAACAAATGGGCAAAGGATCTGAATAGACACCTTTCCAAGGAGGGCATACAAAGGGCCCATAGACATATGAAAAGATGCTCAACATCACTAGCTATCAGAGAGATGTAAATTAAAACTACAATGAGATATCACCTCACACTGGTTCAAATGGCCATCATAAACAAATCAAGAAACAAGTGAGGGTGAGATTGTGGAGAAAAGGGAATCCTAGTGCACTGTTGGTGGGAATGCAGACTATTGCATTCACTGTGGGGAACAGTATGGAATTTCCTTAAAAAACTAAAAATTGATCTGCATTTTGACCCAGTGATTCTGCTGCTGGGAATATACCGTAAGAATCCTGAATCACTGATTCAAAAGAACTTATGCACTGCTATGTTTTTAGCAGCTCTATTTACAATAGCCAAGTTCTGGAAACAGCCTAAGTGCCCATCAGTAAATGAGTGGATCAAAAAACTGTGGTATATTTTCACTATGCAGCAGAAAGAAAGAAGGAACTCTTATCATATGTGACAATATGGATGGAAATGGAGAGTATTGTGCTAAGTGAAATAAGCCAGTTGGTGAAAGATAAATACTATATAATCTCACTTATACGAAGAATCTAATGAACGAAATAAACTAACAAAATAGAACCAGAGACATGGAAAAATGGAACTGACTGAAAGTGACCAGAAGGGATTAGGGAAGGAAATAATGGTAGAAAGAAGGGAAAGGGACTAGACAAAGGACTTGGATGAATGACCCATGGGGCATGGACAACAGTGTGGGAATTTACTATGGGAATGGGGGGATGGGGTAGGCAGAGGAGTGCCATTGGGGAAAAACTGGGACAACTGTAATAGAATAACAATTACAAATTATTTAATAAAAAAACTTTTCCAAGAAACAATTTGGAAAACTTTTCATTTTTTTACTAATTTGGAACAGTTTAAATACAATGAGAAATATCTATACCCTGAAGACCTGAAATTCACTTGCAATTCTCTGGACTTAGATTTTCTTTTAAAAACAATTATTTGAAAATGTCATCTTTCTTTTTTTCTTCATATTTATCAATCTGTTTAGGTGTCTACTCCTTGAAATGATTATTTCATTTTCCAAAAAAATTATCTTTTGGAGTGCTTTTTCACTTGTATTATTACAAAGTTGTTCAGCAACACTCATATACTTCAGATGTTACATGTGCTTGTGTGGTTGCTGTCTTTTGGCATTCCTCAATGTTGCTGCTTATATACCCAACATTTCCTTTAGTGATAGAAATTTTCAGGTTTTTTCTGCTGTAAACACTGCCATGAAAAACATCCTTGCACTCATATCTTCTCTTATTAGTGTTTTTATTTTTGTATATTTTGCTACATACTTAATTTCACACTATAACTGGTAAATGTATGAGTGTCAATTTCCTTATATTCTCATTACATTTTAATATTACCATATATTTTAATTTTACAGATTTGATGGGTAAATGTTGAATTCATATTTTATAATTTGCATTTTTCTAATTATCAGTAAGCCTAAAATATTTTTATGTATTTATTGTTCATTCCCACCATTTACATTTTCTCTCATATAAATTTGCTTTTTCTCCCCTTGACTTGGTTATTTACTATAAATTTGCAATTTGGTGAACAAGAATATTAACTCTTTGTCTGTATATATGTTACAAAAAATTCCTCCACCTTATCAGCATTTTTTTTTGGTTTATTTTTGCTCTCATGCTGGTGTCTTTTTTTCATGGAAAATTTTCTATATTTATAATTTTATTTTTTTATTTAAGAATTTCAGAGATTTGACTTGGGGTGTTGAACACACAATACAATATACAGACTATGTATTATAGAATTGTATACTTGAAACTTATTTAATTTTATTAACCAGTGTAAGCCCAATAAATTCAATAAAAATAAAATAATAAACATAAATATATAAAATAGGGTACAAATAAAAAAATTTTAGATTTGTTTACTTTCTGGAAAAAAATAACTCTACTCATTCCAAAACATGGAAATTTTATTTTCTTCACTATCAACATCTTTATCTATATATATCTATCTGAAATGTATTTCTCTTTATAATGTCATGAAGAATATATTCTTTTATTATTACTAAATATATATTTGTATCCTCACCCAAGGACATTTCTTCTTCATTGTTTTTTAGAGAGAGAGAGAGAAAGAGATGAAGAAAGAGAGAGAAACATTGATTCAAGGGAGAATCATGGATTGGTTGCCTCCCGTATGCAACCAGACCAGTAATTGCATGTGCCCAGACATGGTATCAAACCCAAAACCCAGGTATGTGTTCTGACCACTAATGGACCTTGCAACCTTTTGGTTACAGGACAACGCTCCAACCAAACTCCACAGGCCAGAGCTAAATATTTTGCTTTACTCAGCTTTTTTATGATTATTATTATATACTGTGGCTTTTCTATTGCTGACTGTGCTAGAAAAGGTAAAATAAAGCATTTAAAAGTATGCTCTTTGAAGTTATTTGGGCCCAGTTACTTGTTACATGAGACTGAAAACAAATCAACTTTATTTCTGCTTTCTATTTCTTAAGCTTTAACAAAATATTTAATAGTTATTTTATTTCTACTTAAAAATTTCTTTAATTGAACACCTAGATAATTTTTCTTGTTAATAATGAATATATTTAATAATAGAGTTTTCCCATTAATTTTTGCCTTTACTGGAACAATAGTTTTTAATATGTAGTATTATCTTTCTCTTATTTCTAAGAATTTGATGATTGTCCTTCTGATTTCATTTTTTTATAATATTTTATTTATTTATTTTTAGAGAGGGAAGGGAAGGAGAAAGAGAGAGAGAGAAACATCAGTGTGCAGTTGCTGGGGGTCATCGCCTGCAACCCAGGCATGTACCCTGACTGGGAATCGAACCTGCGACACTTTGGTTCGCAGCCCGTGCTCAGTCCACTGACCTATGTCAGCCAGGGCTCTTCTGATTTCTTTTAAAGCCAAGAGTTATACAGGAGATTTACTCTTACACAAATAAATAAATAAATGTTTACATATTTAGATATGTAAACATTTAATTCTCTGTATAAATAAATGTTTACTCATTGCATTAATCTCTGATTCCAAGTTTAATATCTGATTCCAAGACATCATTAAGGGTTTCTTTGTTACCTAATATATGATTTAGTTTTATAAATGTCCCATGGGCATTATAAAATAGGTTACTTTCCAAATCTCCTTGAGATTTATAATGTTTAATAGAGTTTATTGGCTAGATTTGTATTTATGATCCATATCTTTCATAGCTTTTTTTAAAATCATATTTTATTCCCTGAAGTGTTATATGAAATCATCTGACTACTATTGTTGTTGCAGACCAAAATGTTATAATTTTAGAATGCCATGGTAGGGCAATAAGAAAGTAGTTAGACTTTTAAAAAATTCTAATCTTTGACCCTGTAAAGAAGTAGACTATTACAAATTACAAACTATACAAGGCTGAATTTTCAAGAAAAGCTTCAGTCCATGAAATTAAATTATGCATTTAGAAGGTATTCTGTCTAATACTGACAGATATTAATTGAAGAAATAATTGTCTGGATCATTTTTAAACGTTTCTTTATTTCTTTTGTTTGGCAAGCTGGCTCAAAGTTCCTAACCTGGCTTCTATACTAATCACAAATACTTTTATTTTCTCTCTCAAATGAAGAGTAGCATGAAAACATGCTACTAGAACCATGTCTATTTAATTAAAATAACTTGGACTTCTTTAAAGATGCAATTATATATTTTTGAGAAGTTGCACTTGAATTAGGGAACTATCAGTTTGAAAATAATTTAGTGTTGTGTTTCTCAAATTATGGTTCTCATTTCCCATTGACTTATGATAATATACAAAAGTGTAGGTTAAACCACAGTATGATCATGAAGTATCTTCTGGAAGCATCAATTATGTTCAGAAATATAGGGACAATGCATGGGGGGATGTAAACAATAGTGGGAATTAAGTAATTCATCTAGATAGTAATATAAGATATTTTATGTTAAATATATTTTTATTTGTGAATAGAAAACAGACCTTGAATAAAAATGTTCTGTATACACATAGTAAATATTCAAATAATAAAAAAGTGTATATAAAGTTTAAATATTCTTCTGGACCTTAACTTCTCATTTTCTATTCCTTCTCCCCATTGCAATGAGCTTTGTAATTCAGTTATGCACTTCTACCTAAGGATTTTCTGTAGCTCTCAGTGTGGGACTGTCTGGTGAAGCTGGAATGAAAACAGTAGATGTTACAAGTATATAAGAATCCTGTTTGTGTTGTATGTTTCTTTTGGACCAAGTGTTTGTGAAACATTCTTTTTAGTTATATTATTTTGTATTAATCTTCCCTGAATTTTCTAGAAATCATATCATCTAAAGATAAGTAGATATCAGTTTTTTTCCAAATGTTTGCCCCTGTATTACTTTTTAAAATGTTCTTGTTTAAATTAGTATTATCAGAAAAATATTTACTAATGATTTTGGTTATATTTTTAGTTTTGCTATCCTAAATTTAATTAAAATGCTTTAAGAATTTCTTCATTAAGTATGATGACAGACTTGCGGCCAAGATGGAGGCTTAGGTAGACATACGGTGCCTCCTCACACAACCAAAAGAAGGAAAACAATAAATTTAAAAACAAAAATCAAGCCCTGGCTGGCATAGCTCAGTGGATTGAGCGGGGGCTGGGAACCAAAGTGTCCCAGGTTCGATTCCCAGCCAGGGTACATGCCTGGGTTGCAGGCCATAACCCCCAGCAACCGCACATTGATGTCTCTCCCTCTCTCTCTCTCTCTCTCTCTCTCTCTCTCTCTCTCCCTCCCTCCCTCCCTTCCCTCTCTAAAAATAAATAAATAAAATATTAAAAAAAAAAATCAACCATGACTGACAGAAAATTGAACTGTATGGAAGTCAGACAACCAAAAAGTTAAAGAAGAAATATTCATCCAGATTGGTAGGAGAGGTGGAGACAGGAAGTCAGGTGGAGAGGACTCCAGACAAGGTGGCAGCTGGTAGATGTGGCTAGGCAGCAGATTGTGGACTGTGAGGCCCCACATTTGAGTACATAAACTAGGAGTAACAACTGGGGACAAGATAGATCTCACAACCCAGGGTTCCAGTGTGGGGAAATAAAGCCTCAAACCTCTGACTGAAAACACCTGTGGGGGTTGAGGTGGCAGTGAGAGAAGCTCCCAGCCTCACAGGAGGGTTCATGGGAAAGAACCACAGGGTCCTAGAATGTACACAAACCCACCCACATGGGAATCAGCACCAGAAGGGCCCAATTGGATTATGGATAGTGGGGGAAGTGACTGAAAACCAGCAGAGAGCAAAGCAAGTGGCACTGTTCCCTCCCCAACCCCTCCCCCACATACAGCATCACAACATAGCAATGTGGGTTGCCCTGCCCTGGTGAATACCTAAGGCTCCATCCCTTACTAGTAACAGGCATGCTGAGACCAAAAAAAAAAAAAAATGGCCCAAATGAAAGAAGAAATCAAAGCTCCAGGAAAAAAAAATACTACTAAGTGATGAAGACATAGCCAATTTATCAGATGCACAATTCAAAACACTAGTAATCAAGATGCTCACAGAATTGGTTGAATATGGTAAAAAATTAGAGGAGAAAATGAATGCTATGCTAAGTGAAATAAAGGAAAATGTACAAAGAACCAACAATAAAGGGAAGAAAAGTGGGACTCAAATCAATGGTTTGGAACAAAAGAAATAAATAAACATTCAAATGGAACAGAATGAAGAAGCAAGAATTAAAAAAAAAAAATAAGGAGAAGCTTAGGAACCTCAAAGACATCTTTAAACATTCAATATCCAAATCATCAGGGTACCAGAAGGAGAAGAAGAAGAGCAAGAAATTGAAAATTTTTCAACAAATAATGAAGGAAAACTTCCCTAATCTGGTGAAGGAAATAGACTTCCAGGAAATCCAGTAAGCCCAGAGAGTCCCAAAGAAGTTGGACCCAAAGGAGGAACTCACCAAGGCACATTATAATTAAGTTCTCCAAGATTAAAGATAAGGAGAGAATCTTAAAAGCAGCAAGAGAAAAAGAGACAGTTACCTACAGAGGAGTGTCCATAAGCTATCAGCTCATTTCTCAAAAGAAACATTACAGACAAGAAGAGACTGGAAAGAAGTACTTAAAGTCATGAAAGGCAAGGACCTACATCCAAGATTACTCTATCCAGCAAAGCTATCATTTAGAATGGAAGGGCAGATAAAGTGCTTCCCAGATAAGGTCAAGTTAAAGGAGTTCATCATTACCAAGCTCTTATTATATGAAATGTTAAAGGGACTTATCTAAGAATTAGAAGATCAAAAGCTATGAACAGTAAAATGACAACAAACTCAAGACTATCCACAACTGAACCTAAAAACAGAAACAAAAACTAAGCAAACTAAAAGAGGAACGGGTTCACAGAAGTGGAGATCACATGGAGGTTTATCAGCAGGGGAATGGGTGGGGAGAGAGGGGAGAAAGGTACAGAGACTAAGTAGCATAAATGTTAGGTAGAAGATAGACAGGGGGAGCTTAAGAATGGTATAGGAAATGTAGAAGCCAAAGAACTTATATGTATGACCCATGAACATGAACTAAGGTGGAGGAATGCTGGATGGTGGAGGTGCACAGGGCAGAGGGGGGAGAAAGGGAAAAACAAAATTGGGACAACATTAATAGCATAATCAATAAAATATACTTAAAAAACAAAACAGAAATTGTCAAAGAAATTAAGGTAGCTATTCACTGTGTTGCTAATACTCATAATAATATAATGTTAGATAAAATTGGGAGAAATTTTTTTCACAGTTTTAGAAGACACAGTCTTTTTTTCTGGTATGGAAATATTTGTGTGTCCAAGAATTTCATTTACATAAACAAACATGTAACATTTATACCTAAATTTTTTATCAAAATTCTATCATGTTAGTGACCTTTGTGAGATCCTAGAATATATATAAGAAAGAAATTCTTCTGCATCTACCTCTCAATTATAAAAAACCATTGAAAAATATATTTTTCATTGAGTCTTTTTTATTCTTTTTTTAAAAGATTTTATGTATTTATTTTTAAAAAGAGAAGGGAGGGAGGGAGAGAGAGAGAGAGAGAAACATCAGTGTGCGGTTGCTGGGGGTCATGGCCTGCAACCCAGGAATGTACCCTGACTGGGAATCGAGCCTGCGACACTTCTGTTCACAGCCCGCACTCAATCCACTGAGCTACGCCAGCCAGGGTGAGTCTTTTTTATTCTTATAGTACATATGTTAATTTATGGAAAATATGACATTTTGAGAATAAGAGTGTAACTGTCAACCTCTCCACTACAAATGACTGAAATGAAAAAAGAGATATTAAAATAAGGAAAATTATCTACTTGCTCACAATGATAAAAGGCATTCTGCCATAGTTATGTGAAAGGTTGATAGGTAAATGCTGCCACATAAAACAGAACTAATGAGTTTTAAATAGGTAAACAAAGGCATATTATATATTCTGAGTTAATACCAAAATTATTCTATAACATTTAGTTCCCATTAAGTATAGAATTAAATAAAAGAGTATTTCCTTAACATAATGAAAGTTATCTGTCATTATATTTTTTAAAAATATATTTTATTGATTATGCTATTAATATTGTCCCAATTTTGTTTTTCCCTTTCTCCCCCCACTGCCCTGTGCACCTCCACCATCCAGCATTCCTCCACCTTAGTTCATGTTCATGGGTCATACATATAAGTTCTTTGGCTTCTACATTTCCTATACCATTCTTAAGCTCCCCCTGTCTATCTTCTACCTAACATTTATGCTACTTAGTCTCTGTACCTTTCTCCCCTCTCTCCCCACCCATTCCCCTGCTGATAAACCTCCATGTGATCTCCACTTCTGTGAACCCATTCCTCTTTTAGTTTGCTTAGTTTTTGTTTCTGTTTTTAAGTTCAGTTGTGGATAGTCTTGAGTTTGTTGTCATTTTACTGTTCATAGCTTTTGATCTTCTAATTCTTAGATAAGTCCCTTTAACATTTCATATAATAAGAGCTTGGTAATGATGAACTCCTTTAACTTGACCTTATCTGGGAAGCACTTTATCTGCCCTTCCATTCTAAATGATAGCTTTGCTGGATAGAGTAATCTTGGATGTAGGTCCTTGCCTTTCATGACTTTAAGTACTTCTTTCCAGTCTCTTCTTGTCTGTAATGTTTCTTTTGAGAAATGAGCTGATAGCTTATGGACACTCCTCTGTAGGTAACTGTCTCCTTTTC